>NC_058161.1:11166602-11766602 GCF_020080835.1 Cotesia glomerata
AGAGAAAAATATAGTCAAACTGAACTAGGAAAATCTAGTTAAAATAGCATCACCATATTTAATTGCAGTTCTTGTACCTAACATTATTTATTATATTTAGAACCCCAATAAATAGTTACTTAAACTATTTTCAGTTAAATATCAGCTTAATTGCCATCTTGATTAACTTTAAATCAGAAAACAGAAAAAATAATTCAGGATAGCTCGGACCGGAGAATCGAACTCGGATCATTTGGTTACGCACTAAGGGCTCTTCCGGATTTAGCTATCTGAGACGTTGTCCGTAAAAATCTTCCAGTCACGTAATAACTTTTGTTTTAACACGATAACAAAAGCATACTTATTAAAATATAGTCGATATAACTATTTATCAATAGTTACTTAAATTAATGCATAGTTTAAGTAACTACAAAAAAAAATCAGAAAACTATATTTTCATAATTGTGATGTTATGATTCAGTTAACTATGCACTTTTCTCTCAGTGTAACAGATAAGGTACATAATGCTGAGGTGGGGAACTTTTTATCCTCGATCTAACCACACTGCAAGGAACGAATGACGTTATTTCTATTTATTCAAGCTGGGCTCAGTATTCATAAAGCGTTGGGCCATAAGAAATTTTATAGCTTTTTTATTACGTTTTTTCTATTGTTCTTTAAATAAGTATGATTCGAATACTAAACTTGGGACCACCAACTTGGAACCATGGGCTAATACAATACGTGACTTCAAGAATGCCTGAGCAGTGGTATCTATTAATAGAAATCTTTTCGATGATCGAAGAGTACGTTGCAGATAGTAATTCAGATAGTAGGTCTGTTTTTTTCTTTAATACACTCCACTATAAATAGCAGAACATACTTATCGTATGTTTCACTTTAAATGGCAATTCGTTCCTTAATTAGTATGAATACCTCAGTTTATATGAGAGTAGTATCGTGGGTTGGTTAGTAATACTCATAAATAAAAGATAAATAAACTTTATTATTCTCATTATTTTTATATTACAGATAGTGGCTTCGGAAAACGATCATTCCGATTATCATGTCAATTTTTCATATAGAACCGATGGAACACCGAAAACGCAGATGTATTTACATAGGCACTAGACAACATATCGCACTGATTACACTATATTTTCTTCACCGAGTAGTTTCCATGGAAATCGGAGAAACTGTACCACAATTTTCAATTGAACCTGCAACAAAGATAAGATTAATGAATGAAGAATTCTGAATCTGAGATACTTCAGAAGTACAGCTTTACACTCTACAGTGCCGACTCAAGTTATACACTCTACGCCGTAGTATTTCATACTGACTACTCATACTGTCCTACTCTTTCTAACTCTCTAAGAATCTGCGCTTGCGCTTATTTGACCTTTGCTCAGCTTCCACATCCTTGCCCCTTGGAGATAGACTACGCTCACTCACAGTCTTAAACTTAACGGTAACGTGTTCCACATATACTAACATCCGACTGATAGCCTTGAAACAGCCTCCGGTAAATCAAATGAAATGTACCGTTACACAGGACTAAAAAAACTATTAGAGATATAGTTTAGAAGTAAGTTATAGTTTACAATTGACTTACATGTTTCAAGAACAAAGCCTAACTAACGACTTTTTTCGCCAATAAATCTACCGCACACGTCGCAAATGTCTTTTTGCTTACGCGACCTGCAAAATAATTTAAGCATTTTACCATATTTTGACTTTAAGCAACAACGATATATAAATTTAGGACCATTATTGTCAGACACATATTCACTTAAAGATCATTTCACCACCGCGCTTATTTGACTCAACTTTGCAACATGTAACAACTACTTGATGAGGACTGGGTATGGCACGCATACCATCACCGGACCATGAAATACGATTAAGATACTGTCCGCTAAAGATTTCTATTTCGATATCTTCTTTGCTATCAGGAACTACAATATTTTAGACAAAGGTGCCAATCATTTCTCTGAAATAAAAAAAAAATATCAGAGTCAACACGTTTAATTCATTTCGTTATGTCCTTCGCAGATTTCGAGTATTCTTAACTACTCACTTTTTTGACACTTTATTGAATATATAGTAGAACCCACTATCATCCACTCGACAAATTAACCGGGTTGGTATGTCACACATTCTCACAACCGGACTCACTTCATTAAACTGAGCGATTATTTGTTCTGCCAAAGTCAAAAGTAGGCTATTAGCACGGTTAGGCCATTGCTTTGGTACCAATATATAGGTGGCTAATTCACGATGATGAATAGCTACGTATTTGACATCCATTTTGTTAGTTCGTCCTCTGTGGCGATCGAAAATCTTATGCACGGTGAAAAAAGTATTGCTATTATAGCGATCCAGTGGATCGTGAACGAAGTATCGTGATTAGCTCAAAACAGTATTGTCATATTCACCATACGCATACAGTTATGCTCGAAACAGTGAATACTGAATACCACGCTCAACTGTATAGTGAATATCTCAAACCGTTTTCTTACTACATCGAAACGGATCGTGATTATCACTATCCACGACGCGTTCAGCGCTACCACACATAACCAAGTCCTAAACTTACGAGTTTATTTAATTACAATTTTGATGATGAAATAGCGATAATTGCACCAATTTATATTAACAGCGATATGGACAATTGGGTTGTTGATAAATTACTCGAGTGGAATCTTGAAAAACTCGTGTCGTTTTTGAAGGTCTAGTAAAGAAAATAAATCTTCCTATGTTAACTGTATTAATGCTGTGTCCGTGGTTATTGTATATAATTCTACTGCGTTTATAAAGAAAACCAATGAACATTATTATATATTGTATTAAATAAATAACATTTGTGTTTTCATAAAGGTTTTTAGCATAAATAATTTGGTCCCATACTACTTTACGCAAAAATATATGTTATTTTTTTCATAAAGTACATGGAGTTATAAAGAAGTAAAGATTCCATTAAAAAATATTTTTTTTATGATAAATATAATTGCGTATTTTTAATGAATATATCAATAATACAAATTTGTAGGCTAATATTTTTAAAAATAAAAAAAAAAGTCATATAAAATAAATTCCAACTGCTGTCAGTCATTATTTAAACATTTTTAAACCTAACCTAAGTCTTGACTGTCATATAAACTACACAAAAATTTTAAACTAATAAAGCTATACAAGGAATTCGTATTTATGTTTATAACAATAATATACGAAAAACTAAAAAAAAAATTAATCTGCAATAACATATAATTAACAATTAATCAAAAACAACTAATAATCATCTATAAACCATAGCAATATAGACATTCAATATCCGAATCCATGTGGATCGTGATAATCACGATCCACTAGATTGGACATATGCGCATCTAAAGTATAGTCATACGTGGATCGTGATCATCACTATACTGTATCGTAATAATAGCAACACTTTTTTCTCCGTGTGTGCTGTCTTCGCAGATGCTTTCGTTTTATACGATTCCTCGAAGCACTAAAACAAATTTATAACTATGTATTTATAGGTTCAATTTTCTAAAACAATCAAGAAAAGAATTACTTTCAAACATTGACTGATTGATTTACTTATCTAAGACATTAACGACTGGCACACAATGCAAAAATAATCCGTAGGACTTACATCGATTAAACCAATAGATGACTAGTGACTTCGAATGATCGCACAATAACTGCGTGCAAACCGTATTCGAGCGAATCTAGCCTAGACATGGAATGTGTTCATAATTAATAACAGGTTATGACTGCCATAATAGAGCCCATTAAGGATGTACGAAAATTATGGCTACTTTCGGATCATCATATGGCTTACCTTTTCTCCGCTCATAGTTCCAGGTAGTTGGCAGGTGATACGTAACTTATGCTAAGCAATCCCCTCTCATTCAGATTACTGCAATTTTTCCGTGTTTATTATGATCAATTGAAGAAGTAATAATTTTCTAAAACTATGCCCACAGCGCAGCTGCTCTCATTACTTCTGATACACAATCATTTGTGAAACTGGTGGTCAGACTTGGCATGCAATTGTATCCTTAAATATGTAATAGCTGATAAACAAAATAGTATGTTGCCAATTGTGTATTTTGGCAGATAATTTGAACACTAATTCTCGTAACAAATGGGCAATAAGAACATTTGAATGTAAATTGGCCTATAACCAGATTATTAATGAGTCTGATCAATATTTAAGTTGTTTTTTATCTTCCCACTTATCTCACCAATGATTACGTAAATAAACTAACCTGATAAAATGCAGACATTAAGTATACCAACAGTTTATTTACGATACTCGCAAATAAACCATTAACTGTTTTATCAACGAAGGCACTGACCTGGAGTTACGACTTTGCTATTTCGATAATGACCTTGCAACTAATGTTCTGTGCGTTATAATTGCGGTAACTCTTACATAAGCACTTTAATTTTTATTGTTGATTAATTATATTTTCACGCTTTATTTATTAATAAAAAAATATTTCGCAAAAACAAAAATTGTAAAATAATCTAGGACGATCTTACAATGTCTTAATGACTGCTATGATTTGACGTTGTTGTTAAAGCTTACTTTGTTGAATTTCCTCAGGCTACTGGTTGGATTATGGTAATTTCATCATAAATCTCAGGCATCTGTCGCTACGCCAGTAGATTATTTCAATAATTGGAGAAAGTATTATCCTTGTGACCGCTATATACTTTTAAAAATCTCCTTGAATTCCGTGGTCGATCGAGTCAACAGCAAGAACTCTATAAATCTAGTCTCTGGTTAGAAGTAGTAATCTAGAATCTACTTGGATTTTATTCTGATAGGGTCACACAGATTTGCATTTATCCATCCTTTTACACTACTTTAGCGTTATTGGTTGGGATTAACGAATAGACGAAACTATATAAAAAGATTTCAATACGTCTATCTATGTATATAGACGTAATAATAGTCTATCTTCAAACTCAAATATATTTACAAAGTATGATCGACGAAAGCTTAGTATAAATATTTATCAATATAAACTTATAAAAATGTATTACTTGCTATTTTTAAACTCGAAACCGCATCGAATTTTACCAATCGTTTACACCGATAGTAGGGCTGCCTATTAAGCCAGTTACAATTCGCCTGTGTCGACGTTAACACGCCTCAACTACCTTACTGTAAATCAAGTGCCATGGCGCGAAACAATGTCATAATTAACAGAGTTCAAGACGCAGTAACATTTGAAGAAGAGAAAAATCGTTTTTTCTCAATTTGTCGTTCGGGAAATATATTCGAGTTCATGGAGTCCGTACCCTTTCTTAGCTATGTTAGACATTTGGTTCGTGAGTACGACCATCATGGAAGATTATGCACCCACATAGTGGCGAGATTTGACCTTAACAATGCAGTGATGAAAATCGAACTGCTTCTGAATATGGGCGCAGATGTCTCCGCAAGAGAGTCTTTAACTGGAGATTCGTTGCTGCACATCGCTGTTAGCTCAAAAAACTATGAACTAGCTGAGTGGCTGTGCCGAGACTTGAAAGCTAATTTGATCGCTATCAACTATGCTCATATGACTCCGTATCACCTAGCGTACTTTTTCGTGATCAAAGAATGATGGATATTCTTAAATCCAATGGAGCCGTTTGTGACGATCATGTTACTAATGGCGGTTCAGGTGAATTCTAAGTGATGTGATAAGTGTCAGACTGCGAAAGAACTTTTTTGACCGGTAACACGTGTTCTATCATCTTATTATTGGGCAGTCAAGAGTCAATAAATTACTTAACCCTTCATCAGTCGCTTCATTTTTTAAACCTTCTCTAGTCGCGCGGCGAGTGTTCGATCTATTAAATAAGTAGCATTTTCAGTTAAATACTTGTATTTATTCTTAATCGGTTATTACAAGCTATATAATTTACTTAAAAGGAATAGACTCGAATATAAAAAAAACTGATCCTCTGGGAATCGTTTACATAGATACTGATTGTCAATTTTATTATGCTTGATGTCTAATTTATGGTTTTCGATTTTTCAACCTCATTTGTGTCAAGAATTGTGAAGAAAACGTATAAATATATAATAAAGGCGACAATGAGTATTGAACGAGTGACGGAAGGTTAACGAGCCGAGGTCAGTTGTATTACTTAACTCAATCGCGTTGTCCACGAAAATTGACACCCCGCTAGGATAGAATCAACTCGCTAAGCGCGTTATCACGTAGGTTAGGAAATACAATTGTGTCAATTACATGAAGCAATGTCAGTAATATGTTATCAAATTACACCAATTTAACTAAGTAACAAAATTTGAAAAATAGATAGTAATCTAGCTAGTGCTGTAAGTAAAGATCACCTTGTCGCTGTAGACGCGGAGTTTGTATTCATACATATTATCTTTACATGTATTCTGCACCATTTTATGATGGTGATTAGTATTTTTGTTATTCACTGTCTATATCGTATTATTTGAATATTTTTATTTATAAACAATTATTTATATAAATGTTATGGACATAAGCTATATTTTTGGCTATTCATAACGAAATACAATGGTTTTTTGTAAGACTGTGTAGCAAATCTCGGGCTAGAAAACTAGTTCACTAAGCTGTTCTGAAAATAAAACTGAATATTATTTTTTAAGCAAATACTACAAATATTCATGGAATGTGCTTATAAAACTGTCATAAAACCACCGAGAGCACATAAAGTGTAAGAATTTATTGACATTTAATGAAACAGTTCAAATATTCACGAAATATGTTTATACTAGTGTTACAAAACAGACGGATACGCATAAAGATTATGGATCTATTGTCATTGAAATAAAAGAATATTTTTTGAAGACGTTTAAGTATCTTGGCATAGTTCACTGTGTGTTCGTTAAATTACACGAAAAAGAAATGTAATTCAAATATTGTACCCAATGTACTACGTTCTATACTTAAAATATTAATGACACAGCACTTGTTATACCATTAACTAAACATAGCATCATGTGATAGGTATCAAATGTTCTCCGTAAAAATTAATTATCTACAGACTCGATAGAAGTCTGGCGCCAAGCACCGTTCAAACGCCAGCCTACCGAGTACTATACCGTAAGCAGAGCCTGATTTTAGGGTTAGAAAATTCTATATATTTATTATAATAACTATATTAAAAGTTATATTTTTTAATAATAGACTACATCTTAATAAACTGTTAATCATCTACTTTTTACATACTTTTTAATGAATTCTATTTTCAATTAATAAATTCAAGCAGCATAAACTATAGCAACGTAAATTTTTAGTTTTAGAACTTTTTTCGGTGCAAAATCTGACATTCATAGACTATAAAAAATGCTTATGTGCAGTAATTTCATAGGTAGACCGAAAACTCTAGTCTAAAATTAAGTTTTAACAGTTTCTATTTCTACACACTAGAGTGCGACGCGAGAAATTTTATATACACTGTAGTAACTGGATAAGTAAACTTTAGGCGCCAAGTTTTTAAATGCCAGACGTAACTATGGGATTATGTTTCGGTCATTAAGCGCCAGCATACGTCATTGAGTACCCCAAATTTTTTCGGAAGCGATATTTAATTTCATATGCACAAACATATAGAAAACGTTAATGTCTTAAGTTCTAAAAATTTGGGGTATTCAATGACATATGCCAAGTACGTTAAAAAAGATTTTCATTAAATTTAAACTTGCTACTAACTTTTTTTCATGTTTTTACAAAGTTATAAACAGTACTTGGAGTTTTTTTGATTTCATATTTTTTTGTAAAAAACGATTATTTTTTTTTTGAATTCTTATGAACGTAGACTTGGCGCGGTTTTTTTTTACAGTGAAACTGTTTTTGTTCGGATTATTACCTACCAAACTGTGTGATATATGAGATCGAAATTTATGCACAGTTGTACTAGATCAACACAGATGGTCTTTAAATATTTACATTTTGTGATTTAAGGACGTCTATAAATTGTATGCAGTATTTACATTAAATCATTTTGAAAAAATAAGTTTGTTTCATTTCAGTTTTAAAGCACATGAAATACTGAGTCTTCCTACTCGATCTTTCGCTTATGAGCCTTAGGAATTAAGAATAAGCTAACTTGCCCAGAATCTAGCCTCTCCATAGGAGTGGTAATCTAGGATTCGATAGAATTCTGTAGGTAATGAGAACATTACCTACAGAATGCATTATTCTCTTATTATATTCGATTTTTTAATTTTTAGTTTCAATTTTTTTTTAAACAAGTGGATCAGCAAAGAAACTGCATGATTGTTTATTAATTCATGTTTTTATGTGTCAAAAAACTGAATAACTTCTATTTTTGATTTGTAAATCTAATTTTTTTTTATTAATCCTGTTTGTTCAACGAAACTATCTATATAGGTATCATAAACTTTCAACGCCGCGAAACAATAATCTGGTCAGTAAATTACAGAACTAAATAAGAATTGACTATTTACTAGATCCTCTATCGGTAACAATATTTTTGAACCTTCATCACTTAAATCGAGCTTATTAATCTTTAAAATTACATATTTTTACAATGTTTTGTTCCTGATCAATAAACATTGTTGTTGTTAACAATTTGCATTAATTTTAATAATTTATTCCACTCATTAACGACTTAAGCTTGACAAACATTTTGGGTTGTAAGAAATATGTTTTAACTATAAATTATTCTAATAAATACAATGCGTCACAAACACATTAGCATAACATAATTGGAAATAATATAAATAAAAGACGATGACATACACTCACAGTGATGTGTATTCATTCCCATAAATTCTCGTATTGCTGCGAATTAAAATTCTAATTATTCTAATCGTTTTTCTTTCAGCCTGCGACCTACTAAGGAGGGGATCATAGCTGGGTTAGTGTGAATTCATGCGAGGAGTCATGTCCCTACTATAGGGTCGGAAATAAGAATATAAAAGTAAAGGGTTCCACCAGGACCAGTTTAAGGAATGCCTCTATGTAAAGATATCAAGAGTAACTTTATTCAGGATTTTTGTTCAAAATTCCGAAAGCTATTAAAATGTAATATATAATTTTTATTAAAATCCTTTTAATTCATTGTTTAATCGCAAGTTGCTCACGATTCAAATTCAGCTATTTAATAATAAATAACATATAATTTGGATAAAAACTAAAATGCCGTGAATTGGTATAGGATTTTTAACAGTTAAGAATATCTTAGATCGGTTTTGTACTGATGTGCATGAATATTAAAGCGATGAAAACATACATTAAATTCTAGATAAGCTTTGTGAATGAGACTATCTTGCGCTTAGAACAATTGCACGCACACTGTAGTCTTAAACTGTGGGACTTAAACGTTAAAATTTTTCTAAGTTCCTAAATTTTCACATAGCGAACATTACTAGTAGAATCAAAAGAAAATCCATACTAACTTCTATTGACGGCTACCAGTATTAGTTTTCATGTCGAAATTTACAAAAAAATAGAGTTTGAAAACTCAAAAAGAAATTCGACCCGAAAATTTTACAAATAAAATCTTTTTTAGCGTATTTTAAAACTGCATTGCAATAGAATACTGAGATCCAAATAAAAACTCGATTATGTCATCTTACGTAATCGACACAAGCGCGAGTGTTTTAGCATATTATATTTGTCGTTGACCTTGGTAACTTGTGACGTACCCGAGTCTCGAAAGATGATAGTGAAACTCATATTATCAACATACACAGATACGCACGCACGCAACCTTAAAAACCGGTAAAAATTTCAACACTCATAAGTGACATCATTTTTAGCCTGGGACATTATTGGGAAGCTCATCTTGGCAAACCTATATTGTCCCATGCCCGGGCCATAACTGGGCAATCAGCCGTGGCCATTCCAATGATTACCCAGGTTTGGGCCAAGACTGAATAACCTAGCCTTGGCCAAGCCTAGCGTCACCCTAACTTGGGTCAAGTTTGTGTAACCTAACCTCGGCCGTTGGATGGTAACTCTAACATGGGCCAAGACTGGATAACCTAGCCTTGGCCAATCCTACAGTCACCCTAACTTGGGCCAAGTTTGTGTAACCTAACCTCGGCTGTTGAATGGTAACCCTAACATGGGCCAAGACTGAATGACCTAGCCTTGACCGTTGGATGGTAACCCTAACTTGGACCAAGATTGTATAACCTAACCTCGGCCGTTGAATAGTAACCCTAACATGGGCCTCGACTGAATAACCCAGTTTCGGCCAAACCTAGAGACACCTTAACTTGGGTTTTGAAGTCTTTATATTCACGTGACATTGTGATATGGCGACCCAGGCTTGGGCCAGGACTGGGAAACATATCTTTGGCCGACGCAATGATCACCCGAGCGTTAGCCAAGACTGGGAAGCCTAGCCTTGGCTTTCGAATGGAGACCCAGACTTGAGCCAGAATTGAGCAACCTAACTTTGGTCATTTAATAGAAAATCCAAACTTAATTAATCATTAACTAACAGAATTTGGAACAGTAAATATTTATTGCTTAGCGAATATTTGATAGCAAATGTTGAAATTGAAAATTTATTTTTTAAACAAAACAATTGTGTATCATCAAAATTGATATGGTCTTAAAAAAATTAAAATATAATAATTTACAGTTGAATTTTTAATATTAATAATTTTAAAAATTAAAATTCATAATATGATATTAAAAATATACAGAATGATTTACAAAGTCTAAAGTAATATAAGAACTTGACTTTTGCTTTTTTTTAATTACTAAACATTTGTAAAAAATAGATCATTTTCATCAAAACACAATATTAAATAACATAAATTATATAATTAATAAACCGTCACGCTCCGTCATCATATAGATTTAGTTCATATGAATGATGAGATATATCAATTTATCGGTCGTACGGCATAGGGGTTAGTTATCGGTCTGGCAAGCGCGCGGCTCGGGTTCGAATCTCGGTTAGGGCAAATGCGAATTTCACTTTATTTCTCTAATTAGCGAAAGTTAGGTCTAAATTAAGAGTTCAGTCGTCTAAACTTGCGTTAGCTCTACATCAAAATTTAAATAAATCAATGACAATTAAAAATTTCCTTTTTTATCATTTCAACTAAAAACTACTCATTTTATACAAAATAATTTAACCGTTTCGTAGAATTTTACTATTTTATTTCAGAGAATTTAATTTATTCGAAATTGGGTTCTTAACCCTAATTTGGTTTAATATTAAACAATTAGATTCTAAATATATTTTATAATCTACTTCTTTTAGTAAATTCTATAGTGGTAAATAAGCCTGGGCTTGCTTTAGCTTAAAAACTTGGACCAGTCTTGGTTAACAAACTTGGGCCAGTCTTGGTTAACAATCTTGGGCCAGTCTTGGTTATCATGATTGGGCCAGTCTTGGCAACCAAGCTTAGCACCCTGTTATCATTCCAGACTTCTACCAAGGCTGGGCCAAAGCGGGTTTACAAGCATGGGCCAGAGATAGACAGCATTGCGCCAAGCGTGGCCCATATCTGGCCCCATCGTATTTTCCTGTATGGGTCCGTCTCTGCTGTAATCGTCATGTTACGTACAATTTAAGGGCTTGGCTCTACTCAGCAAACGTCAGCAGCCTCCCTACGTCACCTTGACATCTCTACTAAAAATATTTATAGTAGCAAATTGTGAAAAGTATATTTAGCGGGGAGCACTCTCACAACTTCCGCATGGTGAGGCGTGAAAAATATTAGCATCAAATAAACCCGGCGACATATATTAAACATACTGGCCTCGAATTGTTTGCTACGCTCGTTAAAAATAACATTACACTAATATTAATGGCTACCGACATTGACGTTGACCAAGGTCATGTTCGCAGCTCCGCTCGCACCGGTTTTTACCGTGTGCGAACGAGATAGGTAGTTGTTTTATGCTACTATTTTTACATTGTTGATAGTGTACACGTAGTAGTGTTATGCGCGCATGGAGATATTAAATAGCACAATAACAAAATGATTAACTAAGGACGAATTATATGATGTTATAATAGTATATGACGAAGAACAAGTTGAATGACCCACTATTTACGCAGCAATGTTAGAACGGGTGAACGGCCGCGGGGTATATGTAGGTATTGTTTTCAACTTGTTTATTGCGTTGTTATGTGTAAGTAGCACAGTGAAGTTTGGCCTATTGAACTTAGGAATGTCCTAGATTAAGGAAATGAAATGACTAGACTTCAGTAAACATTTATTATGAAAACTAAACCTAGTTACAAATATAATGAGATTTATGAGTATCTTATCTGTGTTACAGCTAGTTTACACACAACATTACGATAGTACTTAAAATTCTATGTTATCACATATGCTACAACAGTAATATTATGATGTATTTTTCCCTGTGATAGCGGTATTGAACCTAATAAGAGACAAAGAGTATAGAACTATATAGTACAGAAATAGTATTGTTCAGGCGACATAACTTGGGAACGTAACTGGCGTCGAATGTCTGTCACAATATTCGGTAGCGACATCCATGCCATACGGTTTATTTGATAGATAGCGAAATCTGACGCACAAATCGTGCCGATTTTACTACTTCCATGGGTGCTATGTACAACAATAGGACTCATAGAAACTTGATGAAGTTTGAGTGCTCGTTTGGCCATTTCACTTAGATGGTTCACTTTCAGAATGAATTGAAAGAACTTAGTCACATCACAAGGAACGTCACTCACAGTCCAGTCACTGTATAAAAAGTGGCAGAGTTGAAGTGAAGGTCCATTTCCATGCTTCAGATGTAACTCAGTTACCACGAAATTATTAATTTTCTTTATTTTCACGGTTTTCATTTGGTACTGCCCAGCTTGAAGAACGCCGTTTTGTTCTTTTGACCAGTACTGGTAACACTGGTTGGCATTGTTTAACGTTGGTCTCGATAGCGATACGATGATATGAATGTGTTCCTTCCACAAGGTCTTGAAAAAGTCTTCTACTGAATTTCCTGTTGGATGTCCAGTGCATAAGAATTTCTTCTCATCTTGAAATCCATCGACGTAGTAGAGATTGTGGCTTTTGTGTTCGTCTCTGTTTTCAAAAAACCCAGATGTGCCGATTTCTTGGTTGCGTGTAATCTGATGATATTCTTGTTGTACGATTTGTTGAAAATTTGGATAGCTTGCACTGATGCACAATTGCACAGCGCCGTTCATTTTAAATTGCTTTTCTTTCGTTACTGTTCACACCGAATATTTACTGCAGCGAGTCAGATCTGATTAGGGCGACAGACGCTAATAAAATAAGGCGAGAGCGTCAAATCTGGTGTTTATATATCAGAGCTGAGCGCTAATGAACTTGGAATACGTTGGTACATAAACACGTGAGCGTATGCAGTGTTAATATCAAGGTCGCGCGTATATCAATCTAGCTATTATCACAGAATAATATTGTGTAAATTTCAGTTTCGGTAAAATTTCATGGATAGAAGCTTCTTATTATTATAACATGTAAATATCCAAGGGTAGAAAACCACATAGACAGTATATTTGCATGATTGCAGTGTTATGATTTGAGATTTCTACATCTATCTCCTCAATTTCATTCTTTATAACAGAGGTATTGAGATTGAGCTGGAGGAAATTCTTCCTAGATTTTAAGTAGTTGATTCTATCACGATACAACTTAATTTATATTCGGGTAGCACCAGTTATTCGAATAATAAGTGACTGCAACAGAAAATAGAACCACTTATTTACTTTTGAAAATTGAACCAGGGCTTTGAATTTAAATAATTTTACTATTTACTTTGAGAAGAAATTAAAAATAGTATACTTACATGTTTTTTCATTTTTATTTTTTTGCCAATAACAAAATTTAGTGACTGAAACCCTAGCCGAGAATGCGTTCTTAAATACAAAACACAATAATTTTCATTTACAAACAATGTACAATATAAACATCTAACTTTTAGCTCCTACTATAATGCATATGAATTATAAACAAATATTGATATAGATTCTATTGACGTAGCTTAAATTTATCGAGGATATTCTAGAACGAATGCCTGATTTTGAAATAATATAAATCTACCGCTGGGAATTGAACCAGTAATAGACGAATCATACTTCATGATATCTTAACAAAAAAAACTCTACTGAACTCCAAGTATTTGACTTGATGATTACAATCACTAATGTAAAGACACGTTTACTATGCAGTTGATGACAAAATACCAATCATTGAGAAAATCAATTGAATCAAATAAATAACAACATTGTTATAACTTGTGAATGTTTAATCAGTTAAGTTAAAAACACGATTCATTTGTCGTAACCTATTTACCTGTTCTACAATTTCATTTTCAATTGTAATGATCCTTTCTCGAATAAGAAGTGAAAATGGTTCTCGTTGAAGCTGAAGTTTGGTCCGTCTCAGTGAAATGGTGTAACCACGGTGCCAAGCTATTTCAAGTCGGACCTGATCAGGTAACTGGTTCGTTTTAAACTGCAACAATCATGTTTGTTGTTGTTTTATGAATGTATACCTTTAGTAGTGGATTTATTTTATGTAAAAACAGTAGTAGAAATGAATTAACGGAAACATTTTCTTATGATATTCAATTTTTTATTGGTTTCCATAAGAAAAATTACTTATTTGTTGTAGTTTATACTCATATTCTGCAATTTGTCTATCAACTACAATAATCTTCTCTCGAGTAGAAAGTGAATTCGGTATTTGTTGAAGGTGATCTTTGTAATGTTTCAACTAGGCGATATGGCTGTAAATCAGATTTATTTGATATTGTATCTGATTAGGTAGCTGATTCGTATCAGGCAGAAACCCAATCTCAAAGTTTTGTTTGAATTCCTCCAAGGGTGTCTTACGCTACGCAATTCATATTTCTAATTTTGACTTGATAAAATTTTGAAAAAAAAAAGTTTGGTTCAAGATATTACGTATTTTAAAAGCTCAATCTGAAAACTCTACATGTAATTACAATCAATGTAAACTAATGTAACCAATTCATTACTAAATAAGATCTCAGTATTTTTTCTTGTACATAGGTTTAAAACCTCTAAGTGCAATAAAAGAAATTAATTATATTATTAATTATTATCTGTTTAAAACGAATTAACAGCTTAACAATAAAATTTATAATAATTTTTTAAGATGCTAACAAAAATTTAACTTCGAATAAAACATGAAATATAAATGTTCGATAATTAGAAACTCACATCGGGATAATTTAATGTATTTTTATTGGACTGAATCCATGACTCCGTGGATTCTCAGTAAAGTCAATTGCAATAAAAACAATGGCAATTATTATTTTTATATTTTAAATGTTTTTTTTTTTTCAAATTTTTTGGTTTTAATTTTAATTTTTTTTTTTTGCTTCACTAAGGTTTTTTTGTTTTTTTGCTTTATGTTGATTTTTTTTTCTTTGAATTCTCGGCGATAGTCAAAACTCGTAAAAATCGTAGTTTTCCCTCGACGTCATTTTCTGGGAAGAAAATCTCTCGATTTTGATGGTTATGGCTTCAGTAAAAAAAAAAATTTTTTTTATATCTTTTTTTTTTTTTGGGGGGGGGGGGGGGGTCGTGCCCCAGAAAAAAAAAATTTTTTTCCGATTTTTTGCAAAATTTCGACTGATTCATTCGAAATAGATGGAAAATAAACGAATTTGATGATTGAAAGCCACAAAAAAGAAAAACCGGCTTAAGGGGGCCGTCGTGCCCCAGGCTCCCCTAACTGTTGTAGGATCACGACTATATCTTCCTAAACTACTTTCTGCTAGTTAAGCAAATGCTTTTAAATATTTTGCGTACTGCAACTGACTCGTTCTATTTTCACATCTAGATTTAAAGCTTCGATTAATTATGATATCTTAGAACGAAGATGTTATTTGTGTATCATCAAAACTAAACCTTGAATTATTATTATAGTTGATGTGAAAATTTGATTTCTAACATTTACATGCTAGCTGATATTAGTGAAAGCGTCAAAATGATTATATTTACACTATAACAATATAATTCAGCATAGTAGTTTCTCGATAAGAGCTGACTATGCAGAATCGAAGCTTTTACTGCAGTGACCCACATTCTACACTTCAGACACTTCAATTTGGAGTTTCACAGTGGAATATTTTTAATTTACGAAGTTCTCAGAAGGCCCGTTTTCTCTTTGTCACGCAGTCGATTATTTATTTCTGCCAAACAATGTAGCACCACACGGTAACAAAACAAGTATTGATCTAGAATAACAACACTTGAATGTCTTTGCTGTCTGATGCCTATCAAGATCTTTGGTAAAGAAATTTTTCCATTTTTTTTCAGTTGATGAAGGACGTAGTCAATCACAGAAAAAACTCCAGTTCTTCCGATTCCCGTGGAACAGTGCACAATGATAGGTCCTATTATTTCACAGTAACTCAACACAATTGTTTGTACAACCTCGCGCATGTGGTTAATTGCTAGCACAAACTTGTAAAATTTTCCTACGTCGTTGAAATTGCCGTCTTCCGTCCAGTCAATGTACACAAAATGGTAGACTTTACGTTGTCGCTCATTGAATTCATGAGTGACACTTAATTCTGTCACAATGTAATTCGAGAATGTCTTCTTTTTCAATGTTCGGATTGTGTACTGTGCAACTTGCAGAGTACCATCTTCTTCTGAAGGCCAATACCTAGTGTCGCTAGTGTCTGACGAGTAAGACGTGTTTACACAGCTCAGTTAGATATTTGATATTTTTGTGTTGAGACATTAGTGATTGAATTGTTTTTATAAAAATTGTTGAAAATTAGTAATTCTTGCAGTTTTGAGCTAATAGTTAAACTCAAGTGTAGAGTTATTAAGTTGTAATTAGCTTGTGAAATACTGCAGTCCATGTGCTGCGGAATTGTGGCATAGAGCTACGAGAGTATAGTTTGCTGAGCTCTGCTTCTGGATTGTAGCATAGAGTTACGGAAGTATAGTGTACTGAGCTCTGTTTCTGGATTGTGCGACCGCTGCGCTGGTGTGTTGTGTTTTGAGACTACTCCGTGGACTGATTTCTTTGTAACATGTCTAAGTCTAAGTGTGCTCTTTGTTATCTTGAGATTACCAGGGAGACGCATATGGTTGCAACTCAGTTAAAATGTGCGCACACTTTTCACTTGGATTGTGTAACTACTAAGTATTCGGCGGATCCCGTTCATGTTCAGGCGATTGTTACTAAGAAATGTCCTTGCTGTTCGTTTGAGAATCGTGTTAATGAGTTGTTGGACAAGATTGACAGTAGATTTGAGTCGCTAGTAGTTATGCAAGAAACTGTCAAAGAAGTTGTTAATGATGTTGCTGATCTTAAAGCTGAGCAGGTGAAGTTGCGAAATGAGTTTACTAAGCATGATGGCAAAAGTACTGCAGCCTCCGAGGCTGCTCAGAAAGATATTGCTAAAATTGATTCACGAGTTAAAGTATTAGAAGAAAAGACTAAAAGTACATCTATGGAGTCAATGTCGGGAGCGCGTAGTGCTGCTATACTACGTGTAGCGTGCTTGAGTGTCGCGAATCAGCTGGTTGTGACAGGAGTTCCTGAAACTGAGGTTACTACTGATCCGCCGAGATTGCAGAAGAAATTTGTTCCAGCGTTGGCTAATGTGTTGGATGTCCCTCTGACTGACGCTGAAATTATTCAAGTACAGCGTATGGGTCGGAGGCCGGGTAATTTGTCTGATGGAACTGGTAATAGGTCACGTGCAATCTTATTAGAGCTTTCATCGGTTGCAAAATGTGCTTTAATGATTAAAAAGAAGAAGGAACTACCAGATCTTTTAGCGTCTTCTATTGATGCCACCCTTCCAGCTAGTATAGTTAGCATTACTAAGAAAATTCCGAGAGAGCTACTGCAACTGCGTGATGTTGTATGTAAAAAGTTTTCAGATGTTGATTGCAAGTTCGTCTGGATTGCAAATGATGCTGTTTTTATTCGCAAAGACCGTTCGTCGAAGGCAATTAAGATATTGTCGTCTACGGATTTAGATTCTATTGTTTTGTAGCATTCATCAGACATTAACATGCATTCATCGGGATCAACACTTGAAGAGGAATCAATTTTAACCAGTATGTCCAAAATATCTACTGTTAATCTGTGCTGTTTCAATGCCTAATCTTTGGTGTTGGCTACTCATACTGATGAATTTAGAAACTTTTTTCATAGAAGTAAATACGATATGATTGCTGTCACGGAGTCATGGTTAAAGGATGTAGTCACTAATGCTCAAATTAGTCTCCATGGCTACTCAGTGTTTCGTGTAGACAGACGAGGACGTGTTGGTGGCGGTGTTGCGCTATTTGTTCGTGATGGCCTGTCAGTTCGTGTGGTAGCCACGTCGGCGTTGCTACCGAGAGATGGTGTTCCAGAATTTATTTTTGCGAAAGTATGGAATGAATTGCAGCCAAAAATGCTAGTTGCTGTAGTTTATAGGCCCCCGAAAGTAGATTTTTTTGATGTTCTTCAGAGCGAGCTTATGAGGCATATTAGGAAATATAAGTTTACGTGTGTTGTTGGCGACTTCAACACAAACTTGTTGGTGCAAACTCATGACTCTGTTGAATTAAGAGAGCTTTTTATCTCTCAAGGTTTACAGATAGTTCCGCTGCAGCCGATTCATCATACGAAGACTTCAGACACGTGGATTGATGTGTGTGCAATAAGTGACTTTTCAAAAGTAAGTGCATGGGGCCAATCTGCGCAGCCGTTCTTATCGGGACATGATCTTATTTATGTTTCATTTGCATACAATATGCTACGTGCTGGCCCAGTAACAGTTACCGGGAGATTTTTGAGAAATGTCAACGCCAGAAAAACAGTAGATTTTGTGGATTCTTACGATTTGGATGCATTTGATACGAGTTCGGACATAGACTCGAAGCTAGATGCTTTCAACGGACTAATAAGTAATGTCTTGGATGAAGTTGCGCCAGAGAAGACGTTTGTGGTGAATCGTCCTCCGATTCCTTGGTATGCAGAACCGAACCAACCAAACTTTTTCAACTACAGCACTGATAACACCCGTCACGTGGGGATAAAATTAGTGGAATGGTGCTCGCGGTACATTCTGATTCACCCTTCTCCTATTACTCATTAGAGACGATTCGAGGATCATCATAACGTTAAAAAGGCGACTTGGCTAATCTGCCTTATTGTCGTTACCATCCGGGAAATTTGGAAAAAAAAAACAATGCAAAATTGAAAAATATATTTATGCGCATATAATTGTTTTTTATTTACTTCAATTATTATTCTCAATGAGCCTTTTTCCTGAAGTACGAAAAATTACTCACTAGCGGCGCTAGTGGTTCGGTAGGGACAAACATTGTCAGAGCTCCATTTAATCACATAGTAAAGTGGACATAAAAAACATGTTTTTGACCGAAGACGACGTTCCTGGAGCAAAATTAAAATTTGCAACTGTAAAAGACAATAATGTTGTCACATTAAAACGTTGGTTTGCGTGCCGTAACTTGAAAGTTACCGGAAAAAAAATGAATTAATTGACAGGTTAGTATACAAACTCTAGTAAAAAACTAGCGGTAAATTCAAACTGTAACAAGAGAAATTGAAAATAATTATAAATTTAAGATTTATTTCAGAGTGAAATATGAATGAAATATAAATGGTAATAAATAAACGTTATTATATGTAATAAATGAATACGATTAAGTAACAGACAGAGGTTATGTGTCATTTTAATTTATATCCAATAACTGCACTAATAGAAGGATTTGTTTCTAGTTAAAAATATTTTTAATATTTAACAAATCATTTATTAGAGACCACTTTTTAATCCTTTATGAATATTTCTTAGTATTTAAAAAGATTTATTAATATTCAATAAATGAACATCAGATTTATTAAATACAAACAAATCATTTTAAATACTAAGAAATATTTGTTTAATACTAAAAGTGGTCTCTAATAAATGATTTGTTAATTATTAACAAATATTTTTGGTGCAAATTAATCCTTCTATGAGTGAATGAGAAAAATTTGCTATTTATTTGTTATTTGTTTAATTAATTTCAAAAATAATTTTGAAAACATGTAATTGATGATTCTAAGTAATTAGTTTATCAGTTATTTAGAACTTTATAATTTCGTAATCTTTTATTGGAATCTAACCTCGTCGATATGAGGTTTTACAAATGGTATAAAAAACAGATTTTCCTCTGGATAGCGATTATCCGACGTACACTTTGCAAAACTACAATGTTTTGTTGGCATAGTGGTTATTAAAAAAATGTTTTTGTGTTTAAATATTATTTTTAAATAATAAAATAATATAGCGTAAATAACACTGTCTTAAATGAAAATATTTTATGTCTGTCCCTACTACGAGTGCTGCCTCTCGTGGCACGTTCGCTGTACTACTCTCAGGAAAAAGGCTCATTTGACGCTGGCGTTTGACGCTGGACGTGTTTTTATTCATTTCAGCTAGGTGGAGTTCTAGTTTGACGCTAAAAGCTAGCGTCAAGCGTCATCATAAGGTTACAACTTTACGAATAGCATACATCTAAAAAAAGCATTGAATCATCGTGCCACTGGTTTCAATTTGAAAAATTGCATCCATGATATTTAAGGGTCGACTGTAGTAAATATATTTTCAAAAAATTTTTTTTTTCTAATTACTTCTTTGAAAAATTCGAAAATTGGGTATTATAAAACTTTTGCTAAAGTTAATCTATGATCTTTTTCTGGAAGTTTATTTTATTTGATTCAAAAATTTATTTGAGCCGTAATTAGAATAATAAAATTTCTTAAAATACATTTACCATAGCCGAGTCTTAAACTGATATATGATAATTTTTTTGATTTTTATCAATTATCAGATGTCTGCTGAATTCAGTGTTTCATATTGCATCCAGCACGAGTTTTTGAATTTAGTTTTTTTTTAACGAGTAACTGATAAAAAAAATACCTTTATAAAAATTTGCAGTTTTTTTTTTAATTTTGAAAAGTGCAAATTTTTTACGTTTTTTTTTTTTTTTTTTTTTTTTTTTTTATAAAAAATTATTTGTCTAAGAAAATTCTAGAAATCCAAGGAATTATTGAAGTGAACATTTTGTGTTTTACAATAAGTACAATCGGACCTCGTTAGAAGACTATTAATTTCTTTTTCAAACTACCGCGATGTCTGATTCATAAAAAAGTTAGGAAATAGTCCTGTAATAAAGAAAAATTTAATAAAAACTCGACAAATTTTTTTGTTACTTGAAATACTTTCAAGACCTGAAAAATTTCGATGATTAATCATTCGATTGATGGTGAACCGTTAAAAAAACTTTACTTTTTTGTAAATAAAGCTATTTCTGATCAAAAAAATAAAGAACTTTAGCAGCAGCTTTTGAAAAATTCTGTATTATTTAATCCTCAAACTTAGAGCCAATTTTTCAATTCGGGATAAAATATTGTCGAATCCAAATATATATTTCATGTGTAACATAAATAAATATACTTACCACAATAATTTTATCCTGGATTAAAAAACTGGTCCTTCAATCATAAAATTTTTAAAAATACATTCAGCGTTGCCCAGTTTTTGATATAAATAAAAGAAATTCAAAGCCTCTGACTCATCTTATTAAATATTTTTATACGTTTGAATAATATCTCCTTGAGAGCTTTCTTTGGTTATCCATCAGAGGTCTTATACAATTTCACTATACTCATTTAGCGATTTGATTATTATTTATAAACTACGGTATATGGATAGTGTCGCTGAGTGAGTGGAAACACTTTTCATATAGTTTATAGAAATGGTTTAATTTTAATACAGGTAACAATTAAAGTATTATTAAATTAAAAGCTTTGATGGATAACAGTCTCAGGTCAATATCAAAATTTGGGAAAATAAAAATTTGTTTATTATTAATGTCTATATTATATATAAAAATTTAGCACACCACAAACGCAAATAGAAGCAATACAGGTTTACTTTATTATTACTTAAAACTTGAAAAATTGTTTTGTTAAAATTGATTTGAGTTTTATGTTAAAAATGAAAATTTTAATTGATTATATTAAAAGATATGTGTTATAAATACTTATATAATCGATCTTTGAATTAAAATATAGAAAAAATTAAATAATATATGCATAAATCAGTATTTAACTTAATATCCTTGAAAAGTATTCCTGGTTTTTCGGGTCGAGTATTATATCGTTGTTTTTAATAAGGTTAAACGATGTCAAAATCTGATTTACCGAAATTAGTGACAGCTTTGTTTACATTCAAAGGAAAAAATAATGATGAGGTAAATTTCAATCACTAAATGAATTGTTTTTCGTTAAGTTATAAAATTTTACCGAATTTTAGTTGTACTTCAAAAAAGGTGATCTCATTATTATTACACAAACGGACGATGGAGGCTGGTGGGAAGGTACATTAAATGACAAGACTGGCTGGTTTCCATCAAATTATGTCAAAGAATATAAATCTCCTGGTAATTATTCAATTATTTTAATTCTTGCACTATTATCGATTAACTACTAAAATTAATTATCTTTACACAGAATCTGGACATTCCTCTACAAAATCATCACCAGAAAAAACGAATCAGGAGCTTCCCGTTTATCAAAGAGTTAATCGAGATATCGTACTAAAAGATTTGGCTGATTCTGAGAAAGCTTTTATCGCAGAACTACAAAGTTTTGTTAATACTTTTTTGGAACAATTAGAAATAAGTAATGTGTAAGTAATTTATTAAAAATTTAATTTTTATCTTATTCAAAATTTTCTGGTGGGCTTATAACTTTAAACTTTCTTTTGTAAGAATATTTAATTAGGCAAGTCAGAATTAAATTTTTATAACTTGATCATATTTATCTGCATCTGCAAACGATAATTAAAATTAAATAATTTTTACTAAATTACTTGTATTTTACAGATTGAAAAAAGATGAATATAAACAATTGTCTGGTAATATATATGAAGTTTTGGAAACTCATCAAAGATTCTTAATAAATCTTGAAGCTGCAGTAGCTCAAGGGCCAGATAGCAAAGTAGGAAATTTGTTTTTATCAGTAGCACCTAAATTCAAATCAGTTCATATGGCCTATTGCAATGGCCACCCACAAGCCGTTTGTATTTTGGATAAATATCGTGATGAACTAAATGAATTTATGGAACGTAATGGATCTGCTACTCCAGGAATTTTAGTTTTAACATCTGGGCTTAGTAAACCATTCCGCCGGCTAGAAAAATATTCGCATATGCTTCAAGAATTAGAAAGATATACTGGCAAAAATCATTCTGACCGAGGTGACACTCAACGCAGTGTGTGTGTTTATCGCGATATTGCAGTAAGTTGATTTATTATATATTAAATAAATATTTATTCGTTGGTATTTATCATTTGTTTTTTATTAAACAGGAACGATGCACAAGTATCAGAAAACAAAAAGAATTAGCACTGCAAATTTTGACAAGTGGTATTAAAGGATGGGAAGGCGAAGAATTAACTTCACTTGGAGAAATCTTACACGTCGGACCAGTAACAGTACTGGTTGGAGTAGAAAGACGTGATCGATATTTTGTTCTATTTCCCACAAATTTATTAGTCCTTAGCACAAGTTCTAGAATGAGTTCTTTTATTTATGAAGTATGAATAACATTTTTAATTTTTTATAATGACGACAATTTATAAAATAAATTTATTTATTTATTTTAATAATACAGGGTAAACTTCCAATAACTGGCATAAATGTTATTCCAATAGAGGACACAGAAGATATGAAAAATGTTTTTGAAATCTCTGGCCCGATGATTGAAAGCATAGTAGTGTTATGTGCACACAAAGAAGAACGCAGTCACTGGATTGAACTATTAACTCAGGATCAATCATCTAATTTGCTAAAATCATCAACAATGTCTAATGTGAGTTACACCAATAGTCCATATAGTCGTTTATCGAGATTTTACGCGAAACTTGTAAGAAAAAAAATTATTCACCCTGAATTGGTGAAAAAACTCCTTTACCTGCAGTATTCTTATAAACCTGATTTAAGTGTTGTTAAAATGAGAAAATGTAAAGTATGGTATACAATTTATCCTACCCAAAGTGATGAATATTTCACAGATGATGATTCCGAAAAATTTTTCGAAAAATCACCCGTTCAGAAAGAGAAACCTCGAGCTTTATTAAAATCTTCAGTAATGTTAGATGTACGATATACTTTAAAACCTAGCAATGTTAGCGACTTAGAAAATAATTTATCTTTTTCTGGTTCATCGGCATCTGCTGGAAACTATGAAACTAAACGTCTAAATTACAAACAATCTAAAGTTGATACATGCCAAAGTTTGCCGAGTACATTTCCTTCACATAAAGCAGAATCTAGTTTAAGTTATCATCATAATTCAGATAATGACAAAGAATTGAAATATTTGAATTTATCGTCAAAAACTTGGAAATCTATTGAAGCAACACGTCAAGTTGATTGTGCAAGTCCAGAATTTATTTATGTTAACCATTTATCGTCACAACTTACAAGTGTTTCTGAAAATTCTTTAGATACCAATGCAATTAGTTGCAATTTATTACCTATAACAAGTGTTTATTCATCAGATTCAGGTATGGCTGATAGTTATCACATGCTATCAACAGAACTTACTTCTAGCTATAAATATTATTCAAACAAGTCAAATAGATATGTTGATAAAGTTCAAATATCTTGTCATGAAAGTGAAAATGATGAACATAATTTTGAACATCAATGTATTTGTAGTTCACCATTCGGCTCAACTCCTAGACGGAGTGAACAGTCGGGTCAATCTTCTAAAAGTGTAGATGACAGTATTATTGTTTATACAACATTAACAAGCAATGAAAATGCTAACAATTGCATTGCAAATATAAATCCAGAAAGTAAGAGCAATAAAGAAGCTTCAAAAAATGATGAAAACAATATTGGTTCCTGTAAAAATCTTGATGATTGCAATAAACGATATACCGTACCTATAAGATTGGAGTCTAAAAATATTTATGAAAAAGTTAAAAGATCCGCAGTTCAAAGGCCAAAAGTAATCCATGTTGATGTGAAGGAAAGTGAAAAACCGGTTTTTACATCTGGACTTTATGCACACTGGTGGCTCAAGAAAGCGATACCCATATCCAAAAGCACAAACCAAGGCAAGCTTCCATAGCATGGCTGTTTTTTCAGTTCAAAATTTTGATCATAGTTTTTGTAACCGATCGATCTCATTACTAATAGCCATTCATCTACATTATATTTTATGCTTATCAGTACCCAGCCATGTTGTGTGAAGTTATGCTTCTGCATTGATATTTATTTTTACTAACATTAACGTTCATACGTTATGAAAATATTACGTTCTAGTTTTTTGGTTCTCTAGGATAGATATAAAAATTTAGGTGAAACTTTTTATGAATTAATGTTTTTTAAATTAACTATTTTATTAATATTTTTACTTTTTAACTTTTTTTTTGTTTTTCTTTTAATTTTTTTTTTTTTTTTTAATACAATAGACGAACCATCAATCAATCGGGAAGCTACAGAAACAACTCCCGGAATCCTGTTCGTCACTAAAGACTAAAACTCCTTGGTGTCTAGCGTCTTTACGTCCAGCACCTCCAATTTATTTGAAAGCTTTTAATAAGTCTGATAATATAGAACTTAGTCGCTCACCACGAGCTGCAAGTAAATATCTGACTGTTTAATCAAAATGGTTTATAATTTTAGTGCAATAATTTAATATACCATTATTATTTGAAAATTACAGGTGAACGTCAATTTGAAGATGATGCAATTATATTAAAAATTATTGAAGGTTATTGTGTGACCGTCAACGCAAGACTTACTGTTCATCCTGGTAACTTATAAATTATATACTAGCCTTTTTTCATGATTGTATTAATGAAATATTGTGTTTTGATGGGAAAAATAATTTTAACTTCAGAATTAGCTATGAGGAATTTAAAATATTTATATAAACAAAAATTATTTTAAACGTGTAAAATTAACAATCGCATATAAATTTCAGCTGTGATAGATAATGAACCATCTAACAAGATATGTGATAGCGTGTCAGTTGTTAATAGTAAAATTGGAGTTTCGGATTCTTGTGATGACAGGTATGTGTACTAATAACATACGAAATTAATCATTTTTATGAGAGAGTCGATAGACCAAAAGCTAATTCTGAAGTTAAGTTATCGATATCTATAATAAAAGACTGATTTACTGTCTATAGGAGCTTATCGCAGACAGTGGAAACCTTAAAGAATCAAGTTGAGACTTTGCAAAACCAAGTATCACAACTTACTAAACTATTAGATGAAGAAAAACAGTCACGACTGTTACTCACTATTGCGATGAAACGGATTGGTGCAATGGATAATTTTGTGTCTTTATAGGTGCATTAAAAATAGTTTTTATTGTATTTTGTGCCTTACCATTAACATAAAATTTGTGTTGAAATTACTAAATAAAATTTATAATTCATTACTTAATAACGATCTCGAATAAGTCTTCCATTAATTTTTTTAATTTCATTTAAATAATAAAAGTAATGAATTGTAATTGTTTTAAATGACATCTTAATTTTAAAAAAATTATAAAATCAAACATTAAAAAATTTGTATATTTTGTTTTTGAAATTAATTAAATATGACTTTTTATCTTGTAAATGTTAGAGAGAATATAGCGTAATTAAATCAAAAAGGGCGTATTGCCACAGGTTTGTAGGGATCCATGCTAAAAGGGTGTATAAAAAAATTTTTTTTTGTCATATTTCTTAAAATAACTCAAAACACAGATCTGTAAAAAAAAAAATTCAAGCACCTTAAAGCTAAAAGAGCGTATCTCAAGACATGCGCTCTTTTAGCTTTTAGAACAGTAGTGCCTAAAGCTAGAAAGGCGCATAAAAAAATTTAAGTTTTTATAAAAAATTTTGATAAAGCTTCACAAGACAAGTTAGATCCAAAAAATAGTCTAGTACACAAAGCTCATTTATTACAAAAAGAAGCAAAATGAAAACAATTGTTTAGTTTTGCAGTTACTCAGCTTCTAGATATAAAATTCATATGAATATTTTTTTTTACCTACGACATTTTTTTCCTTTAAAATTAATTAAAAATGCAGTAAGGTAAAAGCCCCAATATATGATCATGTACCAGTATATGATCACTCCATGTATTTGTATACCTATATTTGTGAATATAGATATACAAATACATGGAGTGATCATATACTGGTACGTGATCATCTATTGGGGCTTTTACCTTAATAAAAAAAATCAAAATATTATCTTTTTATTACGGAAAAAAAACCCCGAAGATGTGACAAAAATGGCGCAAGAGGGTATGGGAATCATACCTAAATGAACCCGTTATTAATGCATTTTTTTTTTTTTATTTGATGTAAGAATTTCGAAATAATTTTCAGACAAAAATGCATTAATATAATCACGCATATTCTGCAATTTTTTAAAATATTTTCAATCGTAATTTTAAAATAGTGTATGTATAGTTAGAATACGCCTCCTTGACTTCAATGTTTCATTTTTAGGCGAAGAATATGTCTACCAGTCGGTTGGTGATAAAAAAAAAATTATGCGCTCTTTTAACTTTGCAAAGCTAAAAGGGCACCCAGATTGCTATGTGCCCTTTTACCTTTTGGCACACGATGTTTCGTAATTTTTTTCAAAAAATGAGATTACAAGTTATAGAAAGATTCAAGTATAAGAAATATTTTATTTACAAAACATAGATAATTATGGAACATAAATGTATCAAATTCCATGTTAACTTAGAGACAAAAGTGATTATTGAATTACAACTTTTAATGTATTTTAGTATTTCTTTATACTAAAATATTTTTCAGTATATATTTCGGATTGATTTATTTTGTTTATAAAATCTAGTATATGTTGTACGAATTGAGAACTTGATCATGAAAGTAATGGTTTAAGCAGAATACAAATCTTATAGTATATCGTGATTGAGTTTTTAATCTTATTCTTATTACATAGAATAGATGTTATTTTACTGCGATAATAAAAATTAATCTTGTTATAATTGTATTCTATTACTAATAATTTAATAATTATGAACCTTCTTACTGTGACTATTAGAAT
Organism: Cotesia glomerata; assembly: GCF_020080835.1. Classification (NCBI taxonomy): domain Eukaryota; kingdom Metazoa; phylum Arthropoda; class Insecta; order Hymenoptera; family Braconidae; genus Cotesia; species Cotesia glomerata. The sequence continues at coordinate 11,194,694 of NC_058161.1, forward strand.
ATTTTATCATTTCTTTACAAAAGTTTATAAACAATATATTCATATAAAACTAAGAATTGGGATTAGACGTTGAAATTTGAACTGATGCGCCAGTTGCCGATGCTAACGGTTGCGTTGATCTAATGTTCGATCTTCCATGAAGATGCTTATTTTTTATACGATCTAATTCATTAACTCTGCTTCTGGCGTGTTCCAGCCTATGCCAAGCCATTTGTAAAACTTTCTGACTCGCATAACCTGATCCTTCGTGTGGTTGACCTAACATAGTAAATGAAAAACTTCATTTTTGGTTTATGTGAAATTTTTAAATAAAAAAAATTCAAACATACCAGTAGAAACTTGAGTAAGATAATTGATTTGTTCACTTAGTTTTGATTCAACAGTGCTTAATAATTTTAAAAATTGATGGGTTTGAGCTTCAGCTTGTTTCACACTTGATTTCTCTTTACTAAGTTCAACAAACACTTGACCTATAAAAAATATTAATTTATTTTAGATTATCAATGAATAAACTACGATAAGTTTTGTTATGAAATTCTTACCGGCACTTTGTAAACAATTGATAATATCTTTTTCAATTAATTCTAAAATTTGAATGCGTTCCATTGGCGGTGTCATGATTGGATTGCTTTTTTTATAAATATTTAACAACAAATTTATTCTGTGATTATTCAATATGCACTTTAACAGTATAATTAGTGAGCTGTAGTACAGAAATTGGTTTTTAACCTAAGAAATATATTTTAATCCCGTCACTACAAGAACCATAATATTTTAAATATTTCCTCTGGAGCTCTGGAAAGTAAACTATCATACCCTATACCTGTTTAAGTATATGTATAGTGTGAATGTAGGCTAAAGGTACACCACCGCCATGATTATATGCAATGTTAGACGCGGCTCGAATTTGAATAATAAAATCCGAACAAAAACAGTTTCACTGTAAAAAAATCGCGCCAAGTCCACGTTCATAAGACTATTAAGAAAAAAAAAATTTCTTTTTTTCTTTACAAAAATATATAAAATAAAAAAATTAAAAAATCCAAGTAACCGATATGATTGTTTATGATTTTCGGAAATTAAAAAAAATTTTGTTATAAATTTAAAAATTAAGAAAAAAAGTTTGGAACGTATTTAGTGTGCGCGGTTGCAAAATTTAAAAAAATTGAAATACACAATGACGCACACCAAGTACGTTCCAAAATTTTTTTCTTAATTTTTAAATTTATAAAAAAATTTTTTTTAATTTCCGAAAATCATAAACAATCATATCGGTTACTTGGATTTTTTAATTTTTTTATTTTATATATTTTTGTAAAGAAAAAAACAAATTTTTTTTTTCTTAATAGTCTTATGAACGTGGACTTGGCGCGATTTTTTTACAGTGAAACTGTTTTTGTTCGGATTTTTTGTAATTATAATAAAAATTTACAATTAGTACCAACTTAATTAAATCTCGCGTTGGTTGCATTTTTTATAGCAAACTAGCAAACTATCCCCTTGAAACTACAGTTTATGTAAAAATAATTCCAGCGCACCCTGGCGGGCGTAGATGCAAGCTGTGAAAAATCTATTTTTAACTGTAGTTTCCCATCTAATGAAGGATTACTATGCATTCTCGAATTATTTAGTCTGTGGCAGATCACTTTGCCCATCGAAAAAAAAGTCAGGATCGAAATTTTTGCGTTGCTATAGTTTGTGCTGATTAAATTTAATAATTTTAAGTAGATTAATTGTTATAAGTGAATATAATTAATTAATAACAGTCAAATAAAGTATGAATTACTGTTATAATATACAATTTAGGAAAAAAAAAGTACCGTAGAATTAAATAAAATTTTGCAACCTCAAAATACCGTTCTGCTTACAGTAAACACAGTCGGTAATCTGGCGCTCCGTTTACAGCAGATTTGAACGGAACTTGGCGCCAGATTCTACCGAATCTGTGGATTATACCACTATAAAAAATTATTGTTACCTTATGATCAAACTACTAGGAGGAAAAAAAAGGAGAAATAAAAAAAATTTTAATGAAATTACACAGTGGTCATTCAAGAGAAAAATATCATACGAAAAGCTAGAATAAATGTAAATAAATACTTTAAATAAGCCTGGAAAAAATTAAGTTGTAAAGAGAAGATCTCAGTAATATTGGATGTTCAGCAATTTTTAGTTATTTTAAGTTATTCCAAATCTCGTTTCATTTTATCACATCCAATATAAAATAAATTTACAACAAAAAATTATTTTTTATTTATGTTAAATTTAAAAAATGTTGATTTAAATTTATTAATATAAATTTCTCCATTAATTATTAAATAATTATTTACAATTTGATCTCGTTGAGAAAACTTTTCATTTTTAAAGGTACGCTCGGTGATTTTTCCTTCATAAGAATATCTTCACTCATTGGTTCAATTATAGTTCCCATTCTTGTTTTTACCGGTGGTTTAATAAGTTGTCTATGAGAAATCTCTGGAACGAAATTTCGACCGATAGGTGTACGTATGCTGGCTTCAAAATCTTCTACGGTTACAAATGGATGAGGCAAATCATTGATTTGATGCTGTCTAAGTTTGGCATCGATATCATCAATGATTATAACATTTTCTTTATCTTTATCCTTTCTGTGAGGTGTTTCATTTAAATTAATTATAATGCGGCGCTTCTTACGTTGAGATATTTTAAAATTTCTATCAGCCCATGATCCCCATCCAGGAAGACGAGTTTCTACCTGATGTAATTGAGAATTCTTTATCTAAAAATTAGAAAAATTAGTATGCTTAATGAGAATTATTAAAAAAAGTATGGTTTTTTGTTAATCAAAGATTATAAAATTTTCATTACCTGTTCTTCTTTTTCATTTTTAAATTCATTGGTAACATCGTCATCAATAAATGCTTCACTTATAATTTTTTGCTGACTTTCTTCCGATTCATCTTCATCACTATCATCTAAAACGTCAACTTCATTTTTTAAATCATCTGGAAGGTCATTTTTCAAGTTTATATGTTTGGATTTGGCCTGAATGAACTTATTGGGATCTATTTCTGTTACAGCTGTTTTGGAGATATTTTTAGATGTATGGAGTTCGAGCCTTGATTGGCGCTCAGTTACATGTCCTGTTTTATTAATAACAGTATCATGTCTTATGTCATTTTCATCCAACGCATCATCGATAAATGGACGATTACTTTTTGTTTTAAATGACAAATCTGATTCTTCATTATTTGAATTTGTTACTAATTTCTTATTTTTAATTGAATTTTGTGTTTTTAATTTGTGTTTTAATTTTTTTAAGGCTTTCCGCTGATTATCATTTTTGAAAGTTTCAAATATTTCAGATACTGTTGGTAACTTTTTACTCGAGAGAGAAAGCGATTGTGAAACTTTCTTCGATTCTTCGACCAACCATTCTGACGTGCCAGAATTAATTGTTTGCTTTGTTGCGTTTTTTTTCATGGATTTATCTTTAATATTTTTCATTTTCTTTACCTTATTTTCTTCAGCGCATTTTAATTCTTTAATTTTTCGTTTTTTATCCAATCCTTTGATAGGTTTTTCATTTTTATCGTTAACATATTCCACACTTACTCGTTCTACTGGATTTAATAAATTATTATTTGAAATTTTATTTTTGTTTTGAACGTCAACTTGATGTTCTTTAGAATTTATTTCTGGTTCTAATGAAAATATTTCATTATTTACCCAAGGGTTGTATTCTAATGGCTCAGACGTAGTTTTTAAAACATTTGTTTCTGAATCTTCATAGTCATCGTCATCACTGTCATCTTTTTTGACCTTTTGAGTTAATTCACGACTAATTGATAGTTGTTGAGCTAGTACTTGACGACTCTGCAAATAATATTAAGTTTAAATAAGCAAATCTTTAAAATGATTAAATAAAAATTTTTCATTTATAAGAATCTGTATAAACTAAAATATTTACCTCTTTATCATACTTAGCTCTAACTTGTTTATTTCGAGCCCATTGTCCTGTATTTTTATGCTTTAATGACATTCTTTCTAGTGCTCTTGCTTTATCCAATTCCTCCAATTTTTGTAGAGCAAGTTCAGGGTTGCTCTTCTGAAGTTTATCAAACTCTTGAAACTGTTGCTTGATTTTAGCCTTTTTTTCAATTTTATGAAATTTTTTACTTTTTATTTTGTTTACTCTCCGAGCTTTTTCTGCTTTATAAGACTAAAATCATGAATAATTTATATTTTTGCAATGCGTTAAATAAAAAACATAAATTATATAAAAAAAAAAAAAAAAAAACTTACTTGTTGAGCCCGAAATTTAGCATTTTCTTTTGCTTTTTGAATCATTTCCTCTTTTGTAAGAGTAAACTTATCTATTTGATTTTCATTATCTTCAGCTTCTTCAGATGGTTTTAACGATGCATATTCTTTTTCTAAATCTGATTGTATCCGATGAGACTTAACTTTTCCATTATTAAAAAGTTTCTTTGAAGATGAGGTATTTATTGGAAATACTAAATGATCTGCAACTCTATTTTTAGTAACTATAGGATTCCATTTTTTCAAATTTTCGCTGGTATTTTCAAAACAAACTTGACGTTTTAACTGAAAGTTAAATAAATGACAAATAGTGATTACGAATATCAAAATAAGTTACGAATAAGAAATTTATATTGAAATTACCCTTTCATCAGCTGGTTTTTCTAGTGGTTTAGGCAAAATCTTTGCTCGTTTTTTGGTAGCTTTGAATTGATTGCTAAGCTTTAAACTTTGATCTTGCCCTCGTAGTGTATTGACTAGATTTTCTAGACGAACGGGTTCGTTGTCGGTAATTCCACTACGTACTAAGTGAAATTCCGAGATTTCTGAGGTTAGTTCATTTCTTTCAGATTTTTTAATTCTGAAAATAAAACAAAGTAAATCGAACTTCTCTTTAAAATAAGTATATGTAATAAATGTTATTGGTAAATAATGTAACTATTTCTTAAAAAACAAATATATCATAAATATCTGGATTTAATGAATTAATTAATCAACGTACTTTAAAAAGTTATGATCCAGCTCCGCAACTGATTTTAACAGTTGGGAATGATTTTTAGAAATATCCTCATCGTTATCATTAATCATATCGTCATCACTCATTTCTGATGACTTTTAAGTACTTAATAATATTTAATAGTTGTACAATTATATTACACTTAATAACTTGCTTTTTTATCAATTTTAAACTCGAAACACGTGGATAGAGTTACCCAAAGAATGTGTAGTAAACGTAAAGTTGTAATATAGAAAGTTGTAGCGCCGCCAGAGAGTGCGGTAGCTAAGAGAAGCTGAAATCAGCGCAAAAAATTAAATTTGGGAAGTAATTTAATTAAATGAAAAAGGGAAATTGAAAAACTGGCCCTAATTATTCAACTTTTATATTTTTCATTTAAAATTAAATTAAATCATAGCGATTATTGAATCGTTCTCTTATCACATACACATGAAATTGATATAAATAATTTTATTCCTGAGAAAATATAGCTTAATGTAACTACTAACTCAATTATTAATTGTCTTAAATACCATTGTCAGTATTGTATCGATTAGACACACGAAATCTGAGTTTTCATCCAGGACACTTTTGCATAATTATACATTAACTTTTTTAAGGGGATCGTGTCATTATATCCTAAACATTAAACAAAACAATTTCTTATTATATTATATACGACTGTTTTCCTGCAGAAAGAGCACTGGAAGTAGATGATTACCTTCATGCGGAAATAATGTTGAAATTTTGCGGATACAATTCTCTCGAATGTAATGTCACAGAGCTGATTGTGCATGCAGATTTTTTCCTGAGAAATAGTTTTCGTTTCTTATAGCTAATGAAGATAAAAAATTTTGTTTATTAAACGATGTAATTACAAAAGTTTACATAAACTCCAAGAACTTACAGACAGTATATATAATAAAAACAATAAATATACATTATACGCATATTATCCGACGACAGTTTATAGTTTTTATAGTTTAATATTAACGTTTTCCTGATTTAAAAAAAAAAAAATCCGACTTTTCATAAAATATTATATTTAAAAAAAGTAAAACATACATCTTTTCGCCAATATAATTAATAAAATCGAATACACTCTGATTTCTTTTCAGTGAGACTGAACACTTTTTTCTTCTTACCACCACTCATTATGCTCTGAAGATGTTTCAAAAGAATGAAATTATCTTTCACGATTTGTGCTTGTCTTTCTTTTTGCAATTGTAATTTCTTAGCATCATTTAGAACGTGTGGTATAAGCTTAGGAGGACTCATATCAATAGCCGAAGTTGCTGACTTAACCTTTCAAGAAAATATAAATTTATATTTTCTTTTTTATTTCAATCTGAAAAAATTGTTTTTTTACTTACTCGTTTTCGATGGCGCTCATAAGCTTTTCTTTGACATAATATTAGATCTATATTTGTGTTAGCGGTTCTAGCAATCGGCATTTTTTAATTTCACTTTAAATTGACAGTTAAGTATAAATCACTCTAGTAGTCGGATCGGATTATGTGGTAGTTTTTTCATATTACTGAATTATTTAATATCCTCATTTTAGGTAGTTACTTAAATATCCTTGACAACGAAACTATATTGATAAACATATATATAGAAAATAAAGACATGACCTATTCAAATGAAGCTAAATTTTATTTCTTATCTTTATTTTAAATCTTTACGATCAAAAAAATTTGATGAAACAGGATATTTTTTATGAATAAAATATTTTCAATTTTTTTATATCAAATAATTAATAAAATAAATAAATTTTCATCAAATTTTTAATGTATCTAAAACAATCAATTGCTTTGAATCAAGAGTCTAGATTTTTTCCCTAATTTTTTTTCGTTTTCAAGTATTTCAAAGTGCTGACATCTTCATTTACAATTCCTTTCATGTATATGTTACTTTATGTACGTAAGGTACATATTTATGTCCATAGTAGGTAAGTACGCTTACTTCACAATTTTAATACATTTTAATTTCAGTAACTTCACCAACTAGGAACTTATATTTTCTCCACCTAACTTGATCTCCCGAGTCCTGGCACACCTAAACAAGAGTCGAGTGCAGTACCTGCTGGTAGCCCCCAAATGGGAACAAACATTTTGGATGCTCGACCTAGTCAGTCGAAGCCTGGTACCTCCAAGGATGATCGAGAACCTGGAAGAAGTATTAATGGACTTGTCCACGGGGAAAGCGCCGCAACAGGTCGATAAACTTACTCTCCAAGTGTGGAGAATTGGGGGTGGTGCTCCATGACATCGAAATGGTCGACTCAGGAAAAAGTCTTGCTAAAAAAGAGTTGGCGTTCTTCTACTATTCAAACTTACAGGGGTGACCATCAAAAGATGGCTAACCTGGTGCCAGAAAAACCAAGTGGATCCAGTCTTCCCAGGTAACTCAAACCTGGCAAAATTTTTGGCAAACTTTTCGATTAAAGATAACCTGGCCTATGCAATTATCCTTGTTCATAAATCGGCAGTCAGTACATTCTGCTCAGAAGGGAAAGCGAAAGAATCCTCGTCAAGCTTCTTGGTCAAGCAGGTGTTAGAGGCAATCTCTAATTGTAAACCTAAGGAGAAGCGTGCTGCAATATGGGATACCCAAATTCTATTCAACTGGCTCGAAGCTGAGGCACCAAAGCTATCTCTTTTTGAAACTTCAAGAAGAACAGCCGCAATTCTTTTCTATTTTGGCATCGGAACGCAAAGTTCATGACCTCACCCTTTTGAAAATCTCCAAGGACTACTTAACGAATCTGGATCAGGAAATTATCCTTTGGCTAAGTTTTGGGTGCAAAACAGATAGAGCATCCTTCAGGCAATTGGCATGGAAACTCTCCAAGCAACATGAAAGAAATATTTGTTAACTACAAAAAAATCACTATTTAATTCAAATAAATACACAGAATAAACGATATCTTTGTCTCAAATAAATTCATTTATTTGTGTTAAATAAGTATTAATTAAATGTGTATTATTCCGGCAGATCGTAGAAATTTTGACTTAACCACAGTACAAAATATTTGTAATTCTCTGGCTGATAATATTCTGGTAACTAGCTGCACACGTATTGGTAAATACACATCACTGTCCCTACAACCTCGTCCAATAAAGGCTTCATTTTCGGATAATCATTCTGTTGATCAAATCATCGCGGGACTGATGCGTGAGAAACGTGTAAATAACGCACAACAAACGATCAGCAATATCTCAATAGTTCGCGATCGTACAGAAATGCAGAGAGCAGAGTTGAAGAAAATACATCAAGAGCTTCAGGAACGGAGATCTGCTGGAGAGAACAATCTAAGGATAGTTCATCGAGCGGGAGCACCTACGATCATCAAGTCTTATCGAATAACAACAGCGTCGACACCGAGCGAGCCTCAGTAATAAACTCTATTACGATAGGCGTGAGACATTCAGGAGGTCGGGAGGTGGTGTGTTATTCGCTTGCAGAAAACTCTAAATACTATCAGTATTAATCTATCTAATGTTATTTCTATCTTTCTCTGGTAGCGCTATAACTTTCTTAAATCGACATCTCTTCTGTAGACTTTTAATTATCTATACTAATATTATAAAGAGGAAAGATTTGATTGTTTGTTTGTTTGTTTGTTTGCATTGAATAGGCTCCGAAACTACTGAACCGATTTGAAAAATTCTTTCACTGTTGGGAAGCTACACTATCCCCGGGTGACATATGATATGTTATATTTTCAAATTTTTGTTAAATACCCGTGCAAAGCCGGAGTGAACTGCTAGTTTATAATAATTTCGTCGAACATAATTGTTCCTTGGACATACTTGTTAGCTCACAAATAATTATCTTACAGCACTCTAATTTCTATCGCAATATCTGAGAGATAAATCTTCGTAATATTGTAACCAGCAATTTCTGTTCTTTTATTTTTTTCTTTTTGTAAGCTAAAAATTCTATTGTATAATTATATTACTATATCTGTATTTTTATATTATTATATTTTGTCATTATACCATTATATTTGTAAGATTAGATATTTTTTTTTTAAATTGTAAAAATGTATATATCTGTACACCGCATGTCATGAAGCTATGTTTTACAACATTGTAGCGACCCTGTTATTGGCCTATGGGCTGTTGGGTTGATTTAAAAATAAATAAATTAATTAAATGGTGGTATTTAAGTAAAAGATATCTCTATACTAAACGAGTCTCATTTGATTTAAATAAATTGTTCTCTAAGTGTGATAGTTGTTATTTATTTTTTTGTTAACAACTGCAAATATTTGTTCGACTGCTCCAAAAAATGTCCAATTTGTAATTGTGACGAAAAAGACACCATTGAACACCTTTTTCTGAGATGCTCAATACTCAAAGCCCCTCATGACCATTATACTGCTGCAAATTTTGGATCAGCCGTAACCACCCACTTTTTAATCTTAAATGTAAATTTATTAGATCGACGTACCATTTTTTTTCGCAACACTTGTCTAATAAGAAGGTTTATTTTATTTGAATAGTCATAAACTGTAATTTTAAAACTTTTAATCCACGAATAAATTGTAATTATCTCTATGCTATATAGGAATTCATACTTCTAAGCAATAATGAATTTGATCTAATCTAATTTATTTTATTTTTACTCAAAAGCTAACAAATTTATTTATTACAAACATCGAAGTATGTCAGAAGAAAGATCAAAGCATAAAAATGCTACGGAATAAGAAATAATTAAGATGATAAAAAAGAGAAGAATACAGAAATCGGAAGTCAACTGTTTAAAAAAAATTATGAAAACGGTTGACCCTGAAGGCCATGCCTGCAACTTCCCGCCAATTCTATACCTAAACGCTTGAAATTGCACTTATGACGTTTTTGTTAGGATATTAGGTCAGGTGAAGGGTTATTATTAATAACAATAATACTGGATAATTAAATAAAGCAACTCTTAATATACTCTGTAACTCTCTTATACAAAAGTAAAGCAATACCTAAAGGGCAAGCGTCCAAGCTCAAGTGAGTACTCGAGGCCCCGAGAGCGCTCGCAACTCCCCTCCATCTCTCCCCGCTCCACGTTCTGACAAAGCCTCTCTCGCACTCCCTCCCTTTGTCAGATCCTCTAAATCTCTTATGGTTTGCCTGTAACAAAATGACAAATAAATTATGTTAATTTAGCTTATTAGTTTATTTCTAAGGTATCTATGACTCTCTAAGGCTAATGGTTTCGTCATAATGTCCGCTATGTTCTCTTTAATGGCTACCCAGTATACTCTTACTCTATTTTGCTCGACACACTCCTTGATAAAGTCTCCATAAGTGTTTGCCATGTGTTTTCGGCTTTCACTCTTTTTTCGCTCTAACAAACTCTTATTAATTTCCTCTAAATTGTCGTCAAACATTTTTAACTTGTGACTTCCGTCCTTTTTAGTGCAGTCTCCTGCAGAACGGTTGTCGCACCAAACTGTTGCTGGGAACAGTGTCTTGCCAATTATGAATCTCGTGGCCTTGTCTAAGGATATAATTTTTTGACAGGCATCGCTCATTGCCAAGTATTCAGCTTGGCATGTGGATAGTGTCACATAGCTCTGTTTATGACTTCTCCAGGCGATTATATCTCCAAATACTCTAATTACGTAGCCTCCTGTTGATATTGACCCCTCGTTGTCTCGAAAACTCGCATCAGTGAACGCCTCCAACGTTTCTGTTTTGCCCGTGAATTTCAAACCCAATTCTGAAGTCCCTCTTAAGTATCTCAATATTCTCTTTACGTCTAACCGATCACTCTCTGTTGGCTCTATCTGCTTTCTGGCTAGGTAGTTCACTGCGAATGAGATATCTGGCCTGATTGCATTGGCTAGGTACATCAGGCTTCCGATGGCTTCTCTAAACGGTACTCTTTTAATTTATCCATTCTTAAATGAACTCTCTGTTTTTGTTTCCTCTAATTTTCTTCTCTTGCTTTGATTCTCTACTTGTCTCGTGACCATTGGTGTACTTTGTGGCTTGGAATCTTTCATATTGAATTTCTCTAAAATACTTTCAATATATCTCTCTTGTTTAATCGTCATACATCCCTCTTTTCTATCTCTGTGAATTTGCATCCCCAGAAAACTCTTTGGCTCTCCTAGATCTTTCATATCAAATGCACTGTTAAGATGACTCTCAATTTCCTCTAATTTTTTCTCGCTGTTGCTGGCTGCCAATATATCATCCACATATAGCACTATTAGTGCCATTACGCCATCTTTCCTCCATGTGTAAAGACATGGCTCATGCAAGTCGTTCTCGAACCCAAGTTCCTTGATCTTTTCGGTGAATCTCTTGTTCCACTTCTTTGGACTTATCTTCAAACCATATAGTGACTTCTCTAACTTACATACCATAGTCTTTCTCGTATGTTCGTCGACCTCCAGACCCTCTGGAACCTGTATATATTTCCTCTTCCAGTATTCCGTTCAAGAACGCTGTCTTTACATCTAACTGACACGAAAATAAGTCGAACTTATTAATAATTGCCAGTACTGCTCTAATTAATGGTAGCCTTGATACAGGCGCATATGTCTCTTTGAGATCGTATTTATTTTTATCTTTAAATCCTCTAATCACTAGCCGTGCCTTGTATCTCGTGTTTCCATCAGATTCCAGTTTTCTTTTGAATACTCATTTCGAATCTATGATATTCGCTCTTTTCCCTTGTTGTTGAATTTCTGCTCTACTCACTAATCTCCAAACTTCATTCTTGTTCATTGATTCAATCTCGTCTCTAATGGCTCCTGTCCATGATACTCTTTCTCGTGTTCTCATTGCTTCAGCATAACTTGCTGGATCCTCATTTAGTGATGCCATAAGGCAGTGTATCTCTTCATTTTCATCTCTAATTTTCTCGTTTGTTAAATCTTTTGGAGTGTCTTTGTCTTTCGTGAAGCTTATATCATCTACTGGCTTGTAAATATAATTTACTTTACTCGTATCATCTAATTTTAATTTTCTCTTGCTCTGACTTCTGGTGCATGGTTTATTTGTTTCAATTTAACTCTTTTTATTCTCTATTTTCTCTAGTGTTTTGACTTTCTTGCTCGGTCTACCTCTTTTCTTTGGTTCAGACTTCGCAATCTCTTTTTCAATATTAATCTCTTTCTCTAATTCACTCTGCGAATTCCATTCAATTAAATTCTCTTCTTTTGGATTTTATCTAGTTTCTTCTAAATGCTGATTTTTGTATACATCTTTGTATACGATTTTCTCATTAAATTTTACATGCCTCAACTCTAGAAATTTTCTCGTGTTTGGATGCCATAGTAAGTATCCAACTGGTTTGTATCCAACCAGGACCGCTTTAAGTGCTCGTTCAGTGAATTTGGATTCTGGCTTCGGGATTTTTATATATCCGATGCAACCAAATCTTTTTATCTGTTCAAAGTGACAGCTTGCATTTGGTGCAAACTTTACCAGAGGAGTCTGATACTCAATTGACTTGTGTGGAGTCCTGTTGTATGCATACACTGCTGCATCCACTGCTAACTCCCACATAGTCGATGGTAGGTCTGAGTCAAGCATATATGCTCTTACTTTTCTCTGGATTGTCGCATTGAATCTCTCAGACACGCCGTTATGTTCAGGTGTGTATGGAGATGCGAACTCCGCCTCTACCCGAGTCGAAATTTTAAAACCCCAGTTCAACCTAGTAGAGCCTGATTCCTTTGATGTAGACATATGCCGCTCTAATTTAAGAACCTTTTTCAACCTAACTCGTCTTATATCAGGGTGAGGAATAGTGAGTCGGGGTTTAGTTTAAATTTTAAGATTCTGTTTCAACCTAACTCGTCTTGCATCAGGGTGAGGAGTATTGAGTTGGGGTTTAGTTCAAATTTTAAAACTTTGTTTAAACCTTATTCATCTAAATTCAGGTCGTAGAAGAGTGAGCTGGGGTTTAATGAGAATTTTATCGCGTAGGCTTCCTAGGATGAAACAAAGATTAAAACTTTATACATTTTTCAAAATAAATAAGAGTAATAAAAATTATTATCATTATTTTGAAAATGTATTACAGTAAAACGTGCGAAAAAATCACAACAAAACCATTTATAAATTTTTTATGCTTAATAAACTGCGTCAAATGCTTTTTTAAAAATTAAAATCGAACGACGCGTTCAAAAATTATATTTGTTTAAAAATTCACAAAATTTTTTTTCTCAGTATTTTTTCGACATAACATTTAAATTTCTTAACCAAACGATATTTGCCCGGACATCCACTTTTTTCGCTTTAAAAACTGTGTTGAAAACCATTTGGAAAATTAAAATCGATCGACGCGTCCGAAAGTTACAGCTGGTTGAAAATTTACAAAAATTTTTTTTTGATATTTTTCGAAAATAATTACCGGGCTTCTTTAACTTTTCAACATAAACCCGTATATACAAAATTTTTTTTCATTACTACTCTAAAAACTACTTTGAATACCGTTTTAAAAATCAAAATCGAATGATATGTTACAAAATTATACCTTATAAAAATTTCAAAAATAATTTCTTCCAGAATTTTTTCGAAATAATTTTCAGATATTTTAACTATTTAACTATTCATGTGTATATACTTTTCGTGCTTTAAATAAAAAATTATGGTTTGTGCAAGAATAATTTAAAAATATACGAAACATCAAGTTTTTCTACTTAAAAATTTGACCTAATTGCTAAAAAGAATAGTTTGCCAAATTAAATATTTAAAGAATGAACAAATAGCACAGTTTTTCACATTTTGAACTCGAAGAGCTCAAAAATATAATTTTTGTATCGCAGCTTTTGAAGCCCCATAAAGAATCTTTAAGTTTAAATTGATTAAACGAAAAATTTTGAAATAATTCCGAAAAAACAGTTTTTTCGGTTTTCTTTCGACAACGATAACTCACGAACGAATTAACCGATTTTGACCGGGTTGGCGGCGATCGACGTGGTTTTTTAATGTTAAGAGCTGAATAGTTTTTGAAATCGATCGGTGAAGCCGTTTCAAAGTTATTAAAAAAAAAACACATTTGAAAAAATTTATTTTGTAGTTTTTTTTAAATTTCTCAAGATCTACCGGTTCAATCGGAAACAATCGGGGAAGCTTCCTAGGACCTCAAAACGTCAACATCCGTTGAAAACTTGATTTTCGAAAAACGGGGTAAAACCAATAACTTCCCAACTTTTGAAAATTTTCAATTTTCTTAGCGGGAAGTTAAAAATTTAGGCAATTTCCGCGATGAAATTTTTTAATCACTTTGTAAGCAACGTTGTAAAATTAATAATAATAATCACAGTAATATTTACCATGACATAAGAAATAATAATAATATTTAATCACATGAGTTAATTTTAATTTTGTCAGTTGTAGCTTAAATGGAAACAAATATTTCTACTGTATGACTAGTCTTCGAGTAGCAGAGGGGATCCAGTCTTGCTTCGTAATCGTGAGGTCTCGATTTCGAATCCCAGTAAAGCTGAGTTTTTTTCAACGGAAATTTGTGTTTTCTTCGTCGTTTCTTCTGTCTTCATTTCGATATCATTATTCTTGTATAATTATAAATTAACATTACTAATAGTTATCATTACCTTAACAGTCATGCAAATAATAACATGAAGTAACCAACAGTTAAATGATAATTTTTTCTTTTTTTTTACTATGAATATAACCAGTTTAGGCTATTAAGGTTGAACTAGGTTGAAATAGGTTTTAATAAAACCCTGCCTGACACTTTTTCGTCTGAGAAACAAAAAATCGTATACATCGTGCAATCCCAGCTAGGCGCTAAAAGAGTGAAACAGAGTTTTATTAAGAACCTTCTTCAACCTAACTCGTCTGAAAACGGACTTAAGTAGACGTTATCAGAGTGAAACGGGGTTTAGTATCAATGCAGTTCCTTATTTCTTAAAACCTATTTCATTCTGTTTCACCCTGAATTAGACTATCCCAGGTTAAAATGGGTTTTAAGCGAAAAAAAATTTCGACTCGGGATATCTTCTCTCTCTTCAGTACCTCTAAGAATTTACCTCCAGTGAATTCCGTGCCCTAGTCTGATCGTAGATAACACGCTTTTTCATCTTTACCTAATAAGTTCTGAGTTGATACCAGGAACTTCTCTAATGTGTCGCCGGATTCCTCTTTTGATTTTACAGAGTATGCTCTTGCAAGTCTCGAAAAGTCATCTATGTATACAATGATGAATCTCTTTTGTCCAGGGTACGACGATGGTTTTATTGGTCCCATTGTATCCGTGTGGATTCTCTGAAGTTGTTTCTCTGTTCTAGCTCTTGTCTCTTTAAATGGCAATTTTTGCATTTTTGCCATGGTGCATATTTCACAATCTTTGATTGTTTGATCAAATTTTACTTTCTCCAATTTTTTATTAATACTCTGAAGCTTTTTTAAGTAATTTATTGACGCATGTCCCAGTCTGACGTGCCATAACATGGCCTCGTTGATCCTCTCAGATTCACGTTTATCTTTCTCTAATATATTTGTTGAAATCATTTCTTCTATATTTTGTATGGAATCGATGTTGTCAACCTTGACTGTTTCTCTTGTTACTAAGCTGGAGTCCCAGTTCTCTATGTTTTCTGTTTTACTCTCTGTGTCTGGCTCCTTTGACTCTGAATTTTTTAAATCTTCTTCTCTAAATGATGACGTGATGCTCTCTTTCTCCCTCCCAATCGCAGAATCTTTCAGTTTCCTTTCATTCTCTACTCCCTCCCACTCTAATAATTTTTTGTCTTGAATGATTCTTTGCGATTGCTCTTTAATCTCGTCATCTTTCATCATTATAGCTCTGCAGCAGTAAACATCATACTCTATATCTTCGTCTGACTCTTTATTTAAATAATTTTTAACTCTAAAATTCAAAACCCAGTTTGGTTTTTCATATTCTCCCTCTAACACTATTTTATTAGTGTTTTTCTCTATTACCTCTAAATTTTTATCATTTAAGTATATACTGAATCCTGCGTCAGCTAATTTTCTTAGTGACAGTAAATTCTCAGATACGTCTTTTGTGCTTATTACATTTGTTAATTTAAATATATTATTCTCATCGCCGTCTCTATAGAGCAACAGATCGCCTTTTCCATCTATTACAATGTTGGCAGAGTCATTTTTGTTCGCACTCTTAATTACTTTATCTTTACATTTTTTAAAGTTACTCAAAAATAGGCTGTCGTTTATGACGTGATCTGTAGCCCCAAGTCGGCTATGAAAGTAATATATTTCTCGTTTTGACTCTTATCTCCATCATCTTCCTCATCCCCTTTTATTCTCCTAAGGCTTTCCTTTCCGTGTTGATCTCTATTGTTGTTAGCGCTCTTATAATTATTGTAATTACTCTTAGTGTTTTTGGTACTCTTATTATTTTTATTACTCTTAACCCCTTTCTGTTCATTTTTCTCTAGCCCTCTACCTCTATACTGATTTTTATTATATTCAGTTTTATCATGCTTTTTAAAATCTTTACCTCTAAAAGTATTACTTTCGCATTTCCTGAAACGATCAGGATACTTCTCGTGGTCACTGGCTTTGTGGTCCGTCATTTTCTTGCACTTGTAGCAATCCCACATGCCCTTTTCTTTCCAAGGGCACTGTTGTTCCCAGTGTCCAAGTCCCGAACATCTATGACACCTGTATTCTCTGCCTCGGCTCCCTGAGTTGACTCTGTTTGCTTTGATGTTTGGGTCATCTTGCTCGTTCTTCCTCTCGGCTTCCAGCTGTGAAATAAACGATTTAATTTCTTCTAATGTCATTTCTTTTGAATTTGTTCTCTTAATCAAATCCGCATCTCTTAATTGTGGGATTACTGGAGTCACTGCTTGGTAAAAGTCTCGTACTCTCTAATTATCGCGTCAAATCTCTCACAAAACTCATTTTTGTTCATTTTTAACGCGTACAATTTTTTACGAACTGACGTCGCTGTGACATTAGATTCATCTCGTCTTTGCCCAATCAATTTTTTCAAAATTTCTTTGGGCTCGGTGATATTCAAAATTCTCTTGTGGTAGTACTCGTCAATGTGGTTTATTATTATGTCTCTAACAAGGATTTTTCTCTTTTCTATTACTATTTCTGATAAATTTTTGTTACTCGACGCGTTTGACTCTAATACTTCTAATAAATCGTGACTCATTAACTCGGATTTTAAATAATCGTACCAGATATCAAAATTGACTTTTTGCGTCAATTTATAATCTTTCTTAATATTAATTTTCGCGCTTAACTCTTTCTCCTCTATGCTTTTTCTCATTGACTCTAACTCTTTATTAACTCTACTTTCTTGACCTTCATCAAATTTCGCCTTTTTACCATTTTCATTTTCCATTTCCGCATTTTCAAGTGGTCTCTTTTGGCTAGAATGAACAGAAATTGGTGTTACCTCAGATTTTTTAGCTCGATCTCTCTTTGTCTCTAACTCTTTATCCGTGAAGTTGCACAGCATTTGTACCATCTTCATACTCTCCTTCATCAGGTCGTTCAGCTTGTCGGTGGTTCTCTCCATTGCTGTAGCACATGCCAACATGGCATTAGTTTGCTTGTTCACCATTGCAAGGTGATTTGCAAAGCCCTCTTTTATCAACGGTTCCACTGCAACGTTTCCGATGATTTTGGGCTTGGCTCCCACAGTAGGCTTCTCCTCATCCTCTGTCTTGTTCTCAACTCCATCCTCGTGGATGACCACCCGTCATTTTTCATATCTGATCAGACCTGAAGACTCATGCCTGTTCATATCTGATCAGATCTGATCATTTTTTCCCGGGTTGACATAATTTACTCATCTTGTAAAAGTAGCAAATGGCCTGTATTTCATCTGTCTCTTGTTCCTCGTCATAAATCTCTTTGAGGTTATCTTTAATTTTCTCCTCCATCTTATTTCAGGCTTTTGAATCAAATAAAAATTTTATTTATTCTATAGATTATTTTACTTAATTTTCTATAGTTTTATATTTTACTCTATTCTCTTTAAAATGTCTTTTACTCTAACACCTGACACTTATTTGTTATTTGTTTCGTGCTTCTGAATCATAGTATCTGTACAACAGCTTACTTTGATCCGAAACTGGACTGAGAGTCTCCACGCAGAAGAAAATAATTAGGAAGAAAAATATTTTCTTGGCTTAAGTGAATCTTTTTTTCTGTGGAGTATTTGAATTTAATCTCGAATTGATCCCAAATTAATCTGGAATAAGTCCGCTAAAAAAACTTCGGATTCACTCTATACGCGAATCGTTTAATTATAATTACTTTACTCCAAAACTCCGAGTAATGGGATTAAATTTTAATTTGGATTAAGATTTACTCCGAATTCATCCCGATTTTTTAGAATGTATTTTTAATCTCGTAAAATTAAATTTTTTTAAATATAAAGTTATGTAAAATTTGATAAATCTAAATTTTGTAGTTTTTATTTAACAATGTTGGATGAATTTTTTTCCTAATTATTTTCTATACTTAACGGCTAATTTTTATTTTTATTTCTAATTAATTTACAATGAATATATGCTAAGAATATAAGCTCACCAGATCTTTGGGTGATTGATTTTTTATATAAATAAACGATTGTCTAAATTTAAAGATTATTTATTCATGTATCTACTCTCAGGTTGGGTTATTCCAATTGGATCCTACTACGAGCCCAGTTAGGAAAACTCATCGATGCCTTATTTACATTACGTTGGGAAAATCCTCTTCGGTCCCACACCGATCCCACTTAGGAAAACTTAGCAATTTTATTTTTATTTTTCGTTGGGTTATCCCTCTTAGATCCCACACAGTTCCCACTGGGGAAAATTTAGAAATTTTATTTTTTTTTCCGTTGGGTTATCCCTCTTAGGTCCCACACAGGACCCTATTGGGAAAAACTGAATAAAAATTTTTAATTTTACGTTGGGATTTCCCATTTAGGTCCCACACAGGGCCCTATTGGGAAAAACTGAATAAAAATTTTTATTTTTACGTTGGAATTGCCCAATTGGGGGCGAATTAGGCCCTTATAGGGATTTCCCAATTGGGCGTGGCTCTTCGGGACCCAATCAGGTCCAGATGTATACGCTGGGTAATCCCAAAGTAGTTTCTAGTCGGGATAATTATTGACTTGCTTGGACCGGTAAAATGTATATTTTAAAAGTATAATTTTTACTGTTTGAAATGTTCAATTCTCCCAGAGTGAGACCCCCTTCTCTTTCATCTGAGTTCCCCTTCTCCTCATAATATCGACTATATATTGAAATGGCAATTTTTACTGTTTGAAACTGTAATTTTCTAAGATGAAAGAGTCGTTATTTACAATAGTGACAGTTACTAATCACTTATTTTGGATATTAAATTATAAATTGTGGCTTTTATACTTTCTACATTAAGTTCTGTAATATTTATATTTTTGCCACCTCGATGTCCGCTTTACTGTTTGAAACTATAAAAATTAACCGGAATCCGAGTGAATATTACAGTTTACTTTTTTCCGTGTATAAAACACAAGCCACCAGGTACAGCCTTCGATTAAGCGGCGACAGCCATCCTAGTTCTACACGTGGCTCATTGATGTGCGAGCCAAGACGCTTTCTCAAGACAAATCTGGCGAAGTTACTTAATGCAACGGCTAGTTTCTTCTCAAGACCCAAATTTAAGCCTGTGAGCACTTCCACGCAGTAATCAAAGATAGGCAACACTAGGCTAGTAACCAAAACAGGACCCCGCATAACTCCATGATTCGTTAAGCTACTCACAAACTTAATCTTCTCACCACCCGGCGTAAGATTCGGGGTAGTGTCGAAATCTGAATCTAGTGAACGTCTTCGTTTAGTCGTTTAGTTGCGTTAGCTAGGTCGCTCATCCTGTATTTAAAATAGATAGCTCCATCATTAGTATAAAACAAGTGAATACAGTGACGCAGAAAGGGTCATTTACAAATAAAGAGAACCACAGAGCCACAGAGGATCCAGAACGCTACCTTGAGATACTCCAACGAAATACTCCTGTCATGAAGAAAAGTTCTCACCATGGTAAGAGATGCGCATCTCTTATCGCGTATTTTCGCTCCGAGAGGTTCGAGTGAATCCAGCGAATTACCTCTATTGAGAAACTCTATTGATAAAGCTTGCATAATAGTAACAAGTGATTCACTGAATCAAAAACTTTAGTTAAGTTCAAGAAAACTACCATAATGTTACCACTCGTCTAGTCCTAGTCGCAGCTAGTTCAAAACAATTGAATATCTTACCGAAATGTATGACGTATATTTGTAATTACACAAAATACCATGCCATGGTAATATGTGATTAGAATTCAGATAGCCGGTGTAAAATTAATTTCCAAAATATTTGATGTAACAAAGATGCCTAGACTACGATACTTCGAAAAAAATTATTGTATTCAATTCACACTTAGTTCATAAATATAAATAATCTTTAGACATCCTACTCATAAAAAAATACATGATAGAATCTTATTTTATTATATAAGCTCATGTTATCTTTTTCTATAGAGTAAAATACTTTTGTGAGTGCTGTACATATAAAAGTATCATTGAATCAGTACGGAACCCCTAAAGAAAAATATGTAATAAGTATCACTTATAGGTAGCCCTAATCTTTACTTTCTCATCTCTACTTTCACACTCCGTATATGTTCTTCTTTGTTACTTTTCTAAAGAGCTCATCTATTCGAAACTTTGTCATGATCTATACTAAGCGTTTGAGACCAAAAAAATCTTTTGTTGCTTACGCGCTTAAGTAAATTGATATCTATATTTATCTATTTATCTTCTTACTTTTTATACTCATCTAAGTTTGTTTTTCTTTACACTACAGCTTAACTGCATGCTATACGATTTCGATAAACTATTTAATGTTTTTAGTTACCCAAAAACCTTATAATCTTATTTTATTTTACTAGTGACTACTTGAATTGATATTTGGTTACTTAGCAACGCAAAAAAATATGCCCAACTGGAATACAGGTTATAGTTACATGTTATACACGAAAATAAAGGGGCACATGTTGAAAAAATTTCAAACTCCGAAATAATTTTAACAGCTATAAGAAAAAAATTGATCTTTAATTCAAAAAATATCTAAGATGTTTAATTAATGTCTGGGCTGAAGTGAAAGATTTTTGCATCACTACACGGAGATAATTTTATATTAACGCTAACGATAGTTGTTTTGTAAATTTTACTATTTTTGATGATAATTAATTTTATAAAAGTTAAAAATGTAAATATAACAGTTTGAATATTATAGTCAGTACAATCATAAGACAATAATTCTACCAATAGAACGATCATAAATACAGTTTCCTATCGAGATAGTTAGGTTTACCATCAAAAGTAGTTAAAGTAACCACAATCGTATTCCGATAAAAAAACATGTGAATCCATCAACCTTATATGCGTACATACTCATATAGCAATCTTTTTTAAGGCTTGAGCAAGTTTGCTCTCGATTTCGATAGTTGTTAGTGTCTTTTTTTACATATGGGGTTTGCTCCAGATACTTGTAGCAAATTCAATTGACATGTTTTGAACAAGTCTTGTACAAGAACCTTGGGCCAGATTATAGTTCAAGATTTGTGTAAGAAAATCTGAAGATGTTTATCGATAAACTAATTATGACACCTAAATCTTGCTCAAGCACGTGTTTTCTGGGTAGTTGCAATTTGATTCAAGCCTTGTTCAAGTCTGACTCAAGATTCGTGATGAAGTATCTGCATAAAGATTTTTAAAATTTTTGGACAAGAAATTTACAGGAGCTCATTTTTTAAGAATCGTCGAAGAATCGCTGCAGATACTTGATCAAGATTCTTAAGCCAAACTGCGGCCAGAATCCGTCCAGAAAAAATGGCCCGAAATGGTGGAACCCCCCACTATCACTTTTTAAGACTGTTGCAAAGGCAAAAGTTCTCATTCTTATTTCAGTACAAGAAGTTTATTGTTTAAATAATGCTCTAACTAATTATTTAAATAACAATTTTATTAACATGATAAATAATGGAAGGATTCGAAACAAGCACAGTTTATTTAAATAATCATATTCTCAAGATAACCAAATGATAATAAAAAAAATACTACGAGAGAAAAATGTGATTTTTTCAGCTGAAAAAGAAAAGAGTTAAAAATTTCCAACAATTTAAATTCTTTTAATAAGAATGCTCTGTTTTCCCAAAAGTAATCGTTTCGCTCAATGTATTTTATTTATATAAATTTTCCGATTTATTTTCGTACATATGAAATTTTACTCGAAGTCCGGGATCAATACTTCATGTTTCGACTGTAACTATATGCATGGAAAAAAGAGAACTGGAAAAATTGAATTTGTATCTAGGATATTTATTACAGTTTCAAACACAACTCAAATATCTTTAGTGTAAAACTATGAAAATTATATTATTTCTCAGACATAGCATATAGTTTCACTTAAATACCTTTTCCAGTATATAATAGTAAACAGGTTTTCAACCTTGAAATTTCGTTTTCACATTTAATATCTCACACTATAATTTTTCGTATAAATTCTTTATATTTCGATAGCTAAGACAATGAGGTATTTTGTGGAAACAATAAATATATAAGTTTACAACTCATAATACTGGAACTGTTCGAATTTTCACACAAAATATATCATTTTTTTTACTGCTACACAAAACTTGAACACAATTAATTTGTTACTTCCTTTTTTTTTTTTTTTTTTTTTTTTCAACTTGAAGCTAAAGAATACAAAACAAATATTTCTATTAAGTACATTTTTTTCTTCAGTTAATAAAATGGTATTAGTGTGGAGGTTATACGAAGTTTAATCCCCACAGCAATACATATTTTGACGGTAGCAAAACTTGGTTTCATCGTCAGCAAAATACCAATATTAAAATAAAATAAACTTAACAGGCGAGATCATCTTTTTCTCGCTTTGCTCTCACGGAGTTCAACGGAACTATCTCTGTCGCACTCCCAACAGCAGAGCAATTGCAGTTTCGATTGGTTTCACGAAACGAATGAAATTTTTGAAAAAAACGCTTTGTGGTGAAATAGTTTATTAAATTATCTATTATCTCTAAAAACGTTTTTTCAAAATTTCCATTCGTTTCGCTAAGCCGATTGAAACTGCAATCACTGGTCTCGGCTGTTAAGGTATTACCCTCGCGACTTCCGTCGTCAAAAGTTTATGCTAGAGTGTATGGTACACATACTGGATAGTCAATATTGACAAGCCTAAAACTTTTTGCTGTTTATGTACTTATTTCAGCCAATCACGAACGAGAAACTGATCGTTTGAAAAGTCTGGCAACACTGCGTGAGCGTTGAGACATTTTATAGTGGTTATACTGTAGTGTTTTGGACTAACTGTAGACTAACCTCTGTTTTGACACATGCGTTTATTTATTTATTTACATACATTTATTCAGAAATATAATTACAATGTCTGAAAAATTGACTTATAAAGGACGATTCATAAAAAAAGTCCTTGAAAAACAACAGAAATTTCTAGCAAATATGAAAATAACTATGCAAATAACAAGAAAAAAATAATTGACAATAATGTTTTGTTTTTTCAGAAAAATCAGTAACTAATTTTTTTATGTTGATGTATTAACTAATTTTAAATTTTAGTATTTTTTTTATTTTTTCATCTGACTATTATTTTTATAACTTATGAAAGATTAATAAATATTATTATATTAAAATTGATAACTTTTTGAATTTTTATAAATGTAGAAAAATACTTATTTTCATAAAATAATCATTGTTACTTTTTTTTTTAAATAAATAAAATTAATAACTATAATGTTACACTTAAAGTAAATTAAACTTTTCAAATTTTTCAGCGCATGCGCGTCTCATATTTTTTTCGCGGCTCACAAAACTTACGTTGTTGCCACAGTTTTATTAACGTATCCCCTCCTCGGCTAAAGTCTGGTAAATTTTTCATTACTTATTAATAAATATCTCTGAAACTGTGTGGTAATTATCAATGAATTTTTTTTTTTTAAATTGCTTAGTTGTTAGTTAACGTTACTCTAGTTTTTTAAAAAGATCCTAAGAAAAGTTTCTGAGATATAAAAATTTTTGTAGGTAAGCTTTTCGATATCCCGTATACCGTAATGTATAAGAGCGTTCAAAACTCAAACTTTAAAATTAAATATCTCGGAAACTAGACGGTCAAAAATTGTCAAATTGCGTCAATCGATGCAGAATTATATAAATATTAACCTGCCAAAGTTTAAAAAAAATCCTAAGAAAACGACTCTGGCGAGGGTAATACCTTAACATCGCTTTTGTTGAAACGGATGTATGTCTTTACAATTACGGTCTATAGTTTCTTTTTTTATCAATAAACTATCAAAATTCCAGATATTGATTTTTAATTTAATTCCAGATATTAATTTAATATTTAAAAATTCGTAAACAATAGCTGCTATTTACATAACAATAAACAACACAGTGTAAAAATGAAAAAAATGATAGCGCTACTATTACTTTTGTTATGTTATTAATAGCATGGATTATTAGTCCTAGGATTGAACTTGGAATTTTTGTGGGGATTGAACCAATTTCTTTACAGTAAAAATACGTATTTTTACTGTAAGAATACTCGCTCAATAATACTTTGTATTCTGGAAGGAAAAATACGTTTCAGCGTAAACTGTGCTCCAATAATTAAGAAATGATTAACCCGAGTCGAAATTTCAGGTCTGTTTTAATCGTATTTTTTGGCAAGTCTGTTTCGGAAAATTTTTACGATTAAAACAGACCTGAAACTCTTGGTTACTCTATAGGCGCAGGTCTGTTTTTATCGTAATCATGAGTGTTTTGTCCCATTCTGACGCAGTTACGATCAAACCAGGCCCGAAATAATAATAATGTAAAATATAATAATAATAGTAATAATAATAATAATAATAATAATAATAATAATAATAATATATTTAAAAATACCTAGCGACTCGGGTTCGAATCCCACTGTGGTCATATATTTTTTTTTTTATAATTTTTCATTTAAATAGCATAACATTATTCATAATTGCTAATAATAATAATAATAGTAATAATAATTATTATTATTATTATTATTATTATTATCAGTTGTATTATGTATTGATCATAATTATATAATGCTTCATTAAAATTAATATTGATAAATACATAATATAAAAAAAAATAATCATGTTATTTGTGATTCAAAATCAGGA
Source organism: Cotesia glomerata (assembly GCF_020080835.1). Lineage (NCBI taxonomy): Eukaryota > Metazoa > Arthropoda > Insecta > Hymenoptera > Braconidae > Cotesia > Cotesia glomerata. The sequence continues at coordinate 11,219,897 of NC_058161.1, forward strand.
TTAAGAAGCAAAATTTTTATTTTTTTTTTACTCCGGATTGTAGATGGAGGTAGAATGTTATAGGTCCAAGGTCAGGAGAGGTGACTTTTATTCGCTTTATAGAGATATAATCACGCTACACACTTAGGTTATATATTACACATACGCTTAACTTTTTAAATATTTTCGCCCTACCCGAGATTATCCGGAGACACGACAGTGTCTCGCGCCGAGTACATGTCCAACATATGGCGAGAGACACTGTGTCTCTATTCTCTAATCATATGTCAACATAACCTCCTCATATATTTAGCTCTATATTTTTCTATTATTGCTAAGAGAATAACACTTTAGACCATTGTTAATAAGTTTCTTTTAACGAATTATGCATATATTATAAAAAATTATTGGGTTTTAACAATTATTTAATATATCTCAAGTTTGAAAATTTTTGCTTGCGCCTGTTTTCGATTCTACGAGAGATTTTACAAATTTAGGGCGAATATTGTTATTTCGAAGTTGGCACTACTTATTAACCTGTTATTCTACCATCAGTAGTTAGTATACTAAATATACTAAACTTAGCGCTCATAAGTTAGTTGGTATTTAGTTTAGAATTTCGACATACGACAGTAGGTAAAGCCGCAAAACCATTACCACTGTATTTTAAAAATCTTAACTGTAGTGATAGTTTATATGTAAGGTAAAGGACCCAGTAGTTGAGCTAATAAAATATATATGGAAATATCAAAAGAATTGTAACATATTTTGTTTTGTTTAATATTCAAAATAATACTATCAATATATAATATGTTCATTTAAAAATGAGAAACATTTGTATTTAATTTTTTTAATTACATTTTTTATGAATGACAAAGCAAATTTTCAATTATAAATAAAAAAAACTCAATTCAAGACGTTCAATAATTTTCAACTACACAAATTTTTAGCTATAAAACTCATTAAATTTGCAGTAATAAATAAAAACCATAATGCTGATCACTCGTTTATAAACCTATTAGAGATGAGAGTGCTGTTAAAATTATACGGCCCCAGCTTGTTCAAGTTTTGGGTACCACTTTGAAAATCTGGAGGTATAGTTAGACGCTAAAATTTAATATAAAAATCATAGCTTATGTCTTTGCAAAAAATACGTATTTTTTAGAAAAGTCTATTCATTAGGTGGTACAATGTTTTTTACTTAAAATGATGATATACCGGTTTTTTTTACTGATTGTTCGGTTTACGGTTTAGTATACGGTTAAGGTATACCTTTTTCATGAAAAAAAATAGCATCTATCGGCTAACTAAAATATAATTGTTCTGATATATAATTGAAAAAACTTACAGAAATGAATTATTGTATCATTGAATAATTATAACATGCGCATATTATTTATGATAAATATACGGATTTTGTATTTCAACAATTCTAAAAGTCTGTTCAAGTACTAGTCCTATTTTTATGAGTGTTCAAGTACTGGGTACTTTACCTTACGATACAAATTATATTATCAATAGAAGCTATTAAAAAATTCAAAAACAATACAAAGATATCACATTGGTCAGTCACGCTAGTCATTCGAAGTAAAAGTATTGTAATAATTTCGTTTGTTACTAAATTATTACAAAAATTCATGAATAAAAAATTATCTGAATTATTTAAGGGGTACATATTTGGAATTTAAAAATTTTGATAAAATATGTGATTATGTCACTTAATATATTCTTGACAAAAAAAAGAGATATCCTACAAAAAACAGTTTCACTGTAAACCGTCGCGCCGAGTACACGTTCAACTATTGTTACAAACTATAATGATTTGATTTTTACAAAAAACTATTAAATCAAAAAAAAAAAAAAACCAAGTACAAAAAATTTTTTAGATTAAAAAAGCCCCAAAGACAGTAAATATTAAGGAAAAAAATTTAATGTACTTGGTGTGCATTATAATTCACACTACTAATATCAATATGAACAACTGTGGGTAATCAAAGTATTCGAATGATGCATTTTATACTTAAACTTATTAAATATGAAAATTAAAAATTAAAAAAATTCAGGCACCTGCAGGATAGATCAATGAACAATAATCCGTGGTCAAAAAATTTTTATCGTGATTTTTCAATAAGTTATCCATTAATTAATTAACAATTTTTTGTCGCACAAACATTAATATTGCAAGTGCGATAATTGTTAAACTATTAATCTGAGAATTTTTTCCTTTCGTGGAGCTATTTTTCAAAGGTCTTAGAATATATTCCCGTTAGAAAAATTAAAAAATTGAAAAAAATTTTTTTTTTATAATATTATTATTGATCCGTTTTCTTATGATCAGAAGCTACTTAAAAATGATTTTTAATAATTTTTATCTCCTCTTGTTTGAAAAATTGTTATAAACAAATGCGTTGTTTATAAGATAATTTAAAATTTTTTTTTGATAACATAATCTTTGATGATGATTAGGATTAAAAAAAAAAACCCGTTTCTTAAAAAAATTTTTTTATTGCTTAAAAACGCATTTGTTAAATAACAATTTTTTTTCACCACTTATTATGAAAATTAAGGAACCATTTTTGTTTTAAAAATCATTATTTATCTTGGTCTTTGATATTAAAAAAAAAAATTCGATTATTATTTCAATTTTCATTGTTTATTTAATAAACAATTTGTGATAAACAAATTAATTATCTCTTGGTATTTTTTTTCTTTTTCTACTTAAAAAAACAAAAACAACCATGGATTATTTAAAAAAGAAAAAAATTTATTTATATTTTTTATTGAACTTTCAATTTTCTGTTATCTTTAATTTCACCACTCTGATCTGGTTATTTATGTTTAATTTTATTGTAACTTTTTAACTAATGAAGATACAAAAAAGAAATCTAAGACTTATTTATTCTTTATTAATTAAACAACAAATTAAGCCAAAATTTGAAGCTCTGACTCAATTATTTATTTAATTTATACCATTTGTTGATAAAAAAAATCTTCAAGAAAATGTTTTTTTCTACTTTTATGTCTAAATATCTTATAAACTAATTTAACTATCAACTGTAAAATATAATCTAAAAAATACCTTATATTATTTGTGAACAATATTTTATAAATAAACTTACTTAAATTAAATAACATTTTTAGTTACTAAGATGCTTAGGCTAATAAACTTGGAGAAAAAAATTTTTTCTACCTTATTTTTATTCATAATTGAAAAAATAACCGAGCAAAACTAAAATTTATAAGCTGAAATTGTTGATAAATATCCGTTAAATAAAAAGTTACATAAGTTGTAAGTTGATAGTTAAATTTGTTTATAAGATATTTAGACATAAAAGTAGAAAAAAACATTTTCTGAAAGATTTTTTTTATCAACAAATGGTATAAATTAAATAAATAATTGAGTCAGAGCTTCAAATTTTGGCTTAATTTGTTGTTTAATTAATAAAGAATAAATAAGTCTCTAATTTTTTCTTTGTTTTTTCATTAGTTAAAAAGTTATAATAAAATTAAACATAAAAAACCAGGTAAGAGTGGTGAAATTAAAGATAACAGAAAATTAAAAGTTCAATAAAAAATATAGATAAATTTTTTTTTTTTAAATAATACATGGTTGTTTTAAGAGTTACATGCTATGTCCGGCGCATGCCATTTGATAAAAAAATGATAAAAAAAGGATTTTGCCAATGTCATATCTATATTTTATTTATATTGTAGAGCTATCGCAAATTCAGACTGTGTGACTCTTAATTTAAACCTAACATTCGCTAATTATAGAAATAACATGAAAATCCGTTCTAACCGAGATTCGAACCCGAGCCGCACGCTTACCAGACCGATAACTAACCCCTACACCGTACGACCGATGAGGTGTTTTACATCTCATCATTCTCATAAACTAAATTTATATGGTGACGATTTTTCTGAAATTTTTGTATCTTTCTCTACCCTATCGAAAATAATTTTCAAAATTTTTTCAAATTTTCTTACCCGACCAAAAAAAAGTTACAAGTTATTTAAAGAAAAATATGTTTTTTTTTTGTTAAATAACCATAACTTTTTGGAAATTGACTTATTGGGATGTTTTTTTTTTGAAAATTTTTGTTTTTAAATGAATTTTTTAGAAAAAAAATAAAAATAATAATTTGGATCAATATTCAACGTTTTTTTTTAAACTTTCGGAAAAAAAACGAAAATTTCGGGATAAATGCCATTTTTGATTTTCGATTTTTTTTTATAAAATATTTCAGCATTATCTGCGAATTTCCTGAAATTTTAAGAGTGGCATTTTTTTTCTTACTATTTTTTTTTAGAAATGAAAAAAAAAATTTTTTTTTTAAATGTTTGTTTTTCGTTATAGCACTATAAATTTTTCAGCAGATTTAGAAAACTTCAAAATCCGAGAAAAAAAAATAAAAACAAAAATTAAAAATAACAATCATCGAAAAGATTTGATTATTATTTTTCAATGAAGTTAGATCAAAAATTAAAAAAAGCATTCAATTTTTTTTTTTGTATTTTTTTTCCAAAACTACATGCAATAACAAAAAAATGAAATTGTTGTTTGATCCATTTTGGAGCAACGCATGAACTTTCAAAAATTTTGAGGCTATTAATTTCAAACAAAATTTGTTTGAAATTATTTTCATTTACACAGCAAAAAATATTTTTGTTGAATGATTTATAAACAGTAGACTTGAATGGAATGTGATTTCATTTTTTTACACGTTTAAATAATTTACATATCCTAAATTCAGGAGAATTTGAGTATTTTCTCACTAAGACTATAGTTTTGAAAAAAAAAAAAATAATCCAATCTTATCGATGATTGTCATTTAAAATTTTTTTTTCTCGGATTTTGAAGTTTTTTAAATCTGCTGAAAAATTTTCAGTGGTATAACGAAAAACAAACATTGAAAAAAAATTTTTTTTTTTTCATTTCTAAAAAAGACAATAGAAAGAAAAAAAATGCCACTCTGAAAATTTTAGGAAAATCGCAAAAAATACAGGTTTCTTATAAAAAAAAATAAATCGGAAATCAAAAATGAGCATCATCCCCAAATTTTCGTTTTTTCCAAAAGTTAAAAAAAAACGTAGAATATGAATCCAAATTATTGTTTTGATTTTTTTTTTTTCCAAAAAGTACATTCTAAAACAAAAATTAAAAAAATAAAAAATCCCAACAAGTCAATTTTCAAAAAAGTTATGGTTATTTAACAAAAAAAAAAAAAAAATATTTTTTTTTAAATAACTCGTAACTTTTTTTTGGTTGGGTAAAAAAATTTGAAAAAATTTTTAAAATTGTTTTCGGGGAAACTTTCTATAGGATCTCAAAACGTTAACATCCGTTGGAAACTCGATTTTCGAAAAACGGGATAAAACCAATAACTTCCCAACTTTTGAAAATTTTCAATTCTTTTAGCGGGAAGTTACACGGAGAAAAAAGTGTTGCTATTATCACGACATAGTATAGTGATGATCACGATTCACGTATGACTATACTTTAGATGCGCATATGTCCAATCTAGTGGATCGTGATTATCACGATCTACATAGATTCGGATATCGAATGTCTATATTGCTATGGTTTATAGATGATTATTAGTTGTTTTTGATTAAATGTTAATTATATGTTATTGCAGACTATTTTTTTTTTTTAGTTTTTTCGTATAGTATTGTTATAAACATAAATACGAATTCCTTGTATAGCTTGATTAGTTTAAAATTTTTGTGTAGTTTATATGACAGTCAAGAATTAGGTTAGGTTTAAAAATGTTTAAATAATGACTGACAGCGGTTGGAATTTATTTTATGACTTTTCTTTTTATTTTTAAAAATATTAGCCTAGAAATTTGTATTATTGATATATTCATTAAAAAATACGCAATTATTTTTATCATAAGAAAAATATTTTTTAATGGAATTTTTACTTCTTTATTATTTATTTATGCTAAAAGAACCTTTTATGAAAACACAAATGTTATTTATTTAATACAATATATAATGTTCATTGTTTTTCTTTATCAACGCAGTAGACTTATATACAATAACCACGGACACAGCATTAACACAGTTAACATAGGAAGATTTATTTCTTTACTAGACCTTCAAAAAACGACACGAGTTTTTCAAGATTCCACTTGAGTAATTTATCAACAACCCAATTGTCCATATCGCTGTTAATATATAAATTAGTGCAATTATCGCTATTTCATCACCAAAATTGTAAATAAATAAACTCGTAAGTTTCAGACTTGGTTATGCGTGGTGGCGCTGAACGCGTCGTGGATAGTGATAATCACGATCCGTTTCGCTGTAGTAAGAAAACATTTTGAGATATTCACTATATACAGTTGAGCGTGGTATTCAGTATTCACTGATTCAAGCATAACTGTATTCGTATGGTGAATATGACAATACTGTTTTGAGCTAATCACGATACTTCGTTCACGATCCACTGGATCGCTATAATAGCAATACTTTTTTCTCCGTGTAAATAACGACTCCGTAAGTATTATACTCTTTAAACATGAATTAGTGAAAATTCACTGGAATAAGTGAATATTTACTTATTCCAGTGAATTTTCACTAATTAATGTTTAGAGAGTAACATTAAATTATTCAAACAATAGAAAAATAAACTTGACATCCATTTCCACTAGTTTTTGAAATCGGTTCTTAGTAACTGACATATGTCTTTGTTGAGGCTCAATTTTTAAGTTTATTTTTAAATAAAATAAATACAATGAACTTAACAGTACAGAAACAAACATAACAAAAAAAAGTTGTATTGTATGTTATGTCTCTATTACAAAAAATAAAGATTTATCTCCATCGATGTGGGCAGGTCAGCATAAAATCGAATCATTCCCCTTTTTCTATGGTGGGGATAAAATTGAAGGCGTATCCTGAGAGGCGTGGTAACACTAGAGAATCAGCTTATAGTGAAACGATGAAACGATCACTAGGCTTCAGTCCCCACTGAGACGTTGAATTGCAAGGTACAAACGTTAGTGACTATATGTCATATAATACTCATCTACGAAAAAGTAAAGTTCATTTTGCTTGTGAAAAAATAATTAACATTAAATGTGTTAATTTTAGTTACCATGTCTCAAGTTTCATGAAATCTCAATTAAAATAACGTGAATGTGCAATCTCGATTTGTTAATTAATAACTTGATTGGTGCAAGAATTTTGTTGAAGTAAAGTAATAAACAATAAGAAAGGTAAATCATATCTAATGATGATGCACGCGATGAGTGAACATGCTGGAGGTGTTGGAGGCCTTGGTGTAGGTGTGTTACCTTTTGACGGAATGGGTTTATATGAACAACCGCGTCCAAAATTCGTTTTTAAGATGCCAAGAGTTGTACCTGACCAAAAGGCTAAATTTGAAAGCGATGAGTTGTTCAGACGACTGAGCCGTGAATGCGAGGTAGCGATGCTTCTTAAATCATTTTCTTCTTGATTTTATAAATTTACAATATTGTACTATAAGATACAAAAATTATTAAGAAAATATTTCCAAATGTGTAGTTAAAAATGGAACCTGTAAATTTTTGCAGATAAGATATACAGGATTTAGAGACAGACCTCTCGAGGAACGTCAAGGCCGCTTTCAAAATGGGTGTCGAGAGGGTCATACAGAAATTGCGTTTGCTGCGATGGGAACAAATCTTCAACTGACTTTCGGCCCTTCCACAGGAAATTATTCTAACGAACCGAGTACATGTGATTTCGACAAGGAACACGGAAAGGTATTTTTGGCTTTAATCAGCTTTAAATTTTTCTTGGAAAATAATTATAATTTATTTACATACATACTGTGATTTCGCAATACAGATAATGGTTAAGTTTTACAAATTCTGACAAAAGTCTTGAAAAATTTTTTCAAAAGTACCTATAATTAAGATATTTTTCTACCTGCATGTTTGTATGCCATACAAGCTGTACGGTAAATTGGTAATATATTAAACATGCTGGTCCACTAAAATAAATTTTTCCACAATGACCCAATAGGTTCAGGTCATAAAGCTTGACGAAGTTGTATACAAATTTTAACTAACATTGCAGTCAGTATAGTACCTAATAACTGCTTTTGGGACTAAAATCTTGTCGACCCTTGTTATGACTCCCGGGCTTTAACATAAAATCTGACAAACACGATGAATTGTACCGTGTACATCGTATATAGTATTACTATAATATTTTTAGAAATGGGATCATTGACAATTTTCTTTTATCCTCAATTTCTCATTTAAAGTTGAGTTCTGACACCCCCATACTATACATGTTTTCACTGCGGGAGATCGATGGCTTCCTTCGTGTCAATAGGTATATCGTATACAGCGATGACTAAAACTTTTCAATAAGTACACCAGACTGACCGTTTCAAAATTGTCTGGAGATATTCCAAAAATAGCTTTTTCCTTTACAAAACTTAGGTCATAAACTAAATTGTTGAAAATACACGAAAATTTCCGGAGACAACTTTCGAATTGAAAAGCGTAAAAAGAGTACAAAGAAATATTTAATGGCTAAATTATAAATAGTAAATTTATTTTCACTTTTTTCACAATTTTAAATTAAATTTTTTAGCGCATCATAATGGCGCAGACGACGCCTTGTTCTGAACGCCATTGCGATCGATAATAGTCGCTAAGCTGCCATTTTGAATTTTCCTCTGATTGAAATTTTTTTGCACATGAAAATATTTTTTCTATATTTTGGATTTAATGCTGTTGTTTTATGTTTTAATGTTGAATCATCGAAATTCTAAGAAATAATTTCGGTCAGTCGAAAATTTCAATGCCTTTGTATTTTTCTGCACAGGTATGAAAAATCATAAATCATAAATCTATTGACATAGGTAAAGGTATAAATCTAAAATGACATCCGATTATAGTGCATTTCGAGAATTTTATTTATGGATTAGAGATTTATACCTGCAATGCTTTTAAAAAAGTTGATGCCAACAAGGATATATGAAACACTGTGTATAAAAGATGCTATAAAACAAAAATTATATTTCTTTTTCAATTCGAAAATGATAACAATCAGAATTTTAATTAAGATCACGACACGATGCATGTTGAGTCCCCACCGTTCCCTTTCTGATGCATTGTTTTAACGTTGTTGAAAAGCAAAAAGGGACACGTGACTTGATTATTGTAATACCCCGTGGCGAGTAGAAATAATTACACGCGATAATAGATAAAAAGGTAAGACCCTTTTTCAACTATTCATGAGGATGTATATTGTTGCATAATAGTTAAAATTCAAATCTTTTCATCTTGAATATCTTAATTTCCATTGATAGAATTTTCATTTTTTCTACCGGTACACAAACATTGTGTTTTTTTTTTACTTTTCTAAAAAAAAATGATAAAAGTGAATTTGCATATTTATCTTTGGAATAAAAGATTTAAAATAATTTACATTTATCGTACTTAGCTTATTATAATATGAAACTTACCCGCGTTGCAAGGGTTATTTAAATACCAGCAAATTTCACTCATTATACAGAAAACAAGGTTTACTTAAACCTAGAAACTTTTTTTCAAGGCTTAAGTTGTGTTGGAGCAAGAAGAAATTTTCTTGATATAAGAAAGTTCTTGGTTCACTACATTTTACTTCAACCAAGATAATTTTCGTTTTCCCAAATATTTTCTTGAGCCAAAAATGATTAGTTCTTTAACGAAAATTTTTTTCGTTCTATATATACGGAATGTCGAGTATTAGATTGTCACTGTCATAATTTTTTCAAAAAAAAAAAAAAAAGTTAGGAAAATGGTTGATTCTGAAGGCCATCCCTGCACTTTTCGCTAATTCCATACCTAGGCATTTAAAATTGCACTTATGACGTTTGTGAGCTCTTCGAGCTCAAAAATACAATTTATGTGTTATTTTAAGCTCTCTGAGCTCAAAGAGATAGCTATTCTATGCTTTTGAGCTCTTCGAGCTCAAAAGTCTAATAGAAGTTTCATACGCTGATAGATGAAGGATTTCTTAGTATTTAAGAAGATTTCTTTGTATTTAAGAAATCATTTTTTAAACATCATTTCTTAGTATTTAAAAAAAAATTTCTTAGTATTTTAGAAATATGTATATTTCTTAGTATTTAAGAAATATTTCTTAAATAATAAGAAATGATGTTTAAGAAATGATTTCTTAAATACAAAGAAATCTTCTTAAATGCCAAGAAATCTTTCTATCAGTGTAGAACACTATTTGTTGAATTTTCAAACCGCAATAACTTTTGAATGAATCTATCGATTTTCACGCGGTTGACGGCAGTCAACGCAGTTTTTTTAGCTTCATAAAAAAACTAAGTTTGAATCGATCAAACTAGGAATTTCGGAGTAATTCCGAAAAACACTTTTTTCGGTTTTCTTTTGTTCGGCGTGGTTTTTTATGTCAAAAGCTGATTAGTTTTCGGAATCGATTGATAGAGCCGTTTGAAAGTTATTCCAAAAAATCACATTTGAAAAAATTTTTTCGGTCGAAAGTGTATTAAAAATCGGTTTGGTCAAGCCCTTTCGAATGGCGCCAACCGCGATGAAATCGGTCAAGCCGTTCTAAAGTTATAAAAGGGTTACACACACAAACACACACACACACACACACACACACACACACACACACACACACACACCTTAAAACGTCGAGATCTGATAATAACTCAATTTTTGCAAAACGGGGTAAAACTAATAACTTCCCGATTTTGGAAAATCTTCGATTTTCTTAGCGGGAAGTTAAAAAAATAAAAAAATATTTTCATATAACCTTTAAAAATATAAGAATTTAATTTAATAACGAAAAGATTGTAAAAAATGAAAGATATTATTTATTCATACGCTTAACTGATCTATTTATGTTTAATAATTAATATAATAGAGTTTGATGGTTGAAAAACTTTTAAAAAATTTGTGATTGCCAGTTTTATTTCGCATTATTATCGGCTGATTCAAGAGAAAAAAATTTGAGACAAAATAAACGACTTGAAGAATTTTATTTTCCAAAACTTTTCTAAATTGATTCAAGATAATTAAATTCTTTAAAATAATTTTTTTGGTTCAAAGTTTTTACTCTTGAATAATTTTTTCTATTAATGTACTACAGGGCAAGTTCTATGAGCCAATTACAATGTGTATAAAATTTGCACAGAAGAGAGAATTAAATACAAAAATTTTAATGATTAAAAGGACTTGAAATATTAATACGTTTGATATATTTTAAATTGTTTAAAATTAGACAAAATTAAGATTCTATTTCTAAAATGATATCTTTCAAAAAAGTTCAATTTCAGAGTTTAAGTTATTTTTTCAAACTATGTAGATGTGTCCAAATATAAGGGCCAGCTTTTCAAACCAAGATAAAGAGTTATCCAATACCAATATATATATCTATATATCTCATATTTATATATATACTGGCAATAATAATTTTATCCTGGATAAAATTTTATCTCGGATTAAAAAACTGACCCTAAATGTGATTTAAAATAAATAAGCGTTCGAGAGAAAACAACGACCAGTGTTCCCATCCGTCACATAATTATCGTAAACGTCACATAATTTGAAGCATTGTACGATCGTACATCCGACTTTGATTATGTGACGAAAAGTTACGATAAAATGAGTCTTGTACGGTAATTGTACGATAATTTTCGATATGTTTGATTTTCATTCTTATCTGTGCGGGTTAACCCGACTAGAAATTTCGGTGAGGCAGTGATTCGGCGCAAGTATTAAGGCATGCCTAATTCCAAACTTGCAGTAAGTGAGGCATCCAAACTAGGCCGAAGTTTGGGATGTAACGCAGTTGCGAGGCTCAGCCTAACTTGGCTTCCTGATTAGGTTGCAGTTTGGAAACCAAATTCGCAACGAAGAATCCAAATCTAATTCTTTCTTGATTTTTAGCTTTTTTATTATCAAGCGAAAATTAATAATAACAAATGCTTATTTTTTTATCTTCTTTTACTATTTTAAGTATAAATATTAAATTTAGGACTAAATTTTTTAAATATTTCATGAATAAAAAACAAATTCTTTGTTGCTTTTATTTAATATTATTTTTATTATTTAATTTTATTTTTTATATAATTTTTTTGTTTTTTGGAGCGTTTTTTAATGTGAAGAGGTTTTTTTGATTGGTAGATTTGATAAGTCAAGGGGGAAGGAGATGATGGAGGAGTTTGATACACTAATCACACATAACACTTAACTTTACTTCACACTCGCCTTAATAGTAATTATAATTAGTAATTATTAATTATTAAAAATCGTACATGTCGAACGCGAGACTCGAACACGGTACCCGACGCACGAGGGCCCTATACCATACCGCGACGCTACGCCGATGATGAGCGACCTCTTACTTCAAGATACTTATAAGCACAACCAATGTTCGGCTTGCCTAATTTAAAACAAATAAGATTCGAATTGGGCTAGCCTAAGTTCGGAAAGCCAAGTTCGCTCCAAACTAGCAAAACTCAGGTTATCGTTACTTGAAACCAGTTCGGCATTCCCATGATATATCAGAATTAAGGAATCCATGAAACTTTCCTAGTTACGTCCAAATATGGCAAGCCAAACATTTCGTTCTGTCTACCTTGGTTTTTATGAGGTACAACCTAGGCAAGCCTAAGTTATGCAAGCCAGACTTGCCCCGAATTGGTTCTTCGGCATATGCCTCACTGAAATTTCTAGTCGGGTACATGAGACACCATGTTTATATGTACAATACACAAATACTCTCATAAATACACACTTTTATATGTATAGAACTAAAAGGCTTAACCTTGGAAAGACTTAAAGCCAAATATCTTCTCCCACTCCGTTTTAGAGTACTTTGGCAAGAAACGCCGAAGTTCGTCAAACGTTTGGAATGCCTAACTTGCAGGAAATTATAAAATCCAAAGGTCTACGGAAGTTCGGTTTGCCAAACTTAAAAGTAATTGGGGCCATCTATGGTAAGCCGAAGTTTGGCGAATGTTTGGAATACCTAACTTGCAGGAAATTATAAAATCCAAAGGCTTACGAAAGTTCGGTTCACTGTCTCCAGTAGAGACTTTGGTTCACGTAATAATTACCGTAACTCCTATTCTTTCCCGCTTCACAGCATTATTTATATTTGTAAAAATGCTTACCGTAAGATGGACGGTGTGGCTTAATGTATATAGAATAAGCGAAAGGAAATTTAGTATAGACCGGATAGCTCAAATGGTAGAGTAGCCGACATGTCTTCGGAAGGTTCTGGGTTCGAATCCCAGTCCGAGCTATCTAATAATTTTTTCTCGCATATTCTATAAACTCACATTAAGATGATCCTCTTCACATTCCTTTCTCAATCCTTTCCTACCAATATCCTGTTACGTGAATGTGGAACGCTTCACGTAATAATTACCGTAACTCCTATTCTTTCCCGCTTCACAGCATTATTTATATTTGTAACCAAAGAACCAAAGTCTCTACAACCCAATCGGTGTTTTTCGCAAATTTTGGAAAATTACATCCTAAATGGAATAAATGTAATAAGATTAATAACTAGTTTTAGTACAATTATAGAGAATGTCAAATACACAAGTACCTTCTAACATCAATTTTACATTTTGATGAATAGTACAAACACATACGACATGTATACCACTACTTCCAGCAAGAATAAAATAAGTAGGCCTCAAACTAGCGAATTTAGAAAATCCGATTGCCACTGAATTATATTGCGCTTTGAAGCTTTGGTACAATTCTTTTAAATTACAAAGAATCAACTTTTTTTGTACCCTAGTTCGATTTCCATCACAATCCTTCACAGATTTAAAATCTTTCATGCCCGCTAATTGTTTTGAGTTTTCTTCGCTTTCATAAAAATCAATGACAAGTTTTTTTACATCTAACTTAAGCGGCTGATTGCCTGGAACTTTTGTGGGATTCAAAGTATTAGTAGTCATTTCACCAGAGTCTAAATCAACATTCTCAGATTCACTGATATCATTTTTAAGATTCAGTACCATTTTTCGAGAACAGTTAAATTCAGATGCTATACGACTGACTTCCCAACTGTCGGGTAAAATTGAAAGCAGCTTCTTTTTTATTGATCTGTAAAGCAAACGATCGATCGTATTAATATGAAAAAATGAAGATATTTTAAAATGATCGATTGTTAAAAAAATTTACTTGTCACTTTCAGCGTTATATAATTTCTTCACTTTAGCTATCATGGAACAATGATCTTGATTAATCTTTCTGTAGGTAGATTCAGGTACTATTCCAAATTGTGATTGGAACTTATTCTCTAGGGCAGCATAGCTCTCATCAAGTTTTTTTACTCCATAATTTTTTTCAGAATATAACCTTAAATTAAACGCATAGAAAAATAATTAAGTAAGTTTTCACTCAGTAAATGAAAAACTTAATCAATAGAAAATTTTTACCTGTCTTTTTCAATAAGAGGAATTTTCAAAAATCGCTCTAAAGAATGATCATTGTAATCACATAGATTGTCACTAAAATTACTGACAGTTCGAGATAAACTGCTTCCTTGAGTACAAATTTCAGCTGATATACTCAGACTTTCAACACTAATTTGACGTGAAATAATTTCCTCTTCCTCTGATGCCGGCGGAATATATTCTTTGACACGGAATCGACAACGCACACATAACATTGAAGTGTCATCTAAGTCAGGAAATTTCCAATGATCTTCGTCGGGAAATTTTCTTAAATCTTTAACTCCTTTTTTATCTAAAAGTTTCGTTTAATTAGATGTCAAAAGTCAATATTAAACACAAGGCCATTAATTTAATTGGTTCTACGTAGAGGTTATACATAAGAGGTCAAGTGCACTGTATTAGTTACTTACGTGACTCATTGAATAGATTTCAACAATTTACTGACCGTATACGTTTACTCATGGCGATGAAATATCAAAGTAACGCAATAATTATTACTTAAGAACTTGAGCAATTATATTTTTGTTAAGAACAAACGATCCGAAAAGAAATCGCTCAAAAAAGAATCACAAAATGAAAGTAAATAGAGGGAGTTGTGAGCGCCATCTGCATGATAAGTGACGAAGTATAGACTCATCTTTTAAGCAGGTGGTTCAAAATTTCTGAGTACTATAATTTTAGTATTAAAGAGAAAATTATATTACTATTCTGAATTATATTACTGCATAGTGAATCTAACATTTAATTTAATTGTGACGAAACAAAAAATATGCACATCGGCAAAACGCAATATTTTGTGTAAAAAACTCTCAGCTTTCAGAAAAAAAATTCAAATTTGAAGAATTTTGGGCTGCACACCGAAAAAAATCAATTTCTCCACTTTAATTTGATTTTTAAGGGTCTTCTGATGAGTTTATGAAAAAGTAAATATTTTCATTCAAAAGCTGAGAATTTTTCCTACAAAATACAATGTTTGTCAATTTTGTTTAAAAATGTTTTTCATATCAGAAAAATTGACGAAAAAGTTGAAAAAAAATTTTTTCCAAAATTTCAAAAAATCATAACTCCAAGACCGCTGCGTATTAAGAGCTAAAACTCTCAGGGAATTTTTGTCTTATGATAGAGAACACCTCCATAAATTTTAAACATAATCCGCGAGGGTCGCCCCGTAAAAATTTTCTTATTTGGTGGAATGACCCATATAAAATTGATTATTTTTTTTATTTGATTTCATTTCATGAAGAAACATTTTTTTTGTAAATATTTTTCAAGAGTAAATTTATGTACGAATTTTAAATCAAAATATTTTGGCATAAAAAAAATTTGAACTATGTAAATTTAGTCAAAAACTTAAGTTTAAAACTTTTTTTTTGTGCGTACGATAATTTTTCAGAAGATCCGATAATTTGACGGCACTGTGTCGATCAGAGAAGCAAAAGTTTCTGGGAACACTGACAATGACGTGTTAATGGTGTGCAATTAATAACAAATTAACTTACCCATATCTTTTTCTCGCTAACCAAATGGTCATGGTAATCCGTAATAAATATTCTCCCTTTGTCCATATCAGACTTGACATAAAAAAAGAAGTAAGGTAACGCCCTCAAGTATGTAGCGTGTCGATTTTGGCTAATTTACCGGTATGTTACGAAAAACAAGCGCCACTATTAAAGAGTTTAAATTTCGATTGTTAAACTCACTCTCTTTTAATATTTAATGGCTTCCCCTTTATAATTCATTATTTTTTTTATTCCTTTTTTTTAGTATTCTTTTTCGTCAAATGCAAATGAGCTTGTGAAAGGGTTAAGCGGAACGAGTTACTGTTTAAATATTGCTGGGTATTATTATGTAACGATAATGGGTCACGCCCATACGCGCCAGTTCTGCGCTCTTTTTTTTCTTCATACTTTCTTCTGTTTTATTTTTTTCATTCTTTGCTTTATTTTATTGCGTGAGAACAACCAAAGTCAAAAAGGTTTAACAGGCTAAGTTATTAATTATCACGCAAACTTTGTGAATACTTTGATTAATTGTCACTTTACAAAGTTGAGGTGTAAGAAAAAAAAGTTGTTAAATAACCATAACGTATTAAAGGCAAAAAATATTGGTAAAATAGGTGATGAATGACAAAAAACTTTGTACCTTTAATAAAGGCCTCTGTTAATGTAAATATTATCATAAATGCAAATAAATTACAAGTGACTCACTTTGGAGAGCTTCGTGCGTATGTGTTCGATCGAAATTTTTAAAAGTGTAACATACGTGTTTATCAATTGGCAACTTTTCGTGTGATTCAATGATTACCTGAATGAATAAAAACTTCTGAGCCTAGGAGCAAAAAATACAGAGCCACCCTGCTGCTCAATTACAATTCGAATATATGTCCTGTGGAGGTGTCTTGCCGTGACAGCGTTTAAAGAATCAGTGCAGCTGGCGAACCGAGAAAATAACTATAACGTAATGAAATGAAGGCTCCCGTAGCTCTCGTGACAACTTTGTTTACAGACACACATACACTTATTGATCTTAAAAAAATATGATAAAAACTTAATCTTCTCTAGACATTTATAAAATAAATTAAAAATTTATTATTAGATTAACAAAAAGGGAGATTTTGTTTAACACGGACAATTACTTCCAAATTTTTTGCTCAAACGTCTCGATAACATAAAATGTAGTTAGTATTTGAAAGCTAATTTGAACGATTAATTTTTTATTTCTAAATCAAACTAAAAAATAAAAAGTTTAATACTTATTTCTCGAGAAGTTTAAAATATAACTGATGATATTCGACTTGCTTTTGGCTTGAATGATTTACTTAGGATCCATTTAAGACTATTCGCTCTGTGCGCGACTTCAGCGCCATGGCACGTTTGAACTACAGGGGGCTTTTGTAATATATTTATTATGTATTGAATGGCTGTCAGAAATAATAATATCGAATGATAAATAAAAATATGTTTTTTTAATTAAAGGAAATATTTATAATAAATATTTGTTAATGTAAAGTGTTCTTGTGCATTAAAAAGTGAAATGTAAGTATATTTAATACCGAAAAAGTAGCATAGAAGTTAGCACACATAAAGATAGGTTAACTGAAATCAGACTGAATTCAAATAAAAAGAAAATAGAGAAAAATTATAAGAAAACTTGAATAAACATTTAATTATTTTTTTTTATAAGTAAATTTAGATTAAACGAAATTACCAAAATATTTTATTGTTTCAAAATTCTACAAATTAAAAGTGCTGATTGTTTTAGAGTACAAAAAAAATAGATTATGTTTGCTAACTAAAATTAACATATTACAATTCAATAATAAAGCTGGGAAAAATTTTTAATCGATTAAATTTATCATTTTTATTTTTAGATTTGGATTTAAAATGGAAACCATAATAAAAACGGGATTTCAATCAATAACCCACGAAATTCAGTTCCAGCCACAGACATTGGTAAAAGGAAAAAAGCTGGTTCTTGCTGAACATGTCCGAGAGGTAGAAAAGTTTCGCAAGAATAACGAAAGCTATTTAACTTGACTTTAAAGCTAGTTAACTTGACACTCTTGATCAACTCTCAAATGAGTTACTGTCGGCGGATCTTCAGTAATCATTTCTTGCAATTCATTAACTTCAGGCTCAGGATTGAGTGCTGAAGATGCATTTTTGTTCTGCCGGCGGTCCATTAAGCGCTTAAATCTGAAAAATTTATTACACAAAAGTTCATATTATTTGATTGCTGATAATCACAAATTTTAATAGCGACAGTATTTATTTATAAAATAATATCTAAAATTTATAGTAATACTCTCCTTTTTAGTTTTTAAATTATGTTAATTTCAATATATTATTACTCACCTATTCGTGACCATTAACTCATTAACTTTTTGAGATTTATAAACTGTAGGAAATTTAGTAGGAATGTAGCTGGGACTCGATTCTATGTCAGACTTTTGGCCTCCAATAAAATGATCACTACAAATATAATCATGTGCCTTTGGAGTCCACAATGAGCCATCAATACTGCAAGGAAAATTGAAAATTTTTAATATTTAATATTTAAAATTTATGATCATTGGTATGGATAATCTTTTAGTTTAATATAATAAGTAGCAAAGAGTAAATGAATCTTAAATAATAAATGAAAAGTTTATAATAAAAAAATTCAATCTTATTTTTTAATATATAATTAATAATTATTAATTATGCTAAATTTATAAATGTTTAAAAAAAATTTTTTTTTTAATTAATAATAATATTTCCTAGCATTTTCTAAACTTACTATTTTTTTAAGTTTTACTCCTTTCAAGATTTTTATTATTACCGATAGTAAGGTTGTGATTCTCGTTACTTTTGTCTCCTCAGCGGCTATCCATTTTTTCCTTTGATTTATTTTCCAACTTGCTGTTGGAAATTTATAAAAATGACAAGCACTTTTTCTACCTGTATTCTTACAACTAACAACACAACAACTTTTGTGACTCATTTTATGTTATGTTATTTAAATAAATTTAAATGCAGCTTAATTTTATGCTATTAAGGCTACATGAAAATCATGTTGCTGCCACATGATTTTTCTCATGCTACCGCAACATGATTTTCTCATGTTACCGCAACATGATTGTCATGTAGCCGGAACATGACAAATCATGTGGATGCAACATGATTTTCTTATGTTACCGCAACATGATTGCCATGTAGCCGAAACATGACAAATCATGTGGATGCAACATGATTTCGTCATGTTTATTTACCAAGACTGCATCATGTTGCATTTACTATTAATTTTTTTCCGTGTAGAATTTTTTGTAGATTTCATGTTCTGACTTATGCTCCTTAAATTTCAAAACAAAAAAAAAATGAAAATTAAAACGAAATAAAATATAATTTTTAATTTGTGTTAATAGAAACTTTGCAGGTGAAAAGAATAACAAGGAAAAAATAGCTCATTTGGCAGCCGAAATGGAAAACCAAAAAATTTGAAAAAAAAAAAAGCTTACATCTTTAAAAATGTCAATAGTTCACAAGATACAAGGTCATTTCTTAATTATGTATCTAGGGATAGAGCATTTTTCAATGCAGCCTAAGTACTTATCATCATAAATTGACCATTGATGAGAATGATATGAAACCAAGAAAAGACCTAACCCCAGGTCAAGACTTTTCCAACGATACCAAATTTAATCATAAAAACCCATTTTATCATATAAATACACTAGCCACAGAATTTTGCTTATTCTTTTAACAATACAGATAAATCTAATATTCATTATTATAGTTATATGTATCTTAATGCTTTTTACTTTCTATGGTTTGCAGATTTGAACAATTATTTTATGTGACCTAATTTTTAACTTCCCGCTAAGAAAATTGAAAATTTTCAAAAATCGGGAAGTTATTGGTTTTACCCCGTTTTTCGAAAATCGAGTTTTCATCAGATCTCGACGTTTTGAGGTCCTAGGAAGCTTCTCTAACTATTCCCGCGAGGGTGTCACTATGTATGTATGTATGTATGTGTGTGCGTGCGTGCGTGCGTGCGTGTGTGTGTGTGTGTGTGTGTGTGTGTGTGTGTGTGTGTGTGTGTGTGTGTGTGTGTGTGTAAGTATGTAAACCTCTTTTAACTTTTGAACGGTTAAACCGATTTCATCGCGGTTGATGCCATTCGAAAGGGCTTAGCCAAACTTAGATTTTGAATACAATTTGGACTGATTCGGACCAATGGATTTCGAAAAATCTAAAAAAAACTGTAAAAAAAAATTTTTTCAAAAGTGGTTTTTTAGAATAACTTTTAAACGGCTTTATCAATCAACTCCAAAAACTAAACAGCTCTTAACATCAAAAACCACGTCGATTGCCGCTAATCCGGTCAAAATCGGTTCATTCGTTCGAGAGATATCGTGCAGGAAAGAAAACCCAAAAAAGTGTTTTTTCGGAATTACTCCGAAATTTTTAGTTTGACCAATTGAAACTTAGAAATTCTTTATGAGGCTTGAAAAACTGCGTAGAATGCCGCCAACCGCGTACAAATCGGTTCATTCATTCAAAAGTTATTGCGGTTTGAAAATTTAAAAAATAGTGTTCTATGAAACTTTTATCAGACTTTTGAGCTCAAAGAGCTCAAAATCATAGAAAAGGTATCTTTTTGAGCTTGGAGAGCTCAAAACAACACATAGATTGTATTTTTGAGCTCGAAGAGCTCAAAAACTTCGTAGGTGCAATTTTAAGCGTCCAGGTATTAACGGAATTAGCGGGAAGTTGCAGGGATGGCCTTTAGGGTCAACCGTTTTCCTAATTTTTAACTTCCCGCTAAGAAAATTGAAAATTTTCAAAAATCGGGAAGTTATTGTTTTTACCCCGTTTTTCGAAAATCGAGTTTTCATCGGATCTCGACGTTTCGAGGTCCTAGGAAGCTTTCCTGAATATTTTCACGATAATGTCCGTACGTCTGTATGTGCGTGTGCGTGTGCGTGTGTGTGTGTGTGTGTGTGTGTGTGTGTGTGTGTGTGTGTGTGTGTGTGTGTGTGTGTGTGTGTGTGTGTGTGTGTGTGTGTGTAAACCTCTCGTAACTTTTGAACAGCTTGACCGATTTCATCGCGGTTGGTGTCATTCAAAAGAGCTTCGCCAAACTTAGATTTCCTGTAATTTGGAACCGATTCAGACCAGTAGATTTCGAGAAATTGCAAAAAAAAAAGTGAAAAAAAAGTTGTTTTTTTTTTCATTTTTTTTAAATATCTCCGAATTGGCTGAACCGATCAACTTAAAAAACTATTCAGCTTTTAACCTTGAAAACCCGCATCGATCGCCACATAGAGCGTCAGAATCGGTTGATGCGTTCGTGAGATTCGTTGTCGAAAAAAATCGAAAAAAGTGTTTTTTTGTAATAACTCTGAAGTTTTTCATCAGATCAATTTTTTTGTTCTAAATTTTTTATAGAACTCAAAAAATCATATCGATCGCCGCCTACCGGGTAAAAATCGGTTGATTTATTAAAAAGTTGCAGCAGTTTGAAAATTAGAAAAATCTTGTTTCATCGAACTTTGATAAGACTTTTGAGCTCGAAAAGCTCAAAAGCATAGCATAGCTATCTCTGAGCTCGGAGAGCTTAAAATAACACATAAATTGTATTTTTGAGCTCGAAGAGCTCAAAAACGTCATAAGTGCAATTTTACGCGCCTAGGTATGGAATTAGCGGGAAGTTGCAGGGATGGCCTTCAGGGTCAACCGTTTTTCTAATTTTTTGACCTAATTTTTTCAGTTAAAACTTTAATTTTTAGAATATTTTTTCGTTTATTGTTTACATTTCACGATATGTGAAATTCTTACTCATAAATAACAAGTTCAATTATTGTTTTAACATAAATTTAACTTTTTTTTTTTTTAAGTGAATTTCACATTTTTTTAATGTCATTATTACATTGAAAAACTGTAAATTTGACAGTTTTAGATTGACAGTTTTCACAATGTGAAAATAACATTTTTAACTTTGTAAAATTGACATTTTTGGGTTGACAGCGGTAAATCTGTAAATTTTACAGTTTTTTCTATAATGTTGACAGAGTCTTTTTTTCCGTGAAAGCTTTTGGTTTTCAGTATTTGGACAGTTCAATTTTTCAACTATTCGAAGTTTTGAACTTAAACAGAAATAAAGAATTAATGATCAATTCCCGATGTAATAAATGATTCGACAAAATAATTTTAAAAAAGCATGAATGTGGAATTATCAGATATTTGACTTGTAAAAATTTTCAAATAAATTCATAGTTTAATTATTAAAAAATAGTTAGAAAAATTGCACAGATAGAATTTTCTAAAATTACCAGTTTCATTTTAGTATATTTTTAATTTTGTAATAATTAAATTATATTTTCATTAAGTTTATGAAAGAGTGTCGGATGTTTGCTACAGCATAATCATCAAAAAACGTCCGTTGTGACATAAAATAAGTTTTGATTTTGACTTTGATCAATAAAAAAAAATGATTCAAGTCTAAAAAATCAAGATTGAATTTTAAAATAGTCGGCAAATTAAAAAATTTCAAAGAAAAATTAAAAATGAGATATTTTTTTGCGCCGGTAAATTTTTTCTACCTTTTTACCAGCTTCTTATACTGCTAGTAGACAATTACGTAAATTATAAGGTAGATTTTCGGCCTCTGGTTACAAGAAAATCATTATGCCGCTTACTTTAAAGCTGTATAACTATAATATTTTTTTACCATTTTAAACATAAATATAATAAGAAGTACTAAACAGCAAATTAAAAAAAATTAATATAACTCAAGAGTATTTTATTGTATGATTGTTAGGTTCATTTGAAATCACACTTAATAATGAACGGTGTATGCGTAAAGTGGCGAGGTTGGATCGATTTAGAGCGTCTTGATGGAGTTGGATGTTTGGAATTTGATGAAGAAGCGGCAGCTAGAGAGGATGCTCAATTGCGCAATCAGCTGAACCGATACAATGAACGCCTACGTCAGTTTGATGAGAAACAACGGGCATACAGAAACGCGGCAGCACAACAACCGCACCATAATCATCATCTTGGCCATCATCATCATCATCACCATCATCTGGGTCATCATGTTTCGGGAACTAGTGGAGTAACAACACCAGCGGACAAATTTTATTAGAAGTTATTAAATTAATACCATTAGTAATCAATTTGGTTCAGTTAATTGAAAATTTTTATTTTATATCAATTTTGGTCAGAAAAATACATTATTCATTTATTAATAAAATAATTAATGTGAAATTTCCAAGTATTCAATAAAAAAAAAAAAAAAATTTTAATTTACTATAACCATGGCATTCAAATACATGAATAAAAAAATTACTTAAGTTCATTATTTTCACCTTAAATAAAGAAAATAAAAATAAATAGCAAATAGAAAATGATGAGTAATAAATCCATAAATTACAAGAGTAGATTTCATAAGCAGCAAAATTGTATTTGATCTTGAAATCAACAATATGAGTGGTATCATACATGTTAAACGCATATGAATTAGCCACTTTCAAATATCCCAATGAGTCACCTTGTTATTTATCAATTTAAATCTTTGATTTATTTTATTCAACTGTATAATTTCATTGTTTTAAATGTTTTATAAAGATATTTTGTTATATATTGTAAATATTAGTTAAAAAAAAATAATTATAATTTTTAGATTCACATTTGTCTTATAAAAATATGATAAAATAAGGTTCTTGATGATATAATGTGCGAAAATCAATTGGATGTTTATAAAAATGTAGAATCATTTTTATTACCATAGAATTATTTATATTTATTTATTTGACGATATGTGGAGAAACATTTTGAAAAAAATTGATTTGAAAATTGATTTCATTTTAAAAATAAAGTATGTATCGAACAATTCGGTTACATTAAATAATTTGTCATCTAAATAGTTTTTCGAAACGTTAATATTTTTTGTAATTTATTATTTGAATTAGAGTAAAAACCTATTGCTTCCCTTGTTTTAGTTATTAGGATAGATTAAAACGAAATAAAATCATAATAATGTGTGTTCTTAAATAATTATGTCATTTAATCTGACATTGTAGATATCTGGAGGATTTTAACATAATTAACGACAGTTAAATTGGTAATATTTTTTTTTGAAAGCTACAAATTTAAACTTATATTGTTAGATGACATTTTTCTTCAGTATCTTTGAAGAGAGTTTGGAAATTGAAAGAGAAAAAAAAAGATCAGATAAATGAGGACGAAGGTTATCAGTTATCATGGTTTTTATCTATCTATTAAAATAACCCCTTGATAGAAAATTAACTTGATTCAAAAAAATCTTTAATCAAGAAAATCGTTCTCAAAATAATTACAGTATTTTTAATAGAACAGAAAAGCTCTTGAACAAAGAAAAGCTTACCTAGTTCGAAAAATTTTCTGGTTGATTCACAGCGATAAAGTTTTTTTAAATGATCATGTAACGTTAATAGACATATTATGTTAGATAAGTAATATTTAAAATGTTGAAATATTTATTTTCGTTACTTATTTTACACGAGTTTTTTTTTGTTAAGTCATGTATAATAATTCTTTTGACGGAATGATTTCTTTGATACTTCCGTAGTTACTTGATAATAATGTCCTCAAAAAATATATCAAAATATATTTGAAATTATAAATTTTAAGCTGCAGAAATTTATTTTTTTCTTTCAGTCCAGCCATTATCAGCGAGTTGTAATGTTTCAATCCAATTTATAATATTATAAAAAATTTATAAAATTATTCAGCACCCTCGATCTTTTCTAATAGCGGATCATTATTAAATGTTCACGCAAATTGCATGAGCACTAATGTTAGTTATACCATCAACATATTATTCAATTGAATGCTGAATTATACTTATAGATCGATAAATTGTAATAAATAAAGTTTTATAATTTATTTATACAAAAAAAACATCGTAAATTGATTTCATTAATTTGGTGATATGTCAAATAAATTACATATAATGAGTCATCGAGTGTAGATGATATTTAATATTTAAAAACAATCACTGTTATATTAACTGAAAATTTTCAATAATTATTAATTGCAGTTATAATTAAGCTGAAGAGGAATAAGTACCGCAGTGGGGATAATTTTCTAATATCAAAAATCTGCAATAACTGAAAAGTTTTAAGTACACATATGCATAGTGGATTTTCAGTATGTCCGAGGCCGAGGGGTCGAGTATATCAACTAACATAAATAATTAAGGAAGTCCTTTTGCTCTGGTTGAGTCAAAACAACTGTAGTAGTCAATATACGATAAATTAAAATAAAAAACCTATAAAAATTCCTAAAATTAAAAAATAAATAGTATATGAGGCATTGATCGTTGAAATTTTGAAAATAAAAAAAAAAAATAGTTAAATACAAAAATTAATTTGACTCTTTCAAATCAGCTGCTAGTAACCTGTCCGTGATTTGGCAACGCTGTACTTCGGTCGTTTACATTTTCATTTGCACAATATAACCTTAACCACGTTTAAGTTTTTGCAGTCAGTGTAAATAAATAAATTAGTTTGAATTTATTGAATGGTCTGAAGCTTGCACGCTACGCAACGTTGCCAAATGTTTTGACTTCATTTTAATGTAGGTTGCTTGAGAATTTTTTGTGATTTTATAATTTTAATTTCTCCATATATTACACGGCAACCTATATATTTTATTGCAAAAAATGAAATCTGAATATTTCAAAAACCTTATTTTGAGTTTTTTTTTATCCCATCTAATCGGTAGTTAATACCATAATTCGAGAAATAGTCTACTGTCCCCACTACGAAACTTTTCTGGAAGTAATTGCCAAACTCAATTTTTTTTTTTTTTGTTTTAATGTAAAAAAATTCAAGGAATCCAATGGTGCAATTTGCACGCAAATTTGAGTTGCCGATTTTTTTTTATTTATAAAAAATTGTTGCAAAAAATGTTTCAGCTGACTTGAATCAATTTGTACGGAAATACTTTTTCCGTGGAGTTGTTTAAATGTTAATAATAAAAAAGTTCAATGTTTTCTGAATCTATTGGTCACAAATTTTCCATAAAAACATTCATTGTTAATAACAAAATAATACAATTAAAAAAAAAAAATACTTGCCTAACAGGTGAGCTTTTTACCGACACAGTCTGCGCAGCTCTTGAGTGGGGAAAGTTGCGCGCGCCGCTGGGTCCATTACATTACGAATATTTGTAGCTGCTGTATTATTTATTCGAGTTAGTGTTATATTTTAATTATTGTAAAAATAAACGAATATGGAATCGACAAGCCCATTGAATTCTACCGCCCCTGAAAATGTTAATCCGACATATATAATATACATTTTTATTATTTATTATTTAGATAATAATTTTTGAAAAACACAATTATTTTAATGAATTAAAAAAAAAATTTATTGATAATGTTATTTGTCATACGCCGTGATAATTCAAACGGACCCAGCGGCGCGCGCAATTTTCCCCACTCAAGAGCTGCGCA
This sequence comes from Cotesia glomerata, assembly GCF_020080835.1. Lineage (NCBI taxonomy): Eukaryota > Metazoa > Arthropoda > Insecta > Hymenoptera > Braconidae > Cotesia > Cotesia glomerata. The sequence goes on from NC_058161.1 coordinate 11,246,310, forward strand.
GAGTGTGTCGGTAACAAGCTCACCTGTTAGGCAAGTATTTTTTTTTTTTAATTGTATTATTTTGTTATTAACAATGAATGTTTTTATGGAAAATTTGTGACCAATAGATTCAGAAAACATTGAACTTTTTTATTATTAACGTTTTTATTATTAAAAACTGAAAAAAAATTTACTTGAACCGAGAAAATTTTTCGGATGATCTAAGTAAGTTGGAAACAAGAAGAAATTTTCTTGATTCAATAAAACTTTACTTTGGCCAAGAGATCTTTATAGTTTTCCTATACTTTCTTTAATTGAGAAAAATTTACCTTCCAATGAAAAATTTTTTCTTTCTATGTAACTATACAATCGAAACAGTTAATCACATATACCGAAAAGTGGTAAAATTCACCTAAAAATATTGTCTTTTTCAAATTTTAGTGAAATTAAAAAGAAAACTCGAGAATAGAATGTAATTAATATATGTATATATACACATCTATATTTTTGTTTTTACTTATAGCCTGTCTGACTGTTTTTATTACTAAATGTAGCAGGGTGTTAAAGCGTAGAAATCTGGTATTAAATGTGCTCCCCCATTATATAATTTCAATCGTTGCCCCTTTATTGTTTCAAGGGATGTCTCTGAATCGATTAGAAAGGATCACGAATCCCATGGTCCTGAGTTTTAACCAAATGACTAATATGAATTTTGTGCTTACTATTCATTCAAATTTCTTTAAATGAAAAATTTTTGTTCCTTTTTATGCACTAACATACATGTTATCTCCATGAAAGTAGGATCATATAATATATATACCCGAATCGAAAAAATGAACTTAGATGGACTTACATGGTAGATAAAATAATTGATTTAAGCTCATGCTTGTTCATTTTTTCGACTCAGATACTTACTCTTTTCATCTAAAACAGTGAAAATCACTGAAAAATAGTGTAAATGGATCATTTCATGCCAAATCTACCATTTTTGACCCCGACCCTTTTCGATTTTTCTGAAATTTTGGTATCTTTCTCTACCCGATTGAAAACAATTTTCAGAATTTTTTCAAATTTTTTTACTCAACCAAAAAAAAGTTACGAGTTATTTAAAAAAGATAGTTTTTTTTTTTGTTAAATAACTATAACTTCTTTGAAAATAAACTTATTGGGATGTTTTTTTTTTTTTTTAAAATTTTTGTTTTTAAATGTACTTTTTAGAAAAAAAATAAAAATAATGATTCGGATTCATATTCAACGTTTTTTTTTTAAATTTTAGAAAAAAACGAAACTTTCGGGATGATTGACATTTTTGATTTTTTTTTTTATAAAAAACTTTAGCATTTTCAGCGAATTTCCTGAAATTTTCAGAAGGGCATTTACTTTCTTTCTATTTTTTTTTTTTTAGAAATGAAAAAAAAAATTTTTTTTAAATGTTTGTTTTTCGTTATACCACTTTGAAAATTTTTCAGCAGATTTAGAAAACTTCAAAATCCGAGAAAAAAAAATAAAAACAATAATTAAAAGTGATAATCATCGATAAGATTTTAGTATTTTTTAATAAAGTTAAATCAAAAATTAAAAGAAGCATTGAATTATTTTTTCATATTTTTTTTCCAAGACTACATGCGAAAACAAAAAAATAAGATTGTTGTTTGATCCATTTTAAAACTGTTTTTGTTTTTTTAAATAATTCCCGAATAGCTGGTTAGATATATTTTTTGGACCCAATTCTTTTCCAAAACAAAAAAACTGTGTCGGATGTTTCAAAGTGCTTAAAAATTCATTGATTTATCCATCAGATATCGCAATTTAAAATTTTCAAAAAATTGTTTTATCGAAACTACTTAGAACAACTACTTAGATTTTCGAGCTCAAATATGTCACAAAAATATATCAAAATTGTATTTTTGAGCTAGTGCTCAAAAATTTGTAATAAAAAAATTTTTGAGATGGTCTGCCACACAGAAAAAAAAATTTACTTGCAACAAGTAAATAATTTTGAAGAACTTTATCTTCTTGATTTGAGTAGAAAAATTCTTAAACCAAGAAATTTTTCTTGGCTTAAGTAAATTTTACTTAATTCAAGAATTTTTCGTCTTGATTGAAGACAACGAAACTCTTCAAAATTATTTTCTTGGTACAAGAATTTTTCTCTTGAATCAAGTTAATTTTTTTTTTTTCAGTGCAGTTAACCTTTTTTTCTACTCTGTTCATAATGAAAATAAAATAAAAATATACAACAGAAAACGAAAAATGTGCTACAAGTAACGTTGTTTGATAAAAAAATTGTTTTTTACTAGGACACGAACTTCTTTCTAAGCGATTTTTCTCGAATGCGTAAACGGCATTTTGCTCAAAAAACAGACACCGCTTAAAAGTTTCACTTCGCTTAAAAGTTTTTTTCTACAGCTTATCTAATTAGAAGTTAACTTCTGTCTCCGTAACCTAAAACCGATTACGATAACGATCATGATTAAATGTATTTACCTGTATTTGAAAAGAAAAATTCTTTCGAAATTGAAACCTACTTGCATTTCACGTTCTTTGACAACAAAAGCCATTGGAACTTCACAATAATCAAAGCATGGCTTAGCGACGACGGCTACTTCAGCGACTCCCGGAAAACATTATATTTTAGTATTATACTATCAATATACTTTCCGGTATTACATTGAATAAGTCGCATCTTATGGTATTCTTAATTCTAGTCTGTATAAAGAAAAAACTGTCTTTGTCATAATCGCCCCAATCACAACTGTGATACCATCCTAAAACAAAAAATTAAATATTTTACATTTGAAATCAATGAATTCTTCTGTCTCCGCTGAATTTTATCAGTAATCAATCATTAATTTTGAAGTTCCGAAGCACAGCTCTCTTTTTTCATTCAAAATTTTCTCAGTGTCTAGATCATTCATAATAACTTTGACTTCTGCATTGAAAAATATTTTTCCACAAGATTCAAATTCATCAAGCTTTGTTGGTCCAGATAATGGTTCTAAGAAGACATTCTGATCAATCCGGGCAGAAAGTCCGGCCGTGTGTGGGTAGGTAGATGTATGTGTGTATGAATAAAGCTTTATCGTACAGTACTCGTAAGAACGAATTAACTATTTGAGACGCGAGACACGGCGTTTAAAAGAGTTTAATAATACTTAAATCTGATTATATAGATTTTGAAGTCAAGAAGATGTCAAGAGATATTCAAATAATAAAAACTATAAGAAACATTTTTTTTTTTCAAATTTTTTTCAGATAACTTTCAAATTATTCTTCAATATTGATCGGAAAGCCTCAAAACGGCAATGAAAATTCGATTTTTAAAAATTGAATCAAAAACTATAACGTCCTCAATTTTTTTGAATTTTAAATTCTTTCACTGGAAAGTGAACAATTTCAATGACAAGTTAAATAATGAAACATTAAAGTCGGTCACAGAACATTTTTAATTGAAATGTATCGAAGATTTAGATTTACGTTTTTTTGCTATATATAATAATTTTTTTTGCTCAAAAGGATATTAAACAAGTTTAGAGTGTTAATAAAATCATCAGAGCTTCTATGAAACTTTATCAATTTCCTGAGTGATAAAAATATCCGGCTGAAATAATTTCTAGTTTAAGCTTAACGTCACTACTGCTCGTTTGAATATTATATTATACTTTAAAATAATCTTTCAAAAAAAACATACAATAATATAAATGTATTGTATACATTTTATAAATGGCTGTATGTATAAATATCTACTCGAGAATGATTCATCAATAAATAATTGATGTTTGCAAATTTTGAAGCAGCCTACCTTAAAAGTGATTTATTAATAGATGTTTCGATCTAATGTTGTATATCTAATGGTATATAAGAGTAGTTGAAAGGAATAATAAAGAAATATGTATAAATGAATGAAATCGTGTTTTGTACGCTCGCTCACATCGTTCTGTATTTATAAAAACTGTATTCTTTTCCATAGGAGTGAGGGGTGACAAAATTTTCTGGAGCCTAGTGACCCGTCGTGCCCTACAGGCACTCGTCACATCTGCTTTCGATTTATTTTCTTTCATAATTGATGACTCTATATAGAATAGCATCCAAATAATATGCTTATAAGTTTTCTGTATGCACTTCACTAAGAAGAAGTCAAGAGATTAAATTGCTTATTAAAAGGAAGGAAAATATCATATTTAGTTACATAAGTGCTAACTTTAAATTGTCAACAAATTTTTCGTTGAAAGTTTATTTTTATCGAAAAATAATGAATTATTATGAACTTTCTTTTAGAAGAAAATAAGTATGATAGAAATTTTATTTATAAATTAAAGCCCTCAATCCTGATTTGGACATTAATATTATTAAAATTATTTGGACAACGTTTCAACATAATAGAAATAGTAAATGTGTTCATTTTACAACACATAAATAAAATGAACCTGACTTGACGAAAAAATCTCGTACAAAGATAATTTTTTTTTTTTCTGAAGACTTCGATCAACTGGAATAGAATAAAAAAGTTTTTAAATTGAATCAAGTAAAGCTCGCTTGAAGTAAGAAAAGTATGTATTAATTCAAAAGATTCTTCATTTTATTGAACAATCGAATTCTTCAAAAAGATATTTTTAGTTCAAAATTTTTTCTTTTAAATCAAATTAAATTTTTTATCAGTATTTTCATGTTAATCTCTTTCGGTGGTTCAATTATAGTTTATCCTGGTACTTATTTGTACATGAAGTTGAAAGTTTATTCACTAGAAATTTTTGAAGCATTTAGTTTATATAAAGCTAAGTATTTTAAAGAAATATGATTAACAATTGTTAATGTGAAAAGTTATTTCATAACCACTAGATAAGTATATTGAAATACTCTGAAGTGCACCGAGGAAGTAATTGAACACACAAGAGATTGTATTCAATAGAGGCGGTCATCTGTGAAACATATTTAGTCTGTTGGTACACATGACACGACGGGGTAACAAGATCCTTTTTCAGTCTTTCTCTGTCTTTACTTCGAACTCATACATATGTACGATGATGTTTCATTGTAGTTGAGTTTTATACATTATTCACGCACATATCTATGACAAAGTATCAGTATGAATCTCAACATACAAATTTCATTCAAAAATATATCAATACGGGTGACTAGTCTTTTCGATGTTTTTCATTTCGTTTATGTACATATATTATATATGATTATAGCACATTAATGAACAAAGTCAACTGAATGATGAACTTAAGGTAAACAGTAATGACTTTACTGTTTTTTATAAAGTACAAACTTTCCGATAGTCATATCTTTGAGAGCTTCGGTAAAAAATTGAAGACTATGTCTTCTTAAAATTTGATTTATTCAAAACTCGCCATAATCTACTTATTTTGTACTATGTCATATTAGCTATGTAATATTAGCTTATTAATTTCATGATTTATCGAAATAGTTTTTATCGATATCTCTGTGTAAAAATACGAATTTCTACATATTTAAAGTGACGTGACGAGTTTAAGATTATGGTTATTCTCAATACAAGACTTTAGATTGCGACCAAAATAAACGACCAGTCTTCCTAAGAATGTGCCATAATCCCAGACTCATGACGTCACTTCAATTCTACCAGGATTCCTATCCTTGAAAAATGTTTAACGAGTAATATTCTTCATAATGTTGAATTTAAGAGAAAAAAAAAACTTGAAATTTTAGAATGAGAATAAATGATGACATCGTGGGAGATTTTAAAAGCAAGAAAAATTCCGATGTTCTGTTATATTTTTCAATAAAAGTGTGGGAATGTATAGATGTTAATTGAAAAAGAGTCATTTTTCAAATTATAGTTGATCAGAAATCATATTTTAGCCCTATCAAACATAACTCAAAAATCCAGTTTTATTCGTTAACTTTACAGAAATATTTTTTCTAGGATGAAAATTTGAAAGTTAAGAAATTCTATGTTCGAGTTCAAAACGTTCAAAAAATTTCCTCTAAAAATGCGTTTCGTGACATTAAACCTAGTTTTTTTTTTTTTAGCATAAAAAGATAACTCATCACCTGCAAATTGATCCGACAAGAAATTCCTAAGTTATATAAAAGTTCCACATTTTTACAAATGACATAATGCTTTAAAGCGGGAAAGAATGGGGGTTACCGATTAAATTTTACGTGAAGCATTCCATATTCACGTAACAGGATATGGGAAGGATAAGGATTGAGATAGTATGAGACAAGGACCTTTTCAATGAGAGTTTATAGAATATGTGAGAAAAAATTCGGATAGCTCGAACTGAAGTTCGAACCCAGAACCTTCCAAAGTTATGTCGGCTGCTCTATACTTTTTTTTTATTTTTTCGACAGCGATGTCTCTTGAACGAATTAACCGATTTTGAATCGGTTTGCCACAATCGATATTGATTATTAAGGTTACGAGCCAATGAAATTTTAAAAGTGATCAGTACAGGAGTTCAAAAATTATTCCAAAAAAACATTTTTTTCGAAAATTTAATTATTGAGATTTCTTTAAATCTACCGAGCCGAATCAGTCTAAATCTTCGGAAAAATAAGTCAAACAGTTTCTTGAGACCTTAAAATGGTAGATCTGATGAAAACTCGATTTCCGAAAATCGAGTAGTAACCAATAACTTCCCAATTTTTAAAAATAAATGATTTTCATAGGAACTTAAAAAAACTAGCCTTATATATAAGTACATTGAGTAAAGAAAAATGCAATTTATGTACGGAATCCTACACCTGCCAAAGAGAAGGAAATTATTAACATGCACATACGAATAATACGTCACATATATAAACCGGCAGCAATTAGGTAATAAATAGAACCACCCATCCTTTATGTATTCAATAGGACGAGGGAGTGAATTAATAAAACGATCCTTGTGTGCGTTCAACTCTCGTCGCTTCGTGCAGATGTGCCCCCTATGTAGAAATCGAAGGGTATTTATTTTCTTTTATAATAAGGGTTAATACAGTGATTAAATAGTTCACGTTCTTATTCATTTATTACATTCCATTTAAAATCGTGAATTTCAATAATTATGTCTATCAATAACAAATGGTTTAAACGACATACATTTTTTTTTTTTTCAATGCATATTATGAAATCTCGATGAATCATATTTGCATACCTAAATTTATCAAATCAAACACATCATAATCAGACTTTTAAAATCTCTGATGACTTCCATCTAGGGGAACAATGGTTTAACATGAACGAACATACGTGATGAATCAATGCAGATTATAGATTTTATAAGTTGATGATGCATACAAACGTATTTATAAATGGATATATCCTTCTTTCCGATAAAGCTTTAGTCCTCTTATATCCATACTTGTGTATATATTAGAGTTTGCTTTTAAAACAGAGTGTTGATAGTTTTATTTAAGTTGTGTATACAAAAGAGGTAACACGTGCGTTACATTTATCATGATTTATACCATATCTTTTTATTTTTAACTTTTTTAAATTTTTTACATATTGAAAAAAGTTAGACGAAAAGTTGTGAATTTCATTAGAAGAAAAACTATTTTAATTTTCTTTGTTATATATTTTATATTAAAAACCACATGAATAACATATACAATTTTTCATAAAGTAACAATGCTTTTCTCTATATCTGTAAAGTCCTGACACCGATTGTAACAAATTTAAGTTAGAGAATGACTTGACAATAGTAAAAAAAATACTTTAACCCTTTTTGTTCGTATTTGCTAACTCCATTAAATTTATGGTGACAATAGAAATAGATGCGAACAAAACATAACGGGTGAAACCAGAATAGACATCGGAAAGTAATCTATGAGTTTTCTTCCAGTCAATTGCACAGCTTGGGCGTGACTCTCCAAAGGGTAAGTTGATATAAAGGTAACCGTTTTTCTCACTTTTTCTTCAAAAAAAAAAAAATGTTCATAATCGATTAATTCTGTAAGCTAGTTTTTTAACTTTGCATTGTCTATACATTCAAGTTTGTAGAGCTGTTGTAGTGGAATTACGAATTAATTTTAATTGAGCGACTGAGATAATGGCGGAATTTTTGAAAAAATGAAGGTGAGCGAAACGAGCATGGTATACCTATTTTTTATAAAAAACTAATGCCAGTTTAAAACTCTTTAGCTTTGAGAACGAATAATTGTCATAAATTTTCTAAAACTTATGTTCACTTTCAAGATTTGTACACTTGGAAATAAATACATACTTATAGATTCAGAGAAAGAATTATAATTTTTTCAATAATAATAGGTTACGTAAAATTAAATTTATTCATTTAATCAAACAAACATATGCAATAAAAATAAAATAAGTACAATACCAGAATAAATCTAAGACCAAAAAACACCTGTGAAAAGTAACTTGAAAGGCATTCAGTAAAAAAAAGGATCATGAATCAAATGATTCATGATAAAGAAAAAGGGCCAAATGTTTAGCATGTTAACATAATGAGCCATATCTAATTCAACCTTGTTTCACGGCAGACATTTATTCAAACGTAATGCTTTTACCCTCTTCGCAAGCATAATTTTCTGTTTGTAACTAACATATATATATATATATATATATATATACACATATATATACGGATGACATATGAATTTAGCCTTCTTTTTATTTGTGCTCACTATGAATAACTTGAAAATATCGAAACTTGATCTTCTGACTGAAAAATTGATAATTGAAAATATTCGAAAGATTTTAAAGTTGTTAATTTATGTCAGTTAATATTTGCATAGCTACCTTAAATTTGAAAAAAATCTTTTGTTTGTTGACAAATCAAAGGTGTCCAAAGGTGCTTGGATTATAAAAAAGTGTCCTCACTTTTCTCAAAAAAAAAAAAACCGATTCAAATCTATTTAATGTTTCTTGAATCAGATATTAAAATATTCTTTCCTTAGGCTTTAATGAGTGTTTGACAATCGTATTACAACGGAAAGTACTTTTAATATACATATATAATCTTTGTATCAATAAATGAGGTTTAATTCCGTCAAATTCGTGTATCATACAAATTAAGAAGCAAAATTCATCTATTATTCATCTATTGAGATGCTTATTAATGTTTAAATAAGGAAATGTTCTTATTGAATACACATTCGGAAATAAAAGAAAATAAAAGTGTTCCTTTGCTTATTTTATTTTTAAGGCTTATCCTCAGCTTATTTCAGGCTGATCCCAATCATTTCTGGCTCACTCGCTCGTATTCATTCTTTTTTTCTTATTCGTCTCCCTCGTGCCAATTACATCAAATCAATGTCATAGGAACAAAAAGCGCGGTCCTGGTAACAGCTCAAAAATAAATTAAGGTAATTTTTTTTTTCAATTAATTTTACTCGATTATTTGAATAAATTTTATTTCCGTATCATGAAAAGTGGTATTGGTCAATGATAATGACTAATAAGTATCTGGAAATGGAATCATTTTTATTTTATGCCTTTTTTATTCAAGCTCTGTGATATAAAACAATAGATCTTTCAAATTGAAACGATTTCAAATACTTGCTACTCTTAGAGTTTATTAAATTTTGCCAACATTTTTGCCTATAATTTTACATAGTAACTAACTGATGATATCTTGTTTTGCTGAGTTTTCGTTTTGTCGGCGTAATTTTATGAATTTAATTAATGAATTAAAATACTTTTTAATTTTCATTCTTATTAACACGTTTTTATTAGCTTGACCGTCGTGTATTGATATAAAGAAATTTTTCAACGCCATCTTTATCTACTTTAAGATATCTAATTAATTTAAAAATTCACACACGTAATAGTGACTGATGACAATATAATAACTTCATAAATTTATCTTAGTATCCTGACCAGGACCATAAAAAAATGAATAATTCTACAGATTAAACATGTAAATTCAAAAAAAATTTTTTTAATATTATTAAATTTTTACCTTAAATAGCTTGAGAAGGATTCAGTTTTTCCAAAAATTATATGAGACCTTTTTTTCTAGAGCGTTCATTCCTCTACAAAAATATCTGAACACATTCGCTGTATGGCCTTTAGTTAGGGAGTTACAAGAAATAATAAAAGCAAAAAAAATTTTTCGATAAGTTCTATTAAGCGCATAATCTACTCGAAGGCCTATATGAATAATGATAATGCAAATAGAGTCAACAAATGTTATGTTATAATATATGCATTAAGATAACTGACTTAACCCTCCTGATGACATGATCTGAATGACGTTGAGAAGCGAAGTGGTCTTAATGTAGGTCCTAATAGATAGAAGTGTTATCAGTACACCAATCATCAATCCACAGATTCGGTAGAATCTGGCGCCAAGTTCCGTTCAAATCCGTTGTAAACGAAGCGCCAGACTACCGAGTGTGTTTACCGTAAGCAAAACGATATTTTCAGGTTGAAAAATTTTATTCATTCTACAGACCTTTTTTTTTCTTCAATGATACTCTATAATAATACGTTATATGTTATATTATCAATATTAATTAATAATGGTCTTTGAAAATAATAAATTCTATTTAAAATTAATTAAATTCACTGACAAAAACTATAGCGACCCAGATTTTAAGATCCTGACTTTTTTCTTATGGAGAAAGTGACATGCCACAGACTAAATAATTCGAGAATCCATGGTAATCCTTCTATAGATAGGAAACTACAGTTAGAAAAAGATATTTCACACCTTGCACCTACACCCGCCAGGGTGCGCTAGAATTATTTCTACATAAAATGTAACTTCAAGAGGATAGTTTGTTATAAAAAATGCAGCCAACGCGAGATTTAAGTTGATACCAATTGTCAATTTTTATTATAATTACAAAAAATACTAAAATCCGAACAAAAACAGCTTCACTATAAAAAATCGCGCCAAGTCTACGTTCATAGGACTTATAAGAAAAAAAAATTTTTTTTTCTTTACAAAAAAAAATAAAATCAAAATATTAAAAAATCCAAGTAACCGATATGATTGTATATAAATTTCGGAAATTAAAAAACATTTTGTTATAAATTTAAAAATTAAAGAAATAATTTTGGAACGTACTTGGTGTGCGTCATTGTGTATGTAAAATTTGTTTTCAGTCTTAGTAGATAGATTTTACGAATTTTATAAAAAGTAAAATATTTTGCAACCACGCACACTAAATACGTTCCAAAATTATTTCTTTAATTTTTGAATTTACAACAAAATGTTTTTTAATTTCCGAAAATTATACACAATCATATCGGTTACTTGGATTTTTTAATATTTTGATTTTATTTTTTTTTGTAAAGAAAAAAAAAATTTTTTTTCTTATAAGTCTTATGAACGTAGACTTGGTGCGATTTTTTACAGTGAAGCTGTTTTTGTTCGGATTATTATATCCTTAAATGAAAAATCTATTAGACAATAATAAAATTTATCAGTGAAATTCATTATTAAAAAATTTAATTTTAATTTATTAAGAACATTTCGATCCTAATATTTCAGAACCTGCACAACATGATTTTATGTAAAACTTGAAATCTAAAAACCGTGCTCTTCTTTCATACGTAAAACTTTCGAGTTTGAATGCAAAAAGTTGTAATTTTGAGAAATCCACAGATTCGGTAGAATCTGGCGCCAAGTTCCGTTCAAATCCGTTGTAAACGGAGCGCTAGACTACCGAGTGTGTTTACTGTAAGCAGAACAGTATTTCGAGGTTGCAAAATTTTATTTAATTCTACGGTACTTCTTGTTCCTAAATTTTATATTATATCAGTAATTCATACTTTATTTTACTGATATCAATTAATTATATTCAATTATAACAATTAATCGACTTGAAATTATTAAATTTTATCAGCACAAACTATAGCAAGCTCAAAAATTTCGATTCTGACTTTTTTTCGATGTAAAAAGTGACATGCCACAGACTAAGTAATTCGAGAATGCATGGTAATAGTCCAATAGATGAGAAACTACAGTTAAAAAAATAAATTTCACAGCTTGCATCTACACCCGCCAGGGTGCGCTGCAATTATTTGTACATAAACTATAGCTTCAAGGGGATAGTTTGCTATAAAAAATGCAGCCAACTTGAGATTTAAGTTGGTACCAATTGCAAATTTTTATTATAATTACAAAAAATACTGAAATCCGAACAAAAACAGTTTCACTGTAAAAAAATCGCGCTAAGTCCACGTTCATAAGACTATTAAGAAAAAAAAAATTTTTTTTTTCTTTACAAAAAGATATAAAATAGAAAAATTAAAAAATCCAAGTAACCGATATGATTGTATATGATTTTCGGAAATTAAAAAAAAATTTGTTGTAAATTTAAAAATTAAGAAAAAAATTTTGGAACGTACTTGGTGTGCGTCATTGTGTATTTCAATTTTTTTAAAGTCCTTGTAAATAGATTTTACGAATTTCATTAAAAGTAAAATATTTTGCAACCACGCACACTAAATACGTTCCAAAATTTTTTTCTTAATTTTTAAATTTACAACAAAATTTTTTTTAATTTCCGAAAATCATATACAATCATATCGGTTACTTGGATTTTTTAATTTTTCTATTTTATATCTTTTTGTAAAGAAAAAAAAAATTTTTTTTTTTCTTAATAGTCTTATGAACGTGGACTTGGCGCGATTTTTTTACAGTGAAACTGTTTTTGTTCGGATATATATGTACTAGCTGACCCAGCCACGCGTTGCTGTGGCTCAATAATTATAATAGATTGAATCAATTTTTAACTTCCCGCTAAAAAAATCGAAGATTTTCAAAAATCGGGAAGTTATTGGTTTTACCCCATTTTTCGAAATCGAGTTTTCATCAGATCTCGACGTTTTGAGATCCTAGGAAACTGAATTTTTTCGCGATGATGTCCGTATGTCCGTATGTCCGTATGTGTGTGTGTGTGTGTGTGTGTGTGTGTGTGTGTGTGTGTGTGTGTATGTGTGTGTGTATGTGTGTGTGTGTGTGTTTTTTTTTTTTTCCCTTAGGGGGGGGAATCCTTTTTACGGATTCTAGGCGTAGCTGTTTGGCCTGGATATGTGGCGACTCGACGCAGCGTCATACTAAAACTCGACGCTAACGCCCCTACCCACTAAACCCTAAGCCCCTTTCCTCTTTCCTCTAATCCCTCATGGAAACCGCCGTTAGGCATTACTTCGTGGGGGGAGGATATAGCGACTGCTCTTCCTTCTGGTAACTAGGTATTATTTTACCTTTCTTTTAGTTGTTGTCATTTGTAATTAAATTTAGTTTGTAATTAAATTCTTATATTTTTAAAGGTTATATGAAAATATTTTTTTATTTTTTTAACTTCCCGCTAAGAAAATCGAAGATTTTCCAAAATCGGGAAGTTATTAGCTTTACCCCGTTTTGCAAAAATTGAGTTATTATCAGATCTCGACGTTTTAAGGTGTGTGTGTGTGTGTGTGTGTGTGTGTGTGTGTGTGTGTGTGTGTGTGTGTGTGTGTGACCCTTTTATAACTTTAGAACGGCTTGACCGATTTTATCGCGGTTGGCGCCATTCGAAAGGGCTTGACCAAACCGATTTTGAATACACTTTGGACCGATTCGGATCGGTAGATTTTGAGAAATCTAAAAAAAACTACAAAAAAAAATTTTTCAAATTTGGTTTTTTTAGAATAACTTTCAAACGGCTTTATCGATCGATTCCAAAAACAAATCAGCTCTTAACATCAAAAGACCACGTCGATTGCCGCCAGTCGGTCAAAATCGGTTGACGAAAGAAAACCGAAAAAAATATTTTTTCGGAATTACTCCAAAATTCCACGTTCAATCGATTCATACTTAAAGATTCTCTATGAGGCTTCAAAAACTGAGTTAAATGCTGCCAACCGCGTGAAAATCGGTTCATTCATTCAAAAGTTATTGTGGTTTGAAAATTTGAAAAATTGTGTTTTATTAAACTGCTATTAGAGTTTTGAGCTCGCAGAGCCCAAAATGACACAAAACTTATATTTTTGAGCTCTTCGAGCTCAAAAACGTAATGTATAATTTTGAGCGCTTAAATACAAAATGAACGGGAAGTTGCAGGAATGGCCTTCAGGGTCAACCGTCGTCCTAATTTTTTTCTTATTCTTCTAATACAATCAAATTAATATTTTCTAAAAAAATGAAAGATAGATTTATTTATATGGGATTGAAAATAAAACGTTCTACCAAAATTTGAAAGTAATAGGTACAGTATCGAAATGTTAAAATTAAGGTTGTTCGGACACTAATGCACTTGTAAAGATCAAAAGCTAATTTTTTGATGTTGTAAATTGCTATCTCATACGTCTAAATTAATTTTTTGGAATAGATCTGACGAAGGGTTATCATTTAATTAATTATTAAAAAATTGAAATCTAACATGTAACCTGTCTTTCGCTAACACGAAGAGATTTCATGGTTTTTCGACACGTGAGCAGGCAACATATAGCTGCCTATGTAAGAAACATGTGTTTTCCAAATCCAAACCGTAAATAGACAGTGTTTGGCCTTGAGATCTAAGCCATCTACCGGATATCTGTGGAACTTATATGCCAAACCGCCATCTATTAGGATTTTATACAACTAACCGATAAATACACACTAAAGTCGTATAATAAACATTTTATTTGCAATAACAATTATTGAGATCAATAATTGAGATAAAAACTACCCTATCTTTCAAGTTGGATCAAACTGCACACGGTGTGCAAATTTAATTTAAAATCGGTTAAGTAGTTTAGGAGTCCATCGCGGACAAACAACGTGACACGTGATTTATATATACAGTAGCGCTCAAAAGTATTTTGACAACATAAAATTTTTTAATATTTTTTTAAAATAAAAGCCTATCGGAAAATGTATTGAGTATAATGTAGAGTAGTGTAATTGCGACTATTTAAGCGTATCAAATTACAACTTGTTTGTTTACACACCGCGCCACCGAACGTACTTGACTTACCGTGAGCTCAAAAGTATTTTGACACACATTTGACTTGAAAAACTCTCGCAGATTACTTGTTCCTTAGTTTTTATTATTACATATATTTACTTGTTGTGGTTACTTCAATATGCCTAAGTGCAAGGAATATTCTAGTGATTTTAAAAAAGCCGTTATTAATGCATTAAAACAAGGAATTAAACAAACAGAAGTTGCTCGTTTGTTTAAAGTGTCTCGACAGTTAGTTAGCTTATGGAATAAAGTCTATAACAAACGAAAAACTGTCGAAAGTAAGCCTCGAACAGGCCGCCCAAGAAAAACTTCTTCTTACATCGATCATATTATAAAAAATTTATCAGCAAATGATATACGGATGTCCGCTGTAATGATAAAAAATGAATTAAAAGAAAAATATAACGTAGATATTCATGTTTCTACTGTTAAACGACGCCTAAAGGTCCTAGGGTTACATGGCCGAAGACCGGCTAAAAAACCTTTAATATCGAAAAAAAACAGGAAGTATCGTCTTGAGTTCGCGAAACGGCATATATCGTGGTCAAGTTTAGAGTGGTCTAAAGTTTTATGGAGTGACGAAAGTAAATTTAATTTAATGTCATCTGATAGTATCAAGTACATTCGGCGTCCAGTAAATAAAAAATACGATTATCGGTATCAAATACCCACAGTTAAACATAGAGGTGGTAGTGTGATGGTTTGGGGATGTTTTTCACGGTCTGGAGTTGGACCATTAGTTCGAATAGAAGGAAAAATGGATCGATTCATGTATGCAAATATATTAAAGTCTCAGATGTTACCATATGCTAAACATCACATGCCAGCTAAGTGGTATTTTCAACAAGACAATGATCCCAAACACAGATCAAAGCATATTAGTGACTTATTAAATCGTGAAAAAGTTAAAGTTCTTGAGTGGCCAAGCCAAAGTCTCGACTTGAATCCGATAAAAAATCTCTGGGAAGAATTGAAACGTAGTGTAAAAACCCAAAATTATTCAAACAAAAACGCTTTGTTTGAAACTCTAAAAAATGAGTGGAATCAAATTCCAATAAGTCGATTACAAAAATTAATCGACTCAATGCCGGAGCGATGCAAGGCTGTCATAAAGACCAAGGGATATGCTACTAAATACTAATATATTTATTGCTGTAAATTATAATTATGCGTTAAATTAGTTTTTTTTCAAAAATGTCAAAATACTTTTGAGCCACCATTTTCCTAATATTTTAAAAATTAAACTTTCTTTTATTACGAATAAGAACCTCTTTGACACTATTCTGTAGTTTATTCAAAAGATGTTAAAAAAATAAATAAATGATTATTGTGTTTCATATTTATTTTTAATTAAACCATTAAATATATTTGTCAAAATACTTTTGAGCGCTACTGTATATATATATATATATATATATATATATATATATATATATATATATATATATATATAGTGAAAGTATAAAAATTAATACATAAATTACAGTTATAGCTAATTTTTCAAATCGTTATTGAAACGTAAATAATCTCAGAAGCCCAATTCAAATGCTGGCACAATATTGACCTTTCGTTTGCGAGGGCGGACTTAAAAGAAAAAAACCAATGAAACATAATACCTTAAGCATTCCCCCCATTTTTCTATTCACTAGGAACATTTATCGCATTGACAGCCCGTCATTAAAGCTAAGCGCAAGGTACACATTAAATTGTTTGGTATATGTTGGAAATAGACACTCGATCTGAAATAAATATCGAGAGGTGAATAATAATCAACCAGTTAATGAAAAGTAATCAAAGTTTTAATAATAACCATCGAATTCATAAACAATTAAAATCGTTCCAGAAATTTAAAAAGTGGTTGACCCTAACAGACAAACCATAAAAGATATAGCCGCAGTTGAGATAAACAATTCTGTGAGAATAATTTTGATGTCAATGTTGAAAATTGACTTTTATCTTGTCCTGAGCTTGATTTGAGCTTCCTAGAAGAGGTTTGAGCCTAGCTCAGTATTCAATCTGGAGACGAGCTTACTACAATTATAAGTTTGAGCCAAACTCGAGAGCCGATATGCTTATTAGTATGTGACAATCAGGCTTAGACTTGGATCAGCTATTAACTCTGTAGGTTCTACACCATGAGTCATCTATATTTTTAAGGTCAAATGACTCAATAAAATAATTTTATAAAAAAGTTATTTTTTATACAAAATTTTCAGAAAAGTTAATCAAAAAACACAATTTGCAAGAAAATTTTCAAGTCAGATTAATTCCCTCCAAGTTATGACTACTAAAAAAAAATCAACAAAATTTTCAACAATTCGTATCTTATGATCGAGTAATCAAAAAAATTCAAATATTCATGTAGATAACTTCTTCCAAGATCAACTATATAAAAAAATATAGTAAAATAATACAGTGAATAATTTATTCTTAGTATTGAAAAATAAACAATAATAGAGGTAAAAATAATTATAATAATAATAGTATTTATAGAAATAAAAATCGTGCAAAACGTTATTTTTTTATTCTCAATTGATCAAACTAGGAATAAAGGAGAACTTGATAAATAGATGATAGACATGTCAACGTCCCACAGATTCGCGTACGTGACGTGTAATTAAATGTAGACATGTGGATTCGTATAAGAAACAAAAAGAGAAGAGTCGCGTGGCCCCCCGTGATCGTTGCCGTGATCCCCGTTATGCTGGCAATTATTGGAGGCTTAGTGCGAACGCTCGGGCACGCTGATAGAGGGTTTCTCTCTACGTCATGAATACCTACTCCTCAGACACGTGTCAAATTTCTTCCGTACATATTCATGTATAAATTCTTTCCGTATTCACTTTAAATACATATCATTTTAAAACGCCCTGATAAAAAAAAAGTATTGAGACAAAGAAAGAAGTATTGAAAAGTATTAGTTTTCTAATCAATCTAATACTTTTCAATACTTTTTTCTTTGTCTCAATACTTTTTTTTATTCAGGGCGTTTTGAAACAATATGAATTTTAACAGAGATAAAAACATTAGTTACAAAAATGAATCTTTAGTTCATTTCTGTTTTCGGAACAATTATTACTTTTATACTTTCTGATTAATGTTTTGATGTTTTTAAAAATTTTATGTAAAAAAGGAAACGTAATATTTTTGAAAACAAATGGTTGTTTTACCCATATCGAATAAGACATAGATAATAAAAAGACGTGATATATGTATGATCAAACACACTGAACATAAATAGCCATACATTCTAAATACAAAATGGTCCCAACAGAAGAATAAATTCGGATGGTCTTAACTTTCGAAAAAGAAGTAAGGGAATAATAAGTTATAATTTATAAGTAATCTCTAAATCCGATTATGTACATACATAATTGCTTGAAAATAATAAATTAGGGAACAGTTGACCTTGCAGACCATATTTGCACTGAAAAAAAAAGTTTTCTGCTCAGCATCATCTACTGTGTTGTAACGAGTGTATCTTTACGAGTGCAATCCGTATAGCTACCAGTAGCAGTCTGGATAGCGACCGTCAAGATCCATTCGAGTGCTATTCACAATACTATTGCTATTATTAGTATTAGCTAGGTGCACGATGGTGCTGCTCTCATTTTTCATGCTTTTCCTATGTTAAATCAAACGGAGTAATTTAGTTCCAGTGGCCGCCATTAGCGTTAAATCATGCTGTTCCCATAAAATTTACACGTAAAAGTGGTAATCAGCGCCAGCCCTCCCCACCATATACTTCGCACCCTGCCAATACAGTTTTCCTAACCTCACTATCCTCTAGATGGCAACGTGTGTATCGTGACAGTAGCAATATCGTATCGTGCAGAGCATGATGCTCTCAAAATGGATCAGTGGAATTTCGCTGGTGAATCAGTGAACAAAATACTAGCGCGCATACGCACTGGTATGTCAACTGTTTAAATCAGTGAAATCCACTGATTTATTTTAAGAGAACAGAAAACTTTTTTTTGGGTGGAACTGGTCCAAACTTCAACCCAATAATTAACAGCCAAACTTTGGTCCATATGTCAAACACCAAACCATGGCTCTCAAGCTTGGTTATAGAGTTTGACTCGTTTTATTTTCCAACTTTAAGCGAAATTTTAGTCAAGCTTAAAAGCTAATTCGTATAATAAATAAACTTATTCATTAAAACTAAAGTTATTCATTAAAAGGTAGAGTTTACCGTACGTATACTGCACGGAACCATATTTAAAAATATATCTGAAGTATTCTTGTATAATTCTTCAGATTAATTTTTCATAAATTTCTTCAGCAAGATTCACAGTTAAATAGAGAATTCAGCACATTAGGAAGTTTACGTTTAAACGTGAATATTACCTTGTGATAAAGAAATTTTTTTTGGTTAAAAAAATTTTAACGTCCAAAATCTTTACAATATTCGTCAATGTTTTCTTGAGTCAAAATATTTTCATATATACAAGATTTTTTTTCATCTAATGAACGAAGATGGAACTCGCCAACGACCCATTCAGAGCAAGGTATACACTATACACATGTTTATGTTTTCTAATTTTTGACCATCGAATCAAATTTTATATTTTTTTCTATAACGAATATATTTATCAACATTTTGTTAGAATTAAAAAAAGAATATGTTTTATAGTATCACGGCTCATTTTTTAAGAATGGTAAAAAAAAAGTTTTTCCTTATAACATAACCTTATATTTTTTCGCATTACTTAAAAATCAATTTTTTGAGACATAAAATGGATTATACTTGCAAATTTGAGGTTCAAAAAAATTTTTCTTCAGCCAAGAAAATGATCCGTGCGAGCTTCTATCGGAAGTATTATAAAATTGACTAATTTTATCAATATTTGTCAAGCAACTATTTTATTTTCTTTCCCTATCAATATGTTGAAAAAAAAAAAAAAAAAAAGAAATTTATTTGTAACGTGTTAATATTATGATTTGCTGATCATTAGTTTATCATATAGTCTTCCATAGCGTGATATGATGACAGTGAAAAGTATTCATTTTATTTTACAACTTTATCTATTTGACGGTATAAACTTTATACGCTCAATGATTCAATTACTTTATTTATAGCAAATAATCACTCAGTAGGGCCATTCTCACAAGCCTACATCACTTCCGTTTTCTCATTCAATAATCTGGTTGCTTTAAGTATTTACTCATGTTTTACATCGACACCCTGATTTTATTTACAGTCAGCAAAATACGATGTACAATAGAATAAAAAAAAAAAAGAGGGGAAACCCTTTAGAGTTTATAAGCTAGACCCGGATTATAAAACAGTAAAAAATGTGATCATGTCGAATGCTCTTTTATGTTACAACTTTCTCTTAAAAACATCTCTCTTTACCAGTGAAAAAATCCTTTATACAAGTATACATCTCAATCACTTTGCTGCTTATATACCTTTTTATGTCTCCATGTGATGAATTTCTACTGCTTCAATGTGATATAGATATATATAAACTGTATAGATCAGTATTCCTGGGTACAGTCTAGTTGCAACGGACGATCGATAAATTCGCCAAGGTCTCTCTATTTCTTTTCTTTTTTAAAAAGTGTATCCATGACGACGCCAACGATGGCCGTCGATGATTTAGCGCTTGCGTGTCATAAACTTGCATTAATTTTCTGTATTTTTTGCAAAAATATTTAAGCATTATTTTAATAGTTATTATGATTGTTATTGGGTGAAATCATTGAAAATTACATTTATTTCATTACCACTAAAGATTAACAAAAATCATTTTTTGTATCTTCCTGCTATTATGAACCAAAATAAAAAAATTTGATTGTACAAATATCTTGTTTTATTAAAAAATAACAATAAATTGTAGACATCCATAAACACCGACAAAAAGTTAAAAGAAGAAGAAAATTTATAACTTTTGAAATTTTTGAAAAGCTATTACTTGATTGCAATAAAAAAAAAAGGATTTTGGTGCTTGAAGTATTGTCAAGCTTTGAAATCACGATGTGACCACTGAAGCAATTGGAACAAGTACACGGAAAAAAGTAAACTGTAATAAATAATAGTCGAGTTGTAATAAGTAATGATCAACTGATAAAAATTACCAACAAAAAAAAAAACAATTTTTTAATATTTTGCTTTTTCAAAACTGATTTTGGATTTAAAAAATATTTTTTAAGTTTTATAAATGTTTGGGTTATTTAACCAGGTTTTTTAACTTCAATTCAGTATTTTTGTTTGTCTAGGATTCTTGATCCTCCGAAATAGGGTTATTTTGTGAAAAATTACCCTTTTTATTATTATTAACATGATTTTATTTACTTGATTAGTATATATCGAGCTATCTATGTAACGGAATACTTATGTTATTTTTATCGGCTTTAAGCAGTCTGATTAATTAAAAAATTTGCCCATGTATTAAGGACAAATACAATATAATAATTTTATAACTTTATTCTAGTGTTCTGACCAGGATCATCAATGTATGACAGTCAATATTAACCTTCTATCACGGAGAGAAATAGATGGCGTTTAACACAATGTCAGTATGGTCTCCAGACCGATACTAAAATAGTATGTGTAATATTGCAATTCAGTATTGTAACGAGTCCCATAAGTATGGCGTTATTTGCTATGTAGTATAGTAATGGTGCTATTGTATTTCTTACACGTATGCATAGCAGGCTTGGCAAGACAGTATGGTCCTGAGACCCATACTACATTGCTGATGACGCAATGGTACTAGCGGTTCCCGCTATAATTTTTGGCGTGTTAACCCATATAACAATTTTTCTCAAGGCTTGAGCAAGCCTGGTCTCAAGTTCGATAGCCGCTAGTGTCTTTTTCTACGTATGGGTCTTGCGGCAGATACTTGAGACCAAATTGAAATTTCAAGTCTATAGTTCAAGCTTTCCACAAGAATCTGGTACCAGATTATTGCTCAAAAATTATACAAGAAATATGACAATATCTGGCGCATTTTTAATGATGAAGATGCTAACTCTATTCTAGAGAAAGACTGGTGTCAGAAACATGTTCAATGTGCTTGCGCATGGCTTGCTCAAGATTTGCTCAAGATCCATCGATACAGACAACCGTCTCTGCCACTCCATCCCTTCTTCGTTCGCTAACAACAATTTACATTTCAGTGGTTCTCATACATTACAATATTAAAATAGACCGGTAGATAAAACAGAGTTTTCTATAACTATAAAAACTACTAGTGCTTTTAAAGTCGTAAGTAACAAACGTAAAAAAAAGTATCCGGAATAACGGGAATATTATATCTAAAAACTATTTTTTCAAAAAAACTTCAAAGATAATAAGATTCCAGTTTTTTTTTTCAACTTTATTTTTAAATGATAACTTTTCTTTTTTTTATAATTAATGTTTAAGAGTTAATGAAATTAATTGATAAATGAGTATCGCAAAAGAATTTTTTATGTTATAACAGTGAAACGATTTTAATTGAGTAACTACATGAATTAGTTAAATCATTTAATTTATAAAAAATAGAATAATTTACTTGTCAATTCGAAGTATAAAACAAAGAACGGCAATTATATTTTCGACAACAAATTATACGAAATAACCATTTTTTTTATATCTTGATAAAAAAAAGATCATAACTAAAGCATTCGAATATTATTAATAATACAACAAATTGCTTTCATTTTTCTTGTGCTTCTATATTGAGATAAGAATATTGAAAAATGAGAATCACTGAGTTAATATAATTTAAACTACGGGAGGAGAAAAATAAAAAGAAAAAATTGTGTATTTTACGAATCTTGAGCAAGCGTCTTTTGTAAGTTACTAGTGTAATAAATGCACCAGACACTTGTTCACTGCAACATGTTCAAAATATCACCAATATTCTTGCGTACAATGCCATGAGCAAGTCATATACAAATCTGGACGAAAGTTTCTTGTAACTCAATCTTGCGGAAGACACATACTTAGAAAAAGACACTAGTGACTAGGGGTCTTGCTCAAGATACTTGCTCCAGAATCTTGCTCAAACACATGTTACTAGGGAAGCAATTAAACTCTTGTGTTACCATCAAAACTACACTGATGGAAGGATTTGTTTTTATTTAATAAGCTTTATTAACTGTTAATAAATGATTTCTTATCATCATAGGATTTAATAAATATTTATTAAAAATTAATTAATTATTTATTAAATACGATTTATTAAATGTTAATAAATATTTTTTAACAGTTAACGAATATTTATTAACAGTTAATAAATATTTATTAATGGTTAATGAATATTTGTTAACTCTTAAGAAATATTTATTTAAAATAAAAAGCTAAAAAAGCAATTTTCTTTTGACACTTTTTATAATTCTAAAGCTGAAATACATGATAATAATTCAATTCACTAAATAAATTAACGATTTCAATATTTAAAAATATAAAAGATAATTATGAGCTGTGATAGAATTTCTTATTTTATAATAAACGTTAATATAATGTAATATAATTAATGCAAATAATTTATAAAGATGATTTTTGTTTATAAACAATCTTCATATCATATGACATTGCAAGCGAACCAAATTTACTCAAAAAAATATTTATCAACTGTTAATGAATATTTGTTAACTATTAATAAATACTTATTAATTATTCATAAATGTACTTTCTTCCCAAATAAATATTTATTGAATGTTAAAAAGTATTAATTAAAATTTAATAAATTAAATAATTGTATTCAAATAAATTAAATTATTAATAGTTAATAAATCTTTCTATCAGTGTATATAATGTAAAAGACCCAGTAATTGACACTGGCCTAGTTATTGACACTTGCAATTTTATTTTAATTAAAGAAAATAAATCGACTCTAATAAATTAATAAATGTAATTTTTGAATTATAAATTTTAAGATAATTGGTTTTTTGAGAACATTTAATTTTTTTAATTAGAATAAATTTTTTTTAAATAATCTCTTTCATATTTTTAATAAGACAGACATAAATTCTTGTAATTTTTTAATTGATTGTTGTTATTTTTCTTTACTAAAACCAATTCATATCAGAGTAAGAATAAAAAAAAAAAAAAAAAAACAATCATGTCATGAAATAATATCATTTTTCATTTATATAATATATTTCGGACATAACCTACGTCTATAATTAAATAAAGATTATTGTTGCTCTAATGGTGTTGTAGCTAATATCACAATATAGGCTAAGTCTACCTGCCAAAAGAATTGTACATACGGCAAGCCAGTATGGGCCTGACGGCCATACTAGCATTGCGGCATCCACGATAACTATCGCCAATGTTACCATTCCCGCAATGGTCGAATCATCTATGTGTACAATTAAATCCTAATATAAAATTCCTAATATAAAATTGAGATGAAATGTATGTGGCATCAAACTATTCGTAACGTGATTGGTCGAATATATCATAAGCATGAAAATATATGCAAACGCTATAGTCAGGCGCGCGCTTGCGCGCGCAAATTCAAATTCTAGTCCTAACATAAAATTGAGATGAAATGTATGTGGCATCAAACTATTCGTAACGTGATTGGTCGAATATATCATAAGCATGAAAATATATGCAAATGCTATAGTCAGGCGCGCGCTTGCGTGCGCAAATTCAAATTCTAGTAATGGATAAAAATCTTCCATAACATACTGTATGGCGTTCTCACCCATACTGGTATAGTGGTATCTACCTTCCATTTCTCTCCGTGTATAAATTAATTAACAATGAACAGAAAATCAAACTTAAAAATAAGAAATAATTTTGAATGATTATCAAGTTTGAAATACAAATAGAGTTTCTAACCAAAAAATTCATTTTATTGTAAAAAAAAAAGCGTAGAATGCTTTTTAAGATTTTCTCGTAAAAACTTCACTTTTACAAATATATCTACGAAAAAAATATTGAATACAATTTCATGAGGCACTCCGGACTCTTTTTATTACGATAAAGTTAATTTTTCTTTACTAATTGGTCTATATTCTTATTTTAAATTTATTGAAAATCATTAAAAATTATTTTCTATACTTTTTAGATTTGGTTTGCTATTAAAGCATGTTTTTTAATTGTTTAAACTATCATTCATTTTATTTTTAATGTTTCTTGAATTAATCATTATTCATTACATACAGTCAATAAAGAATGGGTTTCGGAAGATTGGATAAATTTTTTATAAATACTGTTTGGTATTTTAGAGAAAAAAAGTTTTTTTTCAAATGTTTTACTTGATTTGAATATAATGCAAAAAGTACTAATATTTTCAGATTTTTCTTGAGTTAAAAAGATAATACAAATATTAGCCTGTGGGTAGATTTCTCAATTGGTCGATGAATTGTCCCCCCTCCGAAATCATCAAAACTTTAAAAAATCTAAAAAAAGAATATGCTTTTACAAAACGTGCAATTAGACGATTTTCTATTGAAAATTAATTTTATCTCATCAGAAAGTTTATATAGTAGAAAACTTCATAAAATCATTATCTAAACGATTTCGATGTGATTTTATTAACTTTCCTAATACAGTTACAAGTAAAATAATTAGTGGCATCAATTCAAGTATTAAAAAATTAAAATTTGTTGATTATAATTTATAGAAAAAAAATTTTTGTAAATTTTCAACAAATAAAAAAAGTATAACATTGATAAATACCTGACGTAATTGTGAAAATTTTTAAATGAACAAAAATTTTTAATAATTAATAAAACGTTTTGGAAAATATACTGTTAGGTAAAAGCCCCAGTACCTGCTCAGGAACCAGTATCTACTCACTCCATGTATTTGTATATCTATACTCACAAATGCAGATATACAAATACATGGAGTGAGCAGGTATTGGTTCCTGAGCAGCTACTGGGGCTGTTACCTTATTTTAAAAAAATGATTTCTCAAGGTTGTTAGTTTTTGCATTAATTATAGCCAAGTTATGTTATAGATAACACAGAAAAATTGTGAATTGCTTTTGAGCTAAAGAAGTAAAGTCTCACATTAAAGGAATACTTTTTGTCCCTTAAGGAATAAAATTCTGTCTTCTATATAAACATCTATATTTTAAATGACAAATTTCACTTAGTTTAATGCAGTGGCACGTTCGACGAGCGCACGACCGAATGAACGTCGAAGCATGTTAACGTCATATATATCAAAACAAAGGTTGACAAGGATCCTGGGACTAAACGAGTGTCAGCCCAGAAAATTTGAACGAGGGGAGACGAAAGAAGCACAGACGATATTTACAGTTAGAAGACTAACCTTTAATTTTTTTTTTTCTAATACCACATTGACTTTGCCTTCAAGTAAATTTTTTTTCTATTGATAGTTGCACTTAAAACAAATTTTGTTCTTTAATTTATAAAAAAATTGTATCCTTAATTTTAAGAACAAAAATCTAATTTATATTGCGAGTAATTAATACATATTTGAATAATGATTCTTTTGTAACAAATTTATTATTAATATAGAAATTTTTCGCTCAATATTTAAGTTAAAAGATAGTTGTAAATATGAGTATTACTTTTAAATAAAAGGAATCTGTTTTTGTCCAAGATTAGTAACCTTATTGAGAAGTATTTCATAATAAATTCTCTAAGTTTTTATTAAACTAAGCAATAGCAATTGAAATTTAATACATTGTTTTCAAATGGCTGTGTTATTAGTTCTCCATCCTTCTATCGCTCATCAATCTTATAAATAAAAGTGTACTATTGCAATCGATTGTTTAGCTTTAGTGATTGATTCATAAGATAGCAGGTTAATATATATATATATTTTTTTTTCACCATAGAATACGTAAAAATAAGCGATAATTGATTTCATGCTCTTGATTTATTATACAGCGGTATAAAATGTCGATTTGGGGTAAAAGTTACGATTCTTCAACCCTATCATTCGACATGTGTTATATCCATTTAGTAAAAAACCTGAAAGGTCAAAAAATGAGTAAAGGGGTGTCATGTTAAATTTCCAACTTTATCTGCGACTTGCTATTGCGTCACGGACAAATAATTTTCGTTCCAGTTGAGGATAACACTTTCAAATAGTTTTCATAATTCGTAAAACTGGTTCCAAAAGAAAAGTGCAAATCAGTTTTTTTGCTTTGGGTGCCACTACTATAATTCTAATGTACAAATACGCATGCGTCACATTGACTTTTTTGTACGATTGTAGTGGAGGGAGAAAAACTGAAAATATGTTTGACCTGCACTTTTTTTGAAAGACCACTATTGTTAACAAATATTTTCGAGCTTATTTCGATGCTTTTGTAGTCTTAAATATATATTTTAAATGTTTTTTCTTCTCATACTATCATTATATCCGGTAAATCTATCTATTGCATTCTTGATGGAATTTTCTCAAGATTTTACCATATTATTTCCTAAATATTGTCTAATAAATTTCAGAAATGTAATTAATTAAAAAATTTCTGTATGTATACTATACCTAGTAATCATTATTTTTAATCACTAATGAGTCCCATGATTCTTTATAAAATCCTATGAAATTTTATAAAACATTTTTGGAATTAACTTTGATGAAATTTTACCCAATTCTATAATATTTAATAATTGTTGATTAATAAATTATATATGTTTGTAAAGAATGATAGTTATTAGATAAGAATTTTTTTACCTGAGAAAAATATTTTCTAAAAAGCCTTACACCGGATCACTTTCCGGCCATCCCCTAAATTAATAAATCAGTTTCATTGTTGTCGTATAATATATCGAAATATAAAAGAAACTAAGTGTTGTTTTCTATTATATTCTATTTCATATAAATAAGATCACAGGACTTTATAGATTAGCGTAATATTACTCACTATTATTTTGAGTAAACAGATAGCTCCAGCTTTAGAAGAGAATAAATTTCTTTCTTTCATACCATCAAAAACCTTCCATTTTTTCATCTCATTCTTCAACTTTCTTACTCAAACACGGCTTCGGCTTTCAGTAATTTTTTTCACCATGCATAACTATTCATAGTAGAAAGAAGGCGGATAGGGTGGCTCTTCATTGATAGATTCAGGTCGGCTAATCCACTGATTTTGCCGTCGGTAGATGACACAATTGTCCCGTCCTAAGATTTAAAGTTTCTTTCATATTTTTTTTTGTCACTCTACCGCTATTCAATTCGAATTTGAAGTATCCTCTATAGGGGAATTGGTAACGATATTTTGTTAATAATATATTTTTAAGAGGCTAGTTTTTAAACTTTTGCTCTGAAAATTGTAAACTTTTAATTACTCGGAGTTTCCCAATTACGTTATTACTTTTTGACCAAAGTTGAAAATTAAGTTACCATCAGATTTTGATGTTATTGTTTATAAGTCCCAAACGGATCATTCAGAATATTTTTTACAACGTTTGTGCGTAGACTTATTATTACTTTGAACACTAAATTAATCTATCGATTGAACCTTGACTCTCGAATGGTTTTTGATCTATTGACATTTTTATAAAATTTGGGTTTTATGGATTGAATAGATTTCGAAAAATCTCAAAATTAATTTTTCTTTTTTTTATACATACACTGAAAAAAAAAAAACTTGAATCAAGAGAACAATTCTTGAACCAAGAAAATCATTTTGAAGAGTTTCATTGTCTTGAATCAAGAAGAAAAATTCTTAAATCAAGTATAATTTACTTAAACCAAGAAAAATGTATTAATATAACAATTTTCCTACTCAAATCAACGCAATAAAGTTGTTCAAAATTATTTTTTTTATTCAAGTTAATTTTTAATTTCCCGCTATAAAAATCAATGATTTTCAAAAAATCGGGAAGTTATTGGTTTCACCCCGGTTTTCGAAAATCGAGTTTTTATCAGGTTTTCATATTTTAAGATCCTTGGGTAGCTAATCTGATTATTCTTACAATGATGGTAGTATGTATTCATGTAAGTAAGATTTGAACGAACTTGGCGGCGTTCGAAAGGGCTCCATCAAACTTAGATTTTCTATATCATTTAAACCAATTCAGACCAGTAGATTTTGAGAAATCTCAAAAATAAAATAAAGAAAAAATGTTTTCTTGAAATAACTTTTAAACAGCTGTAACGATCAATTTCAAAATCCCATTCGGTTTTAAACATGAAAAATGACGTCTAATGATTGTCGCAATTTGCATCAAAAGCGGTTGATGCGTTGAAGAGAAATTGACGAAAAATTTCGAAAAAAGATTTTTTTTACGTAACTTTGAAATTTCTTCTCGAATCGTTTTCGGTGCAAAAGAATTACTACAAATGAAAGTCAAATTGTAAACAGACTTTGTTCGTACACACATGTTCTTTTTATCCACTTATATATGGCACAGTATTACATTTTGCATGATATAAAATTTCATTGCTTTCCTGTTATAAGAGAAACTAAAAAAAAGATACTTCAACTTACAATAATGAGGCCTTAACATATCTATAGGTTCTGATAATTAATACAGAATACCTGAGTTTCGTGGCCATCTAATTAAACTCATATAACTTTTTAACCCTAAACTGATGACCATGCGCGACCTTACAACTTTGGTCGAGTGATGAGGAATTCACCGAAATGCTTTTGAAACTATACCCTGC
Organism: Cotesia glomerata; assembly: GCF_020080835.1. NCBI lineage: Eukaryota > Metazoa > Arthropoda > Insecta > Hymenoptera > Braconidae > Cotesia > Cotesia glomerata. The sequence goes on from NC_058161.1 coordinate 11,275,717, forward strand.
TGCCATATCATTCACTTTTGACGAACAGCAGCAAAAAGCATATTCTCATCATAAAGAGAACGCTGCGAACAAAAAACTACTAATGACTCTGGTCAATTGATGAAGAAAATTCTTCGGATATAAAGTGATCAGTTTAGGGTTAATTTATAGATTATTCTCTAATTTATGTATTAAAGAGTCAGTTAACTATTTTCACTAATTTTTTGCTTGTTATAAACAGAGTATCTTGAAGTATTAGATATTTTAGATAAATTGATGTGTTTATTAAATTGAAATAAAAATAAATCAGTCACAGTAACTGTATTCGTTAGTTACCCTCCTTATATTTTTGAGATGGTCAGTTGTAGCGATCAAGGCCTGAATAATGAAAGTGATTGATAGCTATTCATGGAAGCTGATCTGTGTAATTCGCGTACATAAGAGGATCTCACTGCGAGATCACATTGTTAAGCTGTCAGCTAAAAGCATATAGATTTCCTTCCGTCGGACCAATTCGTTTGCGCACTTTTTTTCATCTTCCACTAAAGAACATTTATACCTGGCAGAATGCAATACACAGAATGAAAATCATTCTGTCATACGCTTTTCTGACATCAATTTCTGCCCGTCAAAGTTTCAGGCATTGAAACATTTCAATTTCAAGTATTGATCTAATGTGTCGAACATATTTTTTTTTTTTCAAGAGATGAAGAAAAGTCATTCAACCAATAATCGATCCAGACAAAAGCAAAAAAAAAGTGAATATCCTACACATATAGTGCAGATGAATCTATGGCTTAAATATTACTACCTCTGATTTCTAGATTATATTATATACAAACTTTGATTGAAAATCGTAAACATATTTTCGTGCCATTATCAAATAACCAATGACATTTGGACTTTTCTAAAATAATTATCAACACCAACTTTTTATTTAAGGTAGTACTACCGGTTTTAGAATTGACGTTCAGAATTTAATAAAATTTGGCATGTTGGTACTTTATAATATCATAATTGAGCAATAAAATTTTTGGAAGTCTGGCAAGTCCTGAAAAAAAGATATTAATATCTACATATTTTTGCTTTTACCATTGATCCTTATGGAGAATCACAGACTTTATTTTATTTCACAAAACTGGACGTTCAGATTCTTATAAAAATCAAGGCAACGAGAGAAAATAACATCTAGAACATATTTATAAAATTCAGTATGGTTTCCAAAAATATGAGAATATTTATCAATAAAAAACATTCAAAATTTATCTCTATCTCTCTTTCTCCAACGTGATTTAGTATAGAGAAATCTACTACGTTAATCAAATAAAGTTAGTTTTTGGGATTTGACTCTTGTGATAACGGTAGTACTACCTTAATACTTTCAAAATCAAATTAGTATTCACAATTTATTCTCGCTAAGAATTTCATGGCGTATAAAAAACAAGATCGACTGTTATTTTTGTTTTCATTATATTTAAAAATTTTGTTGTAACAAACTTAAAAATATAAAACTATCGGTAGCTGTGAAACAGTAATTTATACACACGGAGAACAAAAAATATTGTGTGGTTTTATGAAACCACGATGCAAGTGAAACTTTTTTTGGATTGTTGACATTCAACTGAAAATTTTCGTAAAATTATTCGATTTAGGGTATTAAAATCGTATTTTTAGTCCTAACTTGATAATTGGTAAATGAAAGGGCATCCCAGGGCATATTGCCGCGATTGTGCTTATAGTTATTAACGGATCTCAATGAAATTTAGTACAAATATTTCTCAAACGATTACCTCAAATGAGTTCAAAGATAAGCTAAATCGATCAATAAGTTTAGAAATAATAGCCATTAAAATTTTCCTGAAGATAGTAAAAACTGCATTTTTTGTCTTTTTATTTCTAAAGAACATTTAATTGAAACAAGACAGCTTATTTTTAGAAAATTTATCTTAAGGCTGATAAAATTGTCTTTATTTGATCTATAAAACATTTATCGAATGATGATTTTATTAAGATTAAGAATTTCATTTTCTGCCAGTTTTGAGGTAGACGAGTTATATTAGTCCGTGTAATAGAACTCATGGTGGTTTGATTGAAAATTAATTGTGATTTTTCACTGATAATTTAAGAATTCATTGTTTGATATAATTTTTTTAACTATTAATTATATCGAAATCTACCTTCGAATTCAATTATTCTATCAATAACTTTATTTTCGCCATGAGTCTCGAAGTTTATTAATGTAACTAATATTTCATAGTAACGAAAATAAGCCCTCATTAAACGAGAGGATTAAAAAGTATTTAAAGCATTGAACTTTCAATACTTCAAATCTTTTCAAATACTACCTCTTATAAAAGTTCAGTACATAAAGAATCATTTTTAATCCTTTTGTTAGTTTAGGGAGTAAACAACGACTTACATTCAATTTTTTCAATTTATCTAGTGAAAATCGCATCGACTTGGCTGTACAGAACCTCTCTCTCTCTCTTATTCGTCCTTGTCTGTAAGAGCTGTGTGTGTTTCACTTTAAAAAAACATGACTGGTTATAATTGTTTCGGACAGTAGTAGTTTTCAATTGAGTAGTCTAGTCAAAAAGTTCAAAAACAGTCAACAAGTTCAAAAACAAAAAAATATACCTGTTAATAAAAAAAAATAAATGATAATAAAAAAAATATAACGGTTAATATTATTTGTTTATAACAAATTTTTAAGTTAATAAACAATTAAATTGTTTACAAAAAAAATTTATTTCTCTGTTTTTCCATTGAAAAGGGTCAATGATAATTTTTAAGAATAAAATAATTTCTTAACTCATTATTTAAACAATTGAAATATAAAAAAAAACGATTATAAACAATAAAAAAATTTATTTAAGAAAAAAATTTTTTTTTTAAATCATCATTTCACCTATGCAATAAGATAGTAAAAAAAAATTTTTTTTAAGTCCTAAAATAGTCTATTTGTTTATAAACAATTTCTTAACAAATAACGTAAAATTTTTTTTTCCAATGTTAATTAATACCTATATTAGATGCAAAACAGCAATAATAAGATATTACCAAAAAAAAATTTTTTTGATAACATTTTTTAGAAATTTCATTTTTAGTTAATTTAAAAAAATTATAATTAACAAAATAATAAACTTTAATAAATTTTTTTTGCATAACTTTATTAAGTGCCTAAATAAGAAGAGCTCCACGAAGCGAAAAATTTATAGACCAATTATTTAAACTTTTATGCCGTAATTTATAAAAACAGAGATTGGAAAAAAATTAGTTAATTAACAATGGTGTAACTTTTTGAAAAATCTAAAACAATATTTTTTTTCACCGAGGTTTTTTTCGTTCAAGTGTCTAGATTACACCATAATTTATTCAAATTTTTAAATTGTTATTTAATATTAAAAAAAAATTATTTTAGGTAATATACCGGCTTTTTAGACGGCGCGCCTATGCCGTAACGCCCTCGCGGAGCCCTATTTCCAGCGTTAAAAAAAAATTATAAATAATATAAATAGAGTTCCGGGAGTTTGGACTTTATTATTGGAAATTTCCTCCTCTTTCAGGATCTTTTTTCAAAATTCCTTAAATATCATTATTTTAAAAGTTAGTAACGAAAAACTAAATACCTTTTTTTTTTATCTTATTTTGTTAATAACAATCGCAATTTTTTATGCTCTAATATACCCTTAAAAAAAATTTTTCTAGACGTCATTCCGAATCGAATGAGCTATCGCACATATTTTTAGGAGCTTTATTTCTATTTAACACGTTTTTGAACTTGTTGACTAGACTAGAGTCTTTTAAATAAAATGATTATGTATGCTTAATCACACCAGTAATATAGAGCGCCATATGGGAAATAACTATGAATTCATGAATCTTAAGACTTAATGTCAATACTTAGACCGGACTGGTGGCGATCGACGTGGTTTTTTGAGGTTAAGAGCTGATTAGTTTTTGGAATTGAACCTTTAAGCCGTTTAAAAGTTATTCCAAAAAAACCACATTTGAAAAAAATTTTTTTTTCAGTTTTTTCAAGATTTCTCAAAATCTATTGATCTGAATCGGTCCAAATAGTTTTCAAAATCTAAGTTTGGTCAAGCCCTTTCGAATGGCACCAACCGCGATGAAATCGGTCAAGCCGTTCAAAAGTTATAAGCGGTTCACATACTTTCACACACACACACACACACACACACACACACACACACACACACACACACACACACACACACACACACACACACACACACACACACACACACACATACAGACGCCGTGACAACCTCGCGGGGATAGTCAGGGAAGCTTCCTGTAACCTTTAAACGTCGAGATCTGATGAAAACTCGGTTTTTGCAAAACGGGGTGAAAACAATAACTTCCCGATTTTTGAAAATCTTCGATTTTCGTAGCGGGAAGTTAAAAATAAAATTATTTTCTATTCTTTTAGTTTAATAATAAAATATTTTCGGTGTCTTCTATTGAATGAAAGTGTTAAATATAGGTTAAAAATAATTTAGATTTGTTTTCGTAAAATATAATATTTTAAACAACTTACCATATAGGTAAGGTATGATTTTTTCTAATCCCCAATCAATGAATAGTTATTAATTAATATTATTTATGCAAACACTACTATGAATGCAAATAAACTATTTTTTGAAACGTCGCTGTAGTTTAAGTTGTAATCAAAACTTTCAAGTTTTGTTTTCAACGTTCAAGTGACGTCATGAGAGCAGTAATTGAGAATTATAATACCAAAGATGTCGTTATTTTCGACAAACTTACCCGGGAAAAAATGAATTTGCCTAATCATATATAGTTATATATAATCACTTATATATAATTAGACCTGAAAATTGGCCAGATCTAATCATATATAATTATTTCTTTAAAAATAGAAAAAAACCCACCGTGAGCGGGGATCGAACCGGGGATCTGACGCTTTAAAGACTACCACGCTACCTGTTTACCTACGAGATTTACTGGGAGAGTAAAGTTTGAAATACCTACAACTAATGCAAATTGAATACATAATCGATTTTTATAAGTTAAATTAATTAATACAGTTCCATTATTTCATCTACAAGAAACTATAGTCTAAAAGATTATTAATCATTGGAGTAGCAGACTCTGAGATGAAAACAGAGAATGTTTTATAGTAATCACAAAATGCATATATAATTATATATGATTCATATATAATTATATATGATTTCCGTATAGTTACACTGATATTGATAGAAGGATTTGTTTATATTCAATGAGCTTTATTAACTGTTAATAAGTGATTTTTTAACATCATGGGATTTAATATATATTTATTACCAGTTAATAAATTATTTATTAAATACGATTTATTAAATATTAATAAATATTTGTTAACAAGTAACAAATATTTATTTAAAATCAAAAGCAAAAATAGCAATTTTCTTTTGACATTTTTTATAACCCGACAGCTGGAATACATAACTGTAACACATGATAATAATTCAAATCACTAAATAAATTAACGTTTTTAATATTTAAAAATTTAAAAGATAATTATGAGCTGTGATAGAATTCGGTATATTACAATAAACGTTATTATAATGTATTATTATTTATATACGGATTTCTAGTGTACAAGCGTAATAACGCCCTTTTACACCCTAAGCCTTATCATTCTGCTTAGTTAACTCTGCCTTATCATTGCGGCTGTGGACCGACTTGTGCCTTCTGTACCGCATTTGCCCTGATCCTCACCACTCGGCTATTGGAACAATAACATGGGAAAACCACAGAGAAAACCCATGTTAGTACAGCCGGAGCTGGATTAAGTCTACAGTGATTGATAAGAAACTCTTCTTTATCGACCACTGGAGCATTAGGCCCCTCTCCTAGTGTGCAGAGATACCTCGCGCTAGCCAACGCTGACTAGAGTGGTCACCCATTCAAGTTGTTGCTTAAAATGTGTGATCGCCCAAGTCAGACGTGTGCCGCCCAGCTATCTCTGCCACTTCCAGAGGCTGGCAACGTAACGTAACGCACATATTTTTTAATTATAATCACTGAAAAATATTGGTGCGTGCTGGGATCGAACCCGGGATCCACTCTTTCGAAAAGCGAGCACCGAGCCGACCAGGCCATTGCCAACCTCACGTTATTATAATGTAGTATAATTAATGAATAGTATATTGTGTGACTAGGGATGAAACAAAACGATTTCAGACCAGTGAAGTTGCCTGCCCGAGCGAAGCGAGGGCTGGCATCACTCGGTCTGAAATCGTGTTTCATCCCGCGTCACACATTATATTTTTCATATAAGTTGCATTAAAAATGCTAGTTTCAATATCTGGAGCCAACCAGAACTAGATAGTTTCAGACGAACAGCGAAAATACCATTTTATTATGAAACTTATAATAAAATAGAAAGTAATAGTTTATTTTTTACCAAACATTATTCGTAAATTGACAAGTTTTCTTTTATCATTTTTATTTATGCTTAATAACAGAATTATAATATGTCAGTACAGTTAACGGTTAGAATGACAATTATAAAGGTATAAAATAAACAAACAATTGATAGGATTGAAAATAAAGCTGCAACTTCACCTCGCGGACAGAAAATCGTCATTTTCTGTCCGCCGGGAAGAAATAATTGATACCTGCCCGGCACAGTCGCATTGGTCTGAAATTGTCTAGTTTCGGTTGGCTCAACAGGCATTGAAACTCACATTTTCAATGCAGGTTATATGAAAAATAATTTATAAAGATGATTTTTGTTTATAAGCAATCTTCATATCATATGACATTGCAAGTGAAACAAATTCACTCAACAAAATATTTATTATATATAATCATTAAAAAATGCTGCATCTAATTATATATTATTATATATTAATAAATGTAAATTTATAATTTACATTTGATTAGATATAATTATCTACATAGCTTTTCGTTTAATTCTATTATACATGGTCCTATATCAATTAAATCTGATCAGATATAATCATACATATATAGATTTATATATAATCATATATAGCCCTAGATAACTCAGGTCTAATCAGATCTAATTATATATAGATTTATATATAATCATATATAGCCCTAGGTAACTCAGGTCTAATCAGATCTAATTATATATAATCATATATAGACCTAGATAACTCAGATCTGATCATATATAGACTTATATAAAATATACATACAATATATTCCTATTCTTTCCTGCTTCACAGCATTATTTATATTTGTAAAAAATATATTAGTAATATATTTAACAATATATTAGTCTATATATGATTATATATATTTTATATAAAAATTTAGATATAATCATATATAATTCTATATATTCAATATGTAATCATATATAAATATATATGATTAGGCAAATTCATTTTTTCCCGGGTAGCATCTTTACCACAAATAAATGATATATTTCTGACAAATAATAAAATAAGTCGAGTGAACTGTTATATTTACTTGTACCAAATGTATATAGTTGTCATAAAGAAATATTTAAAAAAACGACTCAAATAAATTGATTTATTTGAAACAAATAATTCTTTTTTTCTGTGATGGCTACAGGATACTGACGCCTAAGACGTATCAAGGGACTAAAAAAAGTAAAACACGTAAAAAAAATCTAGTTATAAATGACGAATTTATGACGAATTTGTACAGTAACAATCTAGTAGATAGTCACTCACATAGGATATAATAAGAAACAGGGTAAGTAACCGCTAATTTTACAGTCATTTAAAAGTCGATAATTCAAAATGATTTATGTTGGTTGTTTCGACTTACATCTTTTTGACATCATATTCCGTTATTTTATTCACAAAGATGTGCCGAAAATCATATATTCAACCTAGCACTTTTATGGGTTTCTTCCGGGATATGCATGTATATAGATATATAGTTCTTCATCCAGTATCTGATACCAAGATATTATTAAATATTTATAATTGTTTAACAAAAGAAAAAACATTCTCAATGATGAACTAAAAAATGTAAAGTAAAACAAACGCAATAACAGGAGGTCATTTAGGATACATATCATCACAAAGGTTTGTTAAAAGGCGAGAAAGCACAAATCGTTACATAGAATTAGTCTGAACGCTAAAATCAACTTTTACTTTGAACACAATGTTAACGTATCTCAGCGTGATGTCAAAATAACCAAATGTCAACACAGTCGAGCGTCAAGGGGTTTATGATCGAATTATAGGGGACCAACGATCTCCTGGTGAGACATTTTTTTTCTCCAATTACATAACAATGTCAGTATAACGCAGCTGCGTCTTTATCCCATTGCCGCCTTCTGAGTATGTCGTCACGACGCTCTCGAGTGTATTCTGCCCATCAAAAAAGCAACACGGCGATGCACGTTTCAAAAAATTATACAAACTGACCGCCTCCAAACTGGACACACGGCCAATTCTGAAATATTGTTAATAACACTAGGCGGATGTGCCAAGTACTCTTATTCACTCGACTGGTCCCTTATTTTAACGCATGTAAAGTGTTATCCTATAATAAAATTGAGATGAAATGTATGTGGCATCAATTTATTCGTGATGTGATTGATCGAATATATCATAAGCATGAAAATATATGCAAACTCTATATTCAGGCACGCATATTAAGTTCTAGTTAATTAATATAAATTGTAATTGTAAAAAAAAAAAAAAAAAAAAAAATAGATAAACAAATTTCCTAAAGGACAGGAACCGGATGAAAAATAATTAAAATTGTCCGTCGGCTTGATACTCTTGTCAAAGGATCTGCTACGATTTTCATCCAGCGATAGTGTCCTATCACAGTACAAAAAAAAATATGACTCCAACCAAATGCAAACATCTCCCAGTAATAAAACCGTGCTTTAACGATAATAAAACATGCCGTTTAGACACACGTGTTTGTTGGAATAAATCTCAGAGCATCCGCGTAGTCTCTGATGTCTGGTAGTATGCGATGATAATTTTTGGCAATCTAATAAAAGTAATCGTTTGCGGAGAATTATTTATCTCGTTCCACGATAATTGTGTTATTTCCCAGGAATTTGAGACTTAAATTTAAATAGAAACATGGGTTTCCGGAAGTATTTGTATGCCTATGCATCTCATAAAAAAAAAATAAAGTTTACAGACTCTTCTGTTCAAAGAAAATTTTATTTTTATTGTTTTATGTTACTAACGTCTTTAAATATAGTTTACCGTCTAGGAGCCGGAGATATTTTTTAGATCAGTATGTGTCAAAAAAAGAAGGCAATTGTTACCTGATTTCTGCAGCTTTGCTTTGCTGGAGTATGATCATAATCTTATGAAATAGAGGTATGAAATTTTCAATGTATATATTTAGGGTGTGCCAAAATGTAACTTCCGTGGAGAACCCTTTAACCCTGATAAAAAAAAAGTATTGAGACAAAGAAAAAAGTATTGAAAAGTATTGGTTTTCTAATCAATCCAATACTTTTTTCTTTGTCTCAATACTTTTTTTTATTCAGGGAAAATTTGAATTTTAAGTTCCACTTTTAACAGCATCTGCGTGTGAGCATTTCCTGAGATATTTCGGGGTGAGAGGATTCATTTGATTATTTATAGGATTTTTAACAGGAGATTTAATTGGGCACTTCCGGCCAAATTTTGAATTTTCACCGGAAATGCCCAAACTAAGCTTCTGTTAAAAAATGCTATGAAAATCAAATACATCGTCTCACCCCAAAATATCTCAGGAAATGCCCAAAAACGCAGTCCCTGTTAAAAGCGGATCTCAAAATTCCAATTTTAAAAGGTTCTCCACGGGAGTTACATTTTGGCACACCCTAGTATACATATATATATATATATTTACAGTAATAACTTAAAATTTTCTTATCAAAAAATTATTCATGTGTTTTAAGTTCTATTGACCTCTCTCTTTGATCAGAATTTAAACTAATATAATTCAATTAATCGTACTAATTTAAAAATTTTTCTGCGTTTTCATCATGTCTATATTTTCAATTCTATATAAAATATGAACTAATAAGTAACTTATTAGATGTGTACTGAAAAAAAAAAAAAAAAAAAAACCTTAAAACTTAATTCAAGAAAAATGTTTTTTCTCCAAAATTTCATTTTTGTTTCAAAATGATCAGTTTTCGTAATTTAATGAATTAACTTTTTTAACCAAAAATATGAAGTCTTTCAATGAAAACAAAATCATAGTTAGAATCGTTATCAATCACAGATCTTGGTCTCTTATTAAATGAAACCAAGATGAGATTAAACCTTCGATTATCTCGAAATTAGTTTCTTGCATCAAAATTATTTCACTTGAAGCAAAATAGTTTTCCTATCAGTGCAGCTGGATGTTTTCTATGGTCTGACCATGTAAAATAATATTTTTTAAAATCCGTCAACTTTTTCAAGTCACTCCAGCATATAAAAAAATAATATATGTTATTAACAGGAATGAAGTCTAAAATTATTATATTAATTTATTAACTACTATGATTTAAAAAGTAAAAAAAATTTGATTCGAGGGTGCATCACCTGGTACAAACATTTATCATGGAAAAATAGGGTTCCGAGATTATAGGATCTGTTGAGCGAGGGTGGTAGGGTTAATTTGTTCTCGTAATTTTTTACTATATCTAAACAGAAAGGGTAAATACTCTCTTTGACTCCAAGTTCATAATCTTTATTAGTGTTAACAGTTGAGCCAAAGTGATTTTCAACTTTTAACCGTCATGTTCTGCGCATACAGAGTGAATTATAATTTATGAAGCAAAATAATAAACTTCTATCGTAAAATAACCGAGAAAAAAATCATAAAATGCAGCCGGTGCAACTTTAAATAAATTCTCGCCTATCGAAGTAAGTATAGAAGGCTCCATTCTCATTTATGTTATACGAGGGTGCGAATTAAGCATGAAAGGGGTATAAAGTCGAAAAAATAAAAAAAAAATTCACGATTCTTTAGTTCTTGTTTTAATCAACTTTTTGTTTTACCTTTGTATTTGAGCGTCAGTCATTTTTATCCACTGCGTCCCTTTTTAGTGAACTTTAACCCACGCAACTACTCTATTATTTTCATTTGTGTAATCAGCTTTTACATATATCCAAACATGATTCGCACTTAGCTATATTTTCTTCCTGTCAGTTCTAATAATTAAATTAACGTATAAAGACTCATCGTATTACAATAGTTTGCACGAGTTAAATTTAAAGAGTACAATTTATTAATTTCAAAATAGAAATTAGGATGATTTTTTTCCACAACATACCACAACCTACATTTAAAAGTAAAATTGGTGACAGTCTTATTAAAAAATAATAAGCTCGACCTTTTCCATCAAGTATTTTATATCAAAATACTAATAACTTACGCAGATGTTTATTTTTACTTTTTTGGATTATAGACATTCACACTTGCGTATAAGTAGCAAAATATTTTCAACTATTTACTGAACAAAAGAAGAAATATTTTATTTATTCTCTACCCATGCACGAAAATTTTAGAACGAATATTCCAACTACAAAAGTTTCTAAAGGTAATGTAATTAGTCACAGATCCTTTGAATTTTCCAGTTTGGATTTTATGGTTACTGTTGTACGTGGATGCCTCGTTTTAAAACTTAGTATACTGCTCTGTCATAACTGTAAAATTTGTAAACCTGATCTGTTTCGTCATTTTTGCATTTTGTGTTACTTTTAGTACATTTATAGTCTCATAAAGATTAAAAATTTGAGAATATTAAAGTTAAAAAAGTTGCTCGACTTAAATAACTTAAAAGTATAACCTCTAAAATTTGCGTTATTGCGTGTATGAAAGATGTGAAGAAACTCAGTTAAGACGGAAGTCCCTATTATAAGAAACATTTTCAGATAAGTCAAACATTAGTGTTATTATAAAGTCAATTTTAATGTAAAATACAATTCTATTATATAATTATTTCATGATTTTAAGAATAATATTTCTAGCTTGAAATAAATTATGAGACACTGAAGGTACATATGGTCTCAGTGTTCCATCACACGGGTCCTTATTTTGAAATCGTATAAAAAAAAAATTGGTTTGTATTATGTATTTTTTAATTTAGATTACTGTACTTATAAAATAAGTTCATTAACTTGAATTTAAAACAACAAATTATAAAATTTTTATTAAGTTTTAATTAAGTGCAGCCATCAAATCACGTACTTAAATATATATCTATATATATAAAAGAGGATGTTTGTATATATGACATCGATAAACTCGGAAACTATTTGACCGATCATTATGAAAATTGGTATGTTAACATAAATTTATGTATTTTTTCACGGAGAAGGTTTATATGCTATGCCCATTGATGTAACTCACCACCAGGTGGCGCTGTAAAGTATCGACTTCCGCCTCGTTCAATCGACTGTCATAAAAATTGGTATGACCATGTATTTTTTCACGGAGAAAACGAATATGCTATGCCCATTGATGTAACTCGACACTAGGCGGCGCTGTCAAATATCGACTTCCGCCCCGTTCAACCAATTGTCATAAAAATTGGTATGACCATGTATTTTCCCACGGAAAAAGTAAGTATGATGTCCATGTCATTAAATATTACCATCAGATAGCGCTTCAATGCATTAAGTTCTATAGCGATCAACTGATTTAAAATTTTATATGCGGCAATGAAGGCAATAAAATTTTTTTTCATTAAATTCAGTGAGTTATTTTAAAACTTATATTAAATAAGAAAATAAGAGAAATAACTAATCTTCATTAGTAATCAAAAAAATATAATTGGCTTAAGAACATCCGGGAACACAAATTATTTTATGTTTACCGTCGAGAAAAATAATGTAAACTACTTGATGATGTTAAAGGAGTATTCTGAGCTGTTAATTCTAAAATTTTATGAACATCAGGTAGAATATAAGTGAATTCGATATATTACATATATATTCATAATTATAACTATAGAAAATACAAGTTTGCGATCCAAAACAACAATTTAAAAATGATTATATCATCTTTTTCTTAATTGACACATATATATATATATATATATATATATATATATATATATATATATATATATATATATTTATATATATATATATACTAGCTGACCCAGCAAACGTTGTTTTGCCATGTGAATAATTTCTAGAGAATTTCTAGTGTCGAAAAAAAATTACTAACTTATTGGAAGTGTATAAGGATGTGGAATATGAGTGAAAAAGGCCTGGAGCGCTGTGAACGATGAGGGAATGTTGTTTAAAAATAACAAAACAACAAACATTAATTGTTTTAATTTATTAAAAGTAATAATTATTTATATAATTAATTAATTACATAATATTAATCTCTTAATGCTGCAGCGTGAACAATATTTTTTGTTAGCCCGTCTTTAGCTAATACAAACAAACTTGATGGTGTGATTGTCGTTGTTCTAATCTCATGACATTGCGTTCAGCTCGTGTATCGTCTGATTGTTCTTGACGCAATTGCGCCATTCTCACACGCGCTCCAGTATTTTCTTCCTGAACTTGTTCTTCGGTTCTTTGGGCTCTTCTATTTCGAATGCTTCTAGATTTATTTGTATCACGGCTCAAATTGGCCCCTTTGCGTTTTGTTGGTATTGTTCACTGTACAATACAAAACACACATGAATAGAACTGATTGAATTATTTAATTATTATATTAATCATTTATTTTATCTTTGATTACATTAAATATACATGTAAAAATTAGATAGTTTCACGAAAGCGAAAAATTTTATGTTTCTTAATTATATCGAAAATACATATTGTTAGAAATAGTGAAAAAAAAAACTCTGTCGAAGTTAGAGCTCTTATAAGTAAAAACAAAAAAAAAATTTCCCAATTGTAATAAAAATCTAACTTTCACCGAATTCGTTTTTCACCATTCCCAACAATATTTTCGTTATAAATAAGAAAGAATAATTTTTGATTTTATAATAAACGTAAAAAATAATTTATACCTACAACTCAATAGCCGTTGTTTGCGGGAACTCGTGACACGTGTTGAGTATTTTAGAGGTTATGTAAGTCACTTAATTAACTGATCGTGCGATTTACACTCAAAATTAATAATTTTATTAGTTATTAATAATTAATTATATTCAATAATATTAGTTATGAATAAATAAATAGTAAAGTTACTCGAGAATATATTTGATGTGAGAGTTACACTGAGATAGTAAAAATGTTTAACTACTACGCTTGAAGCATAAACACTAATAATAGCCGAAAACTGTAGAGGGAACAACACTACTCCGTGCTGTTTACAGGGTGAGAAGTGACACCGGTAGACACATGGAGGGGATAACTTACCAAGTGATAATAATTGATGTTATCGAGCGGGATAGAAAATGATAAAATGATGAAAATGACTATTAAAAAGCAAGGGTTGATGATAAAAAAGTAAAAATTTAGAGTTGTATGTATTTTTTGATGCCACATAAAAAAAAAAATTTTATCAAAAAAATAAAAAAAAAATTTTTAGGGTGATCACCCCTTATCACTTAGAGGTTAGAAAAATAGATAGTAGCCGATTCTCAGGCTTACTGAATATGCATAAAAAATTTCATGAAAATCGGTCAAGCCGTTTCGGAGGAGTATGGGAACGAACATTGTGACACGAGAATTTTATATATTAGATTAGATATATATATATATAGATGTATATATATATATATATATTGAGACACTACAAAATGTCCCGATGTTACCAGCCTGGCGAACTACCACCCGAAATTTTCGTTACCGACACTAGCTAAATTAATGCGTAGCCCCGTGACGTCACAAGACGACACGAGGAGGGAAAAATCAGCTACGAACCTCAAAACTTGAGCGATGATCGACACTTCGATCTATCCCCCGGTGTCAACCACCACGCAAAATATTTCTTAGTCATTTTTACTACTATTACCACTATTACTGCTATTAGGTGACTACTCACCAAAATCTCAATTAATCTAAAAGTTTACTATTTAATTTAATATTTTATATTACTTCTATTAATTTTACTATTTTTGCATTAGGTGATTATTCACCACGTTTATTACTATTGTTCAATCATTTATAACACTAAGTTTAATTATTCTATCCCTATAAATATTTTGTTAAGTTACCTAACCGAAATACCATAAGTTTATATTAAAAGTGCTTATTTTGTGAAATAAAGTTAAGTTTATTGTTATCACCGCTATACACTATTACTAAACTACCACTATTCACCTATTTATTTACTACGACTATCTATCTACAACCTGCCAAAGGGTCAATCAAAGACGAAGGGTCATCGTTGCAGTTAAAATTTGTAAGTAATTAAAATAAATTGACTGGCACGCGTGAGAACTTCTGTCTCAAACTAATAAAATCGTCTAAAGACAAAGACACTCATTGGTTCACGGGAGCGGAATATCCCAGAGCAGCGAATCCTAATTTTTAGAAGTTTAGGCGATTATTTCTTATCCGCGAGATTTAATGGTCTAAATAATTAAATTTTAAATTAAGTAAAAATTTAGTGTTTCAATATATATATATATATATATATATATATATATATATATATATATATATATATATATATATATATAAAATTACAAATTATGATATTCAAATTCAAGTTTTTGTTTCAAATTTATTTTTAACTTCCCACTAAGAAAATCGAAGATTTTCAAAAATCGGGAAGTTATTGTTTTCACCCCGTTTTGCAAAAATCGAGTTTTCATCAGATCTCGACGTTTTAAGGTCATAGGAAGCTTCCCTGACTACCCCCGCGAGGTTGTCACGGCGTCTGTATGTATGTATGTATGTGTGTGTGTGTGTGTGTGTGTGTGTGTGTGTGTGTGTGTGTGTGTGTGTGTGTGTGTGTGTGTGTGTGTGTGTGTGTGTGTGTGTGTATGTATGACTATGTGACTCGCTTATAACTTTTGAACGACTGAACCGATCGGAATCTACTAAACGGCGTTCTAAAGAGTTCCCTCAAACTTAGATTTCTTGTGAATTTGAACCGATTCGGACCGATAGATTTTGAGAAATTTTTAAAAATCTAAAAAAAAATAAGAAAAAAATTTTTTTTGAAAGTGGTTTTATTGGAATAACTTTTAAACGGCTTTATCGATCAACTTCAAAAACTAATCCGCTTTTGAGCTTGAAAACCCACGTCGATTGCCAGCAAGCTGGTCGAAATCAGTTGATTCGTTCGAGAGATATCCTGAACGAAAGAAAACCGAAAAAAGTGTTTTTTCGGGATTACTCCGAAATTTTTGGTTCGATCAATTAAAACCTGAAAATAACTTATGAGGATGATAAAACTGCGTCGAATACCGCCAACCGCGTGAAAATTGGTTGATCCATTCAAAAGTTATTGCTGTTTGAAAATTCCAAAAGTAGTGTTCTATGAAACTTCTATCAGACTTTTGAGCTGGGAGAGCTCAAATGCATAGAAATATTATTTCTTTGAACTCAGTGAGCTCAAAATATCACATAAATTATATTTTGAGCTCAAAAATCTCAACAATGTCATAAGTACAATTTTAAGCGCCCAGGAATGAAATTAGCGGGAAGTTGCAGGGATGGCCTTTAGGGTGAACCGTTTTTCTAATTTTTTTCATTACATTATCAATTTTACTCTTTGTACTTTAATACCTCATATGTTACACCCACAGACACACACGCACGCACGCATGCACGCGCACACACACACACACACACACACACACACACACACACACACACACACACACACACACACACACACACACACACACACACACACACACACACACACACACACACATACACACACACATATGCATACAAGCCATCGGTAGAGATGAAAGTCAACAAACTTAAACAAAGCTCTCACCGAAAGTTCTGAAGTTGTCAAGAAATATCGACGATTGTTTCGAAATCATTAATACCTTCGTTGTATACATTTTTACGCATTATGTAAATTCACATAGTAATCCACATTCATATCTTTTTGTACAGAAATATTAAAAAATATAATTTAAAAATAATTTGAAAATATAATTTGTGCTGTAATCCTCTACAATTGGAAGATCATAGAGTGAAAAATGGTCTTCGACGAGCTTCTGTGACTCAACAAGCTGCATATAATTTAAGTACTAATAACTATCTCTGTCCATCGTGCAGAAAAGCATTAAGTTTACAAAGTACTGCATCTAGTCCTGTTGCTGAGATTAACACTCATGTTGAAGAGCAATTGGAAGATAATCGTACTGGAAGTACTCTTTCATCAATTTCAAACATTTCATCAGGTAAGTTTAGCCAAATTTTATGGCCTGATGTTATTTTTGTGGTACAAAAAGTTTATCATTTCAAAATAATAATTCAATCTTTTCACTTTTTAGGGTTAGAAGATTTTAGTGAAGAACTGACAGCACCAACCAGTAGTTTATCTGGATTAAGTTTAGGAACAGTATTGCCAATGGTCAATGATGCATTTGCTTTACTAAATCAATCACCTATTATAAAAAAACATGTCGATAATCAAACGTATTTAGAAAACAAAGTCAAAAAAGTATATGAAAAATTGAATACCTCTTTAGGAGTAACAAAACTTTCTGATAATAAAATCAACTCTCAAAATTTCTTAGAATTGCTCGATAAATTAAAAAATAAATTCAACGATAGTAATACGCAACGATGTGAAAAAATTCAAATTCTTACTCTTTTACCTGAATCATGGGGATTATCTCGAGTATGTGAAGCAATGGGTTGTACAATATACATGGCGTCAATTGCAAAATCTCTTCGAGATAAAAAAGGAATTCTTTCAACTCCAAATGCCAAATTAGGTTAGAATTTTTTCAAAATCATATTCAAATCAATAATGCCTATTAATGTTTTTAGTGATAATAAATTCAATTTATTTACATTTTAGGTCGACATCTAATGTCAAAATTAGTGTAAATATGCCAGGGATGAAAGATTATCTTTCTATTAGAAATGATGACGGAAAACGTGAGCATGTCCAGAAACGTCTCATTCTCTCGAACTTAAAAGAGTTATATGAACTTTTCAAGGAACGTCATCCAGATTGCCGGGTTGGTTTTTCAAAATTTGCATCATTGCGTCCTCAACATTGCGTGCTTGCTGGTTCGAGTGGAACTCACACTATTTGTGTGTGTTCTATACACCAAAATGTCAAGCTTATGATGTTAGGTAAGTGATACACTATAAAAGTCTTTTTCAAAATCATTCATGGTCTCGTTTATTACAGGGTGTAACTTGGCAGCACTTACTGAACAATTAGCAACACCATTACTGACGCATAGTGACTGCCTGAAGATAATCATATGTCAAAACCCTACCTCTGATTGTTTCTTTTACAACTGTGATAAGTGTCCAGGAATACAAACTTTGAAAGACTTACTATTAAATGTACTAGAAGAAAATGGAAAATTGGATTTCAAATCCCCGTACGAGCTTAGAGACATTTGTGAAAACTTCATCAGATTTTGTAGACAGTTTTTGTGAGAATATCACAAGTCTTCTTCCTCATAATTATATTGCTAAAGAGCAAGCGAGTTATTTGAGGTCGTTGAAAGAATCATTGAAGGAGAATGAATTTATTGTTATCTGTGATTTTGCGGAAAATTATGCTTTAGTTATCCAGAATGCTGCATCTGGATTCCACTGGAATAACAGCCAGGCAACTGTTTATCCAGTTGTAATTTATTATATAAACAATAATGAGCTGGTTCATAAGTGTCTAGTAATTGTATCAGATTGCTTATCTCACGATGCAGTTGCTGTTCATGAGTTTACAAGAATCACAACTAATTTTATCAAAGGTCTTTCCAATAATATCTCAAAAATTATTTACTTTTCTGACGGAGCACCCCAACAATTTAAAAATTTCAAAAATTTTGTAAATCTTCATTATCATGAAGAAGACTTTGGAATTAAAGCTGAATGGCATTACTTTGCAACCGCACATGGGAAAGGACCTTGTGATGGAGCTGGAGGGACTTTCAAAAGGATGGCAGCACGATCAAGTCTTCAACTTCCGTATAACAAATCAACAAATTTCAACTCCTGTCGAACTATTTGAATGGGCGGAAAAACCAAATTCTTTACCAAATATAAATATTGAATTTTTTTCAAATGAAAAGTATGATCAGGCTAAACTTTTATTAGATCAACGATATTCACGAGCAAAAACAATCACAGGGACGCAGAAATATCATTGTGTCATTCCAGACGGAAAAGATACTTTGCGATTTAAAGAATTTTCATCATCCAGTGAATCTCGTATTTATAAAATATTTAAACGTGTAAGTAAATAAATGTGAAATAATAATAATCGTTTAGTGTAAATAAAATTTAATAATTATGATGAAAACTGTGTCAGTAAGTTATTTATGGTAAATCCTGAGCATAGAATTTTTTTAGAAATTTTTTATTACAAAAAGTTGGAATTTGAAATTTTGAAAAATCGGAAAAAAATGGATCCCATCGATTGCCCATTAAGGAACTAGGCTTAAAAGTTGGGGGATAATTGACAGTTTTTTAGAAAAAATTTTCAAGAAAATCGATCAGTATGTGTTTTTTGGAAATCAACATTTTAAAGTCAAAATTTGAAAATCTTATAGAAATACAGTTTAAAAATTTTTTTTGATTTTATATCCTAAAAGTGTGTTTAAAAACAAAAATTTTCAAAAAAAAAACGTCCCGATTGGCCCATTTTTCGCAAAGTTACAGACATTTGAAAAAAAGAAAAGCGATTTTTTTCAAAAATTGATATCTCGAAAACGGCTGGGCAAAAAAAATTGAAAAAAATCATGGAGGTCTTTTTCAATGGGTACTATAACATAAAAAATTTTCAAAAATCGCAGATGCAAAGGCAGAATGCTATCCGATTTGGCGTGGAATGCCCCATATATATATATATATATATATATATATATATATATATATATATATATATATATATATATATATATATATATACATGGCGGTCATGTGACTGCTGACATTTAGTTTGGTTAAAAATTAATTAAAATTAAAATTATTCTATTATGCATTTAGTCTACAGTTAAAATTTAAAATTGTAAAATATAGTAAATTCAATAGGGTAATATAGTTATAAGCCCCCAGTTGTAATAGGATTAAGTTGTAAATATTTTGATATTTTAAGATCTGGAGCCTTTTCCCTCTGGTTTATGGGTTTTTTCCATAAGTTTTTTTTCGACAACTTTCCTTATCCTTTTCTGTTTTATTACTCTTTTCTTTAAGTGCAATAAACCCGAGCGATAGAGGACCCGAGGTCAGCATGGTCAGCTGTACCCTCGAGCCCGCTGACGTCACGAAGGCTTATTGCCTCTTTGCACTTTTTTCTCACACTTTTCTATTTTCCCGGCGAAGATTTCCTTCGTGTACCTTCGCAAATCTTCAGGGCCTTCTACTCCACTACTACCCTTTGAACTTCAACTCTGATATCTAAAGAGCAGTGTTCTCTTAAAAGAAATTAGCAGTGGAATTTTACTTGTTCATCAGTGGAAGGTCACTCCAATGCAATTCACTGCGAATCAGTGAACAAAATATCTGCGCGCATGCGCGCTGGTATGTCCACTGATTGAATCAGTGAAATCCACTGATTCACCAGTGACATTGCATTCACTGGTTGAAATAAGTGAACTTCCACTGGTGAACCAGTGAAATATTCCATAGATTTCTTTTAAAAGAGTGGTGGACACTATTATTCCGACCTAACTCCCCGTCCTGAGTGCACGTAGCTCCGGGTGATATAATTTTGTCGAGAATTGTTACAAGATAGATATATTTAATTAATCTCACGTTTAGTTATTAACAAAATCTACCACCGTACCCCATAAAATCCTAAGTATATATGAATATCTTAACAATACAGAAAGAATTGACAGCAAAACTGGTAAATTGCTATCAAAATGAACGCAACGTTGTATTCATCATGTTCTTTAAGAGTATACTGTCGTATTTTTTTTTTTTTTTTTTATAAATTAGTGTATTCACATAATGTACCATAAATGGGAACATTGTCTCTAAGAGGAACTTTAAACTTATTGAAGTTTTTGTCAATTTTGAAATAGATCAGCCAAAATTTGTCATTAAACTTTGCCTATAGATTTTTTTTCAATCTTATGTAGTATTCAAGTTTCGCAAAATTTTTTTTTCTTCGTTAAAGTTGAAAATAATATTCTTTATTGTGGTCATTTTAACGATGCAAGTCTAAGAGAAACCACATAAAGACTATAAGTGGTTTGCAGATCCATCAATTCAACTGTTGTCAGGACGTTTTTTTTCTTTGTTTGTTCTCATGTGTTTCTGAGTGATTCTTTTAGCGGGCAAATTACTCAGGCATTACTCGAAAAAATACATTTCTTCTTTACTTTGTTTTTTTTTAACTTCCTATTCTTACTCCTTATTCTTATTTTTTTTCTTTGACTCTCTTAAACCGCAACGAATTTTTTCTTCTAGGTATCAATTTAAGATGCCGTATAATTCGATACCGGTAACTTTATACCATTTGGAACATACGCAAGGTCTCATCATCGGCTGCTTCATTATTATCATGATATGACTTTTAAAGTTTCCTTCATGAAATTAAACTATTATTATTATTCTTTAATTTTGGATATATATACAAACGTTCCAATTCTTTAAAATTTTCTGGTTCTATAAAACTTTCGTTGCTTGGTTTTATACCGCGGAAAAAAGTATTTATAAAATTTCATGCTAACAACAAATTCATGAAATTTTTAAAGCATTAATAATATGAGCTATATATATATATATATATATATATATATATATATATATATATATATATATATATATATGTGTAACGTATAGTTTGAGACACCCTATTTTTTTTTCTTTAATTACGTTAAAAATACAATTGGCAATCGGGGATGAGAGTTTTTTTTTTTTTATATATAAATTTCAAAGTTAAAATTTCGAAGACTGTCTCCAATGTTTAAAGCATTCCTTATAATTCAAGGACATGAGTTCAAAATTTTGATACAATTTCGAGCGAATGTATTGTTTGAGGACTTATGTGCACTTTGAGACCATATATATATTTTCAGGTCTGTGCTGAAAATTTCCACTTATTTTCAAGACATTCTTCGAAATTTATACATATTACTATAGCATAGATTGCTAAAACTTCTGAGGACAGGCCTCAAAATTTTGTTATCATTTTTAATAATGTCTTGAACTTTACACACTTCTTTTAACTTCCTGCTAGAAAAATTGAAAATTTCCAAAAATCGGGATGTTATTGTTTTTACCCCGTTTTTCAAAAATCGAGTTTTCGTCAAATCTCGACGTTTTGAGGTCTTAGGAAGCTTCCCTGACGATTCCCGCGAAAGTGTCTGTATGTATGTACGGATGTGTGTGTGTGTGTGTGTGTGTGTGTGTGTGTGTGTGTGTGTGTGTGTGTGTGTGTGTGTAAACCTCTCATAACTTTTGAACGGCTTGACCGGTTTGATCGCGGTTGGTGCCATTCGAAAGGCTTCGACTAAACTTAGATTTTAAATACAAGTTGGACTGATTTGGGCCGATAGATTTTGAGAAATCTTAGAAAAACTGCGAAAAAATTTTTTTCCAAATGTGGTTTTTTCCGAATAACTTTTAAACGGCTCGACCGATCAATTCCAAAAACTAATCAGCTCTTAATCAATTTGTGTTTAAAAATGTATCATAGAATTTGAAAAACTGCGTCGAATGTCGCCAACCGCCTGAAAATCGGTTCATTCATTCAAAAGTTATTGCGGTTTGAAAATTCAAAAAATAGTGTTTTATTAAACTTCTATCAGACTTTTGAGCTCGGAAAGCTCAAAATTACACAAAAATTATGTTTTTCGAGCTCTTTGAGTTTAAAAACGTAATGTGCGATGTTGAGCGCTTAATTACGAAAGTAGCGGGAAGTTGCAGGGATGGCCTTCAGGGTCAACCGTTTTCCTAATTTTTTTTTTTTTTTTTTTTAACTGAATTTTTTTTTAAAGTTCATATTGCATGTGTTATTCAACTTTTTTCTTTGGTTTCTTTTACAAGTATCTATCTAAATATGTGTAGTATAATAATTGACTATGCTAAATGTTGAAAAAGTATTTAAGTATAATTTCCACTGGTCAATTCTACAGAAAAAATTTCGTAATCTAGTTAAATAAGTCTGACGTAGTTTTTTAAATGATGTTCATTAGAAATATTTAATTCATAACAAAAAAAGTATTTCACCATTACTGACGGTCAATTAACTGGATGATTAATCTTAGTATCAGCTATTTTGTACCTGGTTAATTTTATAAATATTTCCAAGACAGACCTTGTAATTTTTCTAATTTATAATTTTTATCGGGACTGTTCTCAAAATATGCATGGTATAATAATTTACCTAGCTAAATGTTTGCTCATTTTTCATAACGATGAGCTATTTAAACTAATTAGTATAATTTTAAGTATAGATAATATTATTAGATTTCTAATGACGACTATTGTTATTATTATTATCATTAAAATTTTACGTTTAAATACTACTTATAATTACTTAACTATTTTAATTATCAATAGCATTATGATTACTTTAACTATTTATATAAATGAGGCCGAGATTTCTGCCTAAGCTTAAAAATAAATAGTTTTAATGTTTGATATTACGGCGAAAAGAGTGATCGTATGATTTTTAAATAAATGTCGAAAATTTAATTTTCTAGAATAAAATGTCACCTAAGATTTTTTAAGGAATTAATAGTTTTCCCGTAATAACAAAATTAAGATTGATGAAAATTTTAATTTTGAAATTATGGCCTTTTGACTGATTCAAAAAAATCTATAAGGGACATTTTTTTTATAAAGTGAAATTTTAAACAACTTATTTGAAAATTTTTTAGACAGCTAATATTTTCGTAATATTAATAATACTGTAATCAATCATTAGTTATTGATAATTATTTTGATATAAGGGCAAAAATTTTAGTTTCATTAATAATACTACAATTATTTTTCATTATTTCAATTTTATGTAGTGATTCAACTACCACTTAATTATGTTTGCGATTAATCGTTTATTTGTATTTGAAAGAAAAAAATGAAAATTTGTCAACTTTTTTTTAACACTCTATGATTTTTTTTTTGTTTATTTTGCGGACTTTCGATCAATTAACTTGAAAAAATAAATAATTTCGTTATTTAATAATATGATTATCATTTCTATTTTTATTTTAATTATTATTAATATTATTACAATGATTATCTCAATCGTTAATCGTCATAGTTGAAGTTTTTGCAGTAATTTTTGAAGAAATAGTTTGAATAATCTATATTATGGCCAAAAGATTGATCTAATAAAAAAAAAGTTTTTTAAAGTTTAAGTTTTTTAAAAAATATCAATTATAATTAATATTATCATGTTATCTTCATCATTAATGGTCAAGTCCGAGATTCTTGCTCGACATAACAGCCATAGGATTGATTATATAAATGAAGTTTTCAAACAAATATCGGAAATGTAACCTTCCTGTAATAGAAGATTCTTATAATTTTTTTATGCGATCAATATTTTATCATCATTCCAAACTAAAGATTCATAATGAATGAAATAAATTTGAGCTGATTAAAAAAATTTCAATTTTGGAATTCCGACTTTTCTATTGGTCTTAGAAAAAAATTGTATAAGACATTTTTTTCGAAAGTTAAATTTGGACCAATTTTTATTTCCAAAAATTTTTTAGACGATCAAAATTTTGGCTCTAATATCAATAAATTGCCATTGATTATTGTCTAAAATTTCATTAATTATCTTTCAATCATTTTTCGAAATTTCTTAGAGATTGAGTTGGTAGATTTTTTGTGTGTATTATTTACTAAAAATAGTATTCTGAGTGCTTTCAATAAATTTATAAATGACTCGAGAACCCTCAGAAATTCCGAAAAATTAACACAAGGTCATTTATAGAAAATAAAATAAACTACAAAAAAAATAGTAGTATTTTAACTTTTAGCTTTGAATAAAATTTAAACAAGTAGATTTTTAAAATTGTATGAGATCTTTGTTATAAACCGTTCAATTATGTACAAAAATATTCGTTAATCTTTTTTAATATTGATTATTTGAATAATTACAAAATTCGAAAATTAAAGAGTGGGATTTCTAAAATTTACTTATATTTAAATTATGACTGAAAATGAAGCCTCTAAATGGATGAATAGATTTGATTTAAATGTGTAAATTTCAAAGTCAGTTCAGAAAATATACATTGACAATTAAAGTGCCAGCCTTCAAAATATGTATATCTAGCTGTTTTCTTCAAAAATGTACAAATTTTGAAAATACTCCTAATATAAATTATAGAAAATATAAATTTTAAGGTCAGTCTTAAAAAAATATATAGACAATTTGAGTACCAGACATCAAAATATATACCTATCTGTTTGTCTTAGAAATGTACAAATTTTGAGGACAGTTCTGATTTACATAATAAATTATATAAATTACAAGATCTGTCCCAGAAAAATTAACCAAAATTCAGGTACAGTACTCAAAATATATACTTCCCTCTGAGTATACAAATGTACCTGAAAATAACGTTAGACATAGGATTTTTTTGAGTCCTATCCTCAGAGTCACTAAATGTCCCTAAACCATACGTTCGCTGGAAAAAGTGTCCCTGAAGTACACAATACACATACATATGTATGTATGTATGCGTGTGTGTGTGTGTGTGTGTGTGTGTGTGTGTGTGTGTGTGTGTGTGTGTGTATGTATGTGAATTTCTCATAACTTTTGAACGGATTATTCGATTCAATCGAAATAGGCGGCGTTCTAATGAATTCCTTTGCCCCTAGAATTCTGATGATAATTTACAGAATTTGAGTCGATCAATTTTGAGAAATCTCAAAAATAAAATTTCCAAAAATTCGTTTTTTTAAAATATCTTTTTAACGGCTGAACCGATCAATTTCAAAATCAGCTCTTAACCTCATAAAACTACGTCGATTGCCACCAGCCCGGATAAAATCACTTGATTTGTTCGTGAGATATCGTTGTCAAAAAAAATTGAAAAAAATGTTTTTTAACATAATCGCAAAAAATAGCTGAAAGGGTCTCTATCATGCTCCAGTTTTGTTAAAATGTTTAGGAATTTAGTAAATATATTATTATGAAAAATTGACAAAAATGAAGACAAAACTATTTAACGGCTCTTAAAACGGTGCATTGAAATTTGAAAGTAAGTCCTCCTAATAGATAAATAGATTTATTTTAAATGTGTAAATTTCAAGGTCAGTTCCGAAAATATATATTGACAATTAGAGTGCCTGACCTCAAAATATATATATCTAGCTGTTTTTTTCAGAAATGTACAAATTTTGAAGACAGTTCTGATGTACATAATAAATTATATAAATTACAAGATCTGTCCCAGAAAAATTAACCAAAATTCAGGTACAGTACTCAAAATATATACTTCCCTCTGAGTATACAAATGTACCTGAAAATAACGTTAGACATATAATTTTTGAGTCCTATCCTCAGAGTCACTAAATGTCCCTAAACCATACGTTCGCTGGAAAAAGTGTCCCTGAAGTACACAATACACATACATATGTATGTATGTATGCGTGCGTGTGTGTGTGTGTGTGTGTATGTATGTATGTGAATTTCTCATAACTTTTGAACGGATTATTCGATTCAATCGAAATAGGCGGCGTTCTAATGAATTCCTTTGCCCCTAGAATTCTGATGATAATTTACAGAATTTGAGTCGATCAATTTTGAGAAATCTCAAAAATAAAATTTCCAAAAATTCGTTTTTTTAAAATATCTTTTTAACGGCTGAACCGATCAATTTCAAAATCAGCTCTTAACCTCATAAAACTACGTCGATTGCCACCAGCCCGGATAAAATCACTTGATTTGTTCGTGAGATATCGTTGTCAAAAAAAATTGAAAAAAATGTTTTTTAACATAATCGCAAAAAATAGCTGAAAGGGTCTCTATCATGCTCCAGTTTTGTTAAAATGTTTAGGAATTTAGTAAATATATTATTATGAAAAATTGACAAAAATGAAGACAAAACTATTTAACGGCTCTTAAAACGGTGCATTGAAATTTGAAAGTAAGTCCTCCTAATAGATAAATAGATTTATTTTAAATGTGTAAATTTCAAGGTCAGTTCCGAAAATATATATTGACAATTAGAGTGCCTGACCTCAAAATATATATATCTAGCTGTTTTTTTCAGAAATGTACAAATTTTGAAGACAGTTCTGATGTACATAATAAATTATATAAATTACAAGATCTGTCCCAGAAAAAAATGAACGAAAATTCAGGTACAGTACTCAAAATATATACTGACCTCCAAGTATACAAATGTCCCTGAAAATAACGTTGGACATATAATTTTTTTGAGTCCTGTCCTCAGAGTCACTAAATGTCCCTAAACCATACGTTCGCTCGGAAAAATGTCCCTGAAGTACACGATACACATACATATATATATATATATATATATATATATATATCGATTATAATCATTATTGATTATATAGCAGATAATAATGACACATGGTAAACATGAGCACTTATTTGCGAATGATTAACCAAGATGCATTCAAAAATGAACAAAATCAATCAGTTTAACAATGGCAACCATTAAAAATTTTTAAAATAGAAATCACCGCAAGTATTGTTTCATAAATGGAAAGAGATAATTTATTTCTGAAAAACATAAGTTAAAAGTAATTTATGTAGCTTTCATTTTAACCTATTACACAAAAGATAATTCCAAAGATTCTGAAACTGTAAGTTCAATATAAAGTACAGATAAATCGCACCTATACAATTCGTCTTGGATCTTGATTAAATTTAATACGCTTATTTTGCAGATAATAATCTTGAATAATTTAAATATGGGCAATGTTGCCGGGCTAATTTCAAAATAGTAGCTATAGTAGAATATGAAAACCACTCAGAAAATATCAAAAAAACAAAGTACAATGTAAACCGTTTGTCATCAGAATAGAGCCTATATATATAATTCTTTTCAGATCATAATGAAACTTGGCACATATTAATTTAAAAATTTTATGTATAAGAAATCTGAAAAAATCTCATGAAAAATAAATTGTAGTAAGAATAACAAGTGTAGTTCAATATAGCACAGAATGTAATCAAGTATCGAGACTTCAATGGAGATTTCTAACACGTGGTAAATCAAAGTTACACTTGTTGTTCTCACTACAATTTATTTTTCATGCTATAATTATTTCAGAAACGAATTAATTTTTTTGTAATATGGACAAAAAACGACCAGCTGCAAATTTATTTAAAATTATATATCTTGTATACATTTCAAGTTAAAATAGACACTCCGACAATTTTGAAAAGTCTTGCGAAGTCCATCTGGTGTTTGCGTGATCTCTTCAAATTAACTTCTTCCATATATTAAATCAAGAACTTTTTATTGTTTGCTTTGTTTCCATTCCATCAGTATCAACAAAACAAAAATTATAATACTTATTTTATATTATCAAAATATTTTAACAGATCCCTCTTTTTTGTGTCTCTTAAATTTACTTTTCCGAATTCTGAGCTGTTTTTTTCCATCATCATATGTTACCGCCCCTTAAAATTCCCTTCTTTTCATTCCCAGTAACACGATACATACCTCGCAAAACGTTTGAAATAAAACGGTCGATGACGAGGGGTGAATGCTCACAAACCCACTCTGCGCGTTAGCGCGTAAC
Source organism: Cotesia glomerata (assembly GCF_020080835.1). Lineage (NCBI taxonomy): Eukaryota > Metazoa > Arthropoda > Insecta > Hymenoptera > Braconidae > Cotesia > Cotesia glomerata. The sequence continues at coordinate 11,304,450 of NC_058161.1, forward strand.
AAAAAGGGCTGCTAACCCCTGTTTCAGCCAATCGCAATGTTCGCAACCCGCCCCATGACGTCATATATTTTCTCTGCTCCCTACATACGTAATTAGCCAATCATATTGAGAGATTGTTCGTTGCTTCATGAAAATATTTTTTTTCAACCAATAATACGTATTCAGAATAACATGTCTGTTGAAGCGCAATTTTTAATTGTGATGTTTAGGATTAATAAGATTATTTTTAAACACGTATAACTTACGATATAAATAATAATATTATTTGAATCTAAAGTTTGTAATAGTGAGTTAAAAATATTTTATAAAAAAGAGGATCAAATTTATTTTCATAATATATGTTACATATATCCGTTTATGAATATCGATACTGCCATTCTAATACGTCGTATCCCACATTTATAAAATTTTACAGCAGACAGTAAAAACGGTTCATTTTTAACATTGATTATATGGGATTCGACGGATGAAAGTAATTGTTTAAGAATAGTTATTAAACTATTTGACCTTTAAATTTTTAATATGACTTTCATAATATTGTTATGATTCTATTTTTCAAAAAAAGTCAATTTGTTAAATTTTGTGGGTTACGACATATTAAAATGGCAGTATCGATATGAAAATACCTTGGGATTCGTCGAAAAAATCGGTAAGAGACAAATGACTTATTTAAACTGCTAAAGTCACCATCTTAAATCGGTTTTCGATAACAATAATTTATATTTTAGTAGATTTCATAGAAATCTAGCTATTGCATTTATCGATTCATTTCGTAAAGCTAATTCAGAAAATACTTGTAGTTCAAAAGTTTATATATACATTTACGAATCAAAGCGACTTCTCCTGACGTTAACGTCTACTATATACAATTCTCAAAGGATCTTAATAAAACTCAATATATTTATTCTTTGGACAATCCTCGTGGTCAAGTTCGAAGATGAGCTAAATTGGCGGATTAATTTAAAAATAAGAGTGATTAAAAATTTTCAAAAAATGCAAAAAATCATATTTTTGTAGATTTTTCTCGAAATAACTTTTGAATGCGATAAATTATCAAATTTTTGTAACTTACACTAAAAGTCCACGAAGAAAGTTTGAAATTTTATGTTATTTTATTCTCCTCAACTTAAAATAACCTACTCATCTGTAGATATTTGATAAAATTTTACTATTGCATTTGTTTCACCGGTTATGTAAGTTTTAAGTAATTTAATGTAATAACATTTCGGCGGTCGAATGACCCTTCAAGTGTGAAAGCGTGTATTTAAATCGAAAACTCGTTTGTGTGTCATTTTATTTAACTTAATTTGTGATAATCTAGTTTAATATCTTAAAAAGGTGCTATTCGGCAACCGAAGGGAAAGTATATATAAAGAACCATTCTTAAGATATTTCTTATCTTGAGAATGATTCCCGTCTTTTTCTCTTCTTGCATTTATCGAAAGACACTGCACTATCTTTATCGTACTCGCAACAACAAAGCTATTGCAGATTCATGATTTTTCTTGAACATGTTGAAAGATCCGAAAAAACAAACGCTCTGCTAGAAAATATATGAATAAATAATCTATCGAGTAGCAGAGCGTATTTTCTAAAATCTTTATTTAGGAAAAATTCATGAACCGGTTATAGCTAGAACCGCTCTTAACTTTAGATCTTTTACAAAAATAACAAATCTTAATACAAAATTTCGTTCAACAAGAAAATAAATAAATTTAAAAATTATGATTCACACTAATTTCGGAATATAATATGACTTAAATTAAATAGGATTATTTTTTTTTTTTTTTTTTTTTTATTTTAACTCCGCTTTTCAGACTTCTGTCTCGATGGGGGTCCGGCCGAGACCGGAAGGGGACTCCAGGCTGATCGGTACATTAAGTTTGGCAGAATAAGTTTGGCGGTATTACATACTTTTTCAGCCTGGAGAGTAATGCGGCGATGGGCCGACTTTGGGGAAACTGCACGCATTTGCCTGTGCCCCACCGGTAGCACAGGGCTTGGGGAAACCATCGAAAAACCCAAACCTGTACAGCCCGGCATGAGTTACGAGCACCGATGTTCACTGAAAATTAAATTTCAGCTCACACCGGGATTCGAACCCACGCCTCACCAGTCCCAAGCAAGCATGACAAGCATTATACCGCTTAGCCATGGGACTGGCTATTAAATAGGATTATAAAAGAAATACATTAGAAATTAAAATTTTAATTCTTAAAAAAGTAATGACAAGAAGTTCAGTTTATTTAGGCAATATAATAAAAAAAGTTAAAACTTGTATAATCGTTGAAACAAATGCAACAGTAAAATTTCATCAAATGCCTATATAGATCAATATGTTACTTCCAATCTAGGAGAATGAAATAACATGAAAATTAAAGCTTTTTCGTGGGCTTTTAGTGCAAGTTACAAAAATTTGATAAGTTATTGCATTCGAAAGGTATTTCGAAAAAAAAATACAGAAATATGATTTTGCGCTTTTTTTTTTTGAAAATATTGAATTGCTTTCATTCTGAACTAATCTTCCGAATTAGTAGCTCATCTTCGAACGACCTTGAGAATCGTCCAAAGGATAACTATGTTGAGTTTCATTGGAACCGCTGAGAATTGTAGACGCTTAGGTCATGACGCTCTATAAAAACAATCTAATTTAAAAATTAAAAACAAGAACCAATGTTATCCAGGAAATAAATAAACAGTATAGGTGTTCTCTTAAATCAAAATATTTTATGATATAATTTTAAAAATCAATAGTTATATAAAAATTGAATTTTGATTATCTTAGGTAGTTGAAAAAGTTTGATTGATTTGTCCAAAAACTGATTTAACGTGTTGTACTGAAAACTTACTAGCCTATCAGAGCTTCGTTGCGCTGTATGAGCAAAAACTGATAACATTAGTCTTATTTCTATCAGTTATTGAAAAAAAGAAGCTTATTTACGTAAATTAGAAAAAAAAAAACTTAAACAAATTTTTTTCTTTAAACATTAATTAAAGAAGAATGTTTATTTCATTGGATTTTCATCATAGCGATCATAATTCTTAGAAGCAGACGAAGAGACGTGTGTATCAATGTCTTAATACTCAAGGATAATCCGCTTACACAGTAGGCTTCTGTTCAATCTTTTTATATCTCTACGAAAATCTCTTTTTAGTTGTATTGTCATCATTTTTCGGCGTGACTACCAGTACCTTTGTTCTCACATCTTGTGAGAAAACAGCATTTTTATCGCTCAAGGTGGCAACGAAAAGGATCTCTTAACTTATCTTTGTCACAAAAAAATTCAAGTGTATAAAAGAATTCAATTTTGTCAAGTGAAATATTATATAATAACCCACTGATGTACCTTCAACTAGTTTTTATGCTGAATGTTTAGATTTATGATATTTATTTTACAAATGAAGTTTATGAAAAAAAGATCAAAAGTGTTAAAATTTTACAAGTACAGGTCATACTAAACTTTTTAATACAAATTATACAACAAAATTTTTAATTTTACAAAATAAATTATAAAAAAAGGCCATTCGGCAGCCGAAACGGAAGTAGATTTCATAATGAATAAAAAAAAAACTACTAGGATCGTATACAAAAAAAAATACGTTTACGTACACCAGGTACATCGTTCAAATGTCTGAATAAATAGTGTACATCTGAAGTAATCAATAGACACTATACAATTTTGATCCGTGTATATTTCATTATGACTAAAATAATAATTTCCAAATTATTAATAAAATAATTATCTACTACTAGCAATCCGCCTCGGCTTTGCATGGGTACTTAACAAAGTTTCAAAATTAATTATAATATATTATAGCCTATGTCACCCGGGGATAGTGTAGCTTCCCAACAGTGAAAGAATTTTTCAAATTGGTTCAATAGTTTCGGAGCCTATTCAATGCAAACAAACAAACAAACAAACAATCAAATCTTTCCTCTTTATAATATTAGTATAGAATAAGTATAGATAAAACGAATGCAAAAGTAAAATTTTATTAAATTGACTCAGAGAATAGGTAATTTTTGGCCTAGACCGATGGATATATATGCAAATTAGTATACGGAAAAAAGTAAACTGTAATATTCACTCGGATTCCGGTTAATTTTTATAGTTTCAAACAGTAAAGCGGACATCGGGGTGACAAAAATATAAATATTAGATAACAATGTAAAAAGTATAAAAACCACAATTTATAATTTAATATCCAAAATAAGTAATTAGTAGCTGTCACTATAGTAAATAACGACTCTTTCATCGAAAAAAATTACAGTTTCAAACAGTAAAAATTGCCATTTCAATATATAGTCCATATCATGAGGAGAAAGGGAATTCAGATGAAAGAGAAGGGGGTCTCACTCTGAGAGAATTTAACATTTGAAACAGTAAAAATTATACTTTTAAAATATACATTTTACCAGTCCAAGCAAGTCAATAATTACAGTTTGATTTTTAGCGTTGCGTTTAAAATTTACTATTTTACTTTGTAAATATTGACGTTGCTAGTATTAGAAATTTACTAACTTTATTTTATACTTCTTACATATCATAAGATCATTTTTCAGGTACGAAATGATAAATATCAAAGTCTGAATTCTTAATTATTATACTTTAACATTTTAGACTTTCACATAGCGAATATTACTGTTTGAAATAGTATTTTCTTCCATGTAAAGAGTAAATTGTAACGTTTAAATGGTAAATATTATAAAGTGAATAGTAAAATCGTGATTTTGCTGTTTGAAATGGTAATTTTTAGCAGTTGATCATTACTTATTATAAATCGACTGTTATTTATTACAGTTTACTTTTTTCCGTGTACTTATTTATCAAACTTTTAGATCCTATCCACAAAAATTTCACAAGTTATCGCTTTCAATAGTTATTTTGCAAAGAAACGGTGAAAGTACCAATTTTTGAATATTTAAAAGAATTAAAATTGTTGACCTATACTATTCAATTAAAAAAAAAAAAAAAAAAAAAAAAGTATGCAAATTGAAGCTCATTTCATAAGCTTTTAATGCAATTCATAGAAATTTAATAGGATATTACGTTTAATTGTTATATATAAATATAGCAAAATTTTTCAAAAGTTCCGTCATGAGAACCAATGCAATAGTTAGATTTCTATAAAATCTACTAAAAAGTGATGTTAACAAATAAGTTAAGTCGGATAATAGACTAATCGATCTGGAGTATTTTGTATAATAAATCATACTCAACTCTTCGCTTATTACATGCTTGATAGTTTCAAGATATAATTATTTTATGACTGGAAGACATGTATGGATGATTGATGTTCTTATAATGAACGTAACATAATATCTATCATTAAAATACTTGAACATTAAAATGTGTATAATATGATACTTTGTTAGTAATATAGAAGCGAGAAACCGTTTCGCTCAATGAAATAAACGAAGGGTTCTCGTACCCTTCTCTCTGCTTCATGTTAAGAATATAATACCATGAATTCAAAATCGCGTGGGTAAACAGTCGGCACGCGTATGTCTGTATTTTACATTATTCTTGTAATATTTCATGGATTAAATACTACGTTCAAACCTTTTTCATAATTTATCGTAACATGATCATAGATTGACTAAAATTTATATTCTGTATTTATCACCCCTTCACATTTTTTTATTTTCATCCCGAATTAAAGTTGAAGAAAATAGTGATATCTAGCATTTTATGCTATCATTACTTATTTCTATGTGCATAAATGAAAAAAATATTGATGGATGACTAACAAAAAATAGTATTAGACATCACTTCTAATCCTTACATGATTTCACTTAAGTTTTTTCTAAAATATCAACATTTCAGCTTTAAGGATTTGTAAAAAATAATAGAAAATTTTTATTTATCCACCATAAGAAATTAATGTATTTGTTTTAAGTTCATATTATCAACAACTATACTTAGTTTACTACATTTTTACATGATTCATTTTTTCGAATAAATAATTTTTTTTTTTAAATAATTTCAACTACAATAAAAACAATTTTAAAATTCATAATTAAAAGAAATTAATATCAAAAAGTTAGAACTCATTTTTTTTCTTTACAATTATATACAATATTTTAATTAAACTTATAACTATTTTGAAAAAGTTACTTATTTTTTTACATTTCTTTTATACTCCATGGGTTTGTTTTTTCATTAATTTGTCTTGGCAGCTATAATCTGAGAAGACGTAATTTACAGTCTCAATGACCATATTATAGAACATCGTATGCAATAATGAATTTATTTAAATAAGAAAAAAAATATTACATCAAATTAGATTTTTTCAGTAATTAATTTTAGCTGAGTATAGTTTTTAGAAATATTAAATACACTTTTTAAGTACATGCTATGTGTTTATTTTTCTCTCACTTATATATAAAATTATTCAATTTTGGACGGATTCAAAGAGTTAACCATAAAACGATCTTATTAATTAATATTATTAGAGTACTTTAATATTTAAAAGTTATCAATAATTTCTTTTTTTCTTTTAAAATATAACAAAATTACTGTTTAAAAATAATTAGATCGTTATAAAAGTTACCGTTTATTATAATACCATGAATTTATATTCGCATAAACAATGTAAGTTGTTTTTGGACTTGAACTCAAGTCTTACAACTTTGCAGGCCAGTATGTATCCACTTTGCTAATTTACATATTTTTTTAGTACATATATATAATTAAATAATTGGAAAAATTACGATCAGTTTTTTTTTTTAAATATAAGAATATTTAAAAGAAACAACTACACAATTTTAAACATAAAAGTGACTGGTACTTTTTTTCATCATCTAGAAAATTGATTATCCAATTTTTCTAGATTAACTTTAAAGAATAAATAAACAAACACAATTTTTCATCGTGATTGTCAAGATACGTCAGATTTTTTAAAAATTTATTGCGATATTTTTTAAAATAATCTTTTATGCCACTATTATCAATATATAGTTGGTTTATTTTATTAATCCACAAGATCTACTATTACGAGAATAAAAGTTATATATTTATTTTAATATATTTCAAAAAATTTTTTCCTTTTTGTTGAACTAACTGTAATAATATTCAAGTTTCAATAATAGAAATAATAGAAATGATATATATGAAGTAAAAACTGAATGTTTTAACATCAACAAGAGTGTAATAAAATTAATTGGAATCTTACATCAAGTACATCCATTTCGATCTGTTCTGTTTTTAATGTTTTTAATTATTCACGATTCCGCACATTATTGATCGATAGTACTATAACGTTTAAGATACAAAGAAAAACTATTAGCATAAGTTTCTATTAATCGGGCTGTATTTAATTACTGTAAATTTTATTATATATAATAATTGAGGTTATAATTGAGGATGGTTTTACTTGTATCACTGTAGAGTGTTTTACAAGGGAGGGTGGGGAATTATTGTCTCTCCACTTTTTTCTCCGCAATATAATCTCTCAACCCCGTCATTATAACTCTCAACCACTTTTTCGTCCCCACCCCCCTGCATGTCGGGATTTTTTCTCTCATGCCCGACACACATGTGCTGCGACTGTGGCCGACTTACGCGTTACAGTCGACGCTCTCTGTATTGGATCTCTCTGTATTTGACCGCTCTCTGTATTTGACCACATTCTTCCTCTGTATTTGACGATTTTACACAGCTCTTATGGACAAGGACGAGTCAAATACAGAGAATGGTCCTATACGGGTGAGTCAAATACAGAGAGCGTTGACTGTATAATCAGTACCTGCATTTGCATTACGGTCTTAAATAGTATGGAGGTACTTCTATAATGACATTTTACCTCCATAACTATATGGGAAAACCACAGAAAACCCGACCGGTACAATTTTATTATATATATTTAAAGGTTTATTCTTCTTATCTATATGATGTTCATGAGTATATGGCATTAAAAATAATATAACAATAGATTGTTAACATAGATCACTTTTGAACAAAAAAAAATATACTTTTTAAATTTTGTTCCATTCATTCATCTCTCGGAAAGACTAGTCGGCAACCGCGAGGTCAAACAAATGCACTAAAGTACACAATAGGCTTTTATTTCAGTCTCAATTTATGAGATTGGCAATTCTTACACTTTTTGGAAGTTTTTTGTAGCACCGCAGAAACAACGGCTTGTAATCGCCTCGGTCACACTAGCGTATTCATGAGAACATTTATTTCACGGAAAGATGACCCAACTTGTCCTGAGCTCATTTGCTTTTTCTTTATCAAAGTCCTCATTGCTTCTAGTTTTTCATAACATGATAGACATTTATGATATCTATATGAAAAAAATCAAATTCATATTTTTTTTTGTTTTTGCATTTAAAGAATATAAGATACCAGCGGATAATAAGACCTAGTTTAGAGATATTTATGATAAAATGAAAAATATTCAATTTTATCAAAGTATTCATCATGTTAATCATTATTTAAGGACATTTTCTATAAAATATAAATAAAAAATGGTAACTATTACTACGAACAAAAATAAAATTAAACATTTTAAAAAATCTTACAATTAGGCCTTATTTTACTATAGTCGGTTAATGTAAGGCCTACTTCAACATAATTGAATAGTTAAATTATAGTTTAAATATCTTTGGTATTTAATATCAATAATCATAATATTATTTAAAAACTAATATGATTATTGATTTCCGATACCAAATACATTAAATATAGTTTAATTATTCAAGTAAGTATACTAAATTGGTACAGGCCTTATTACCCTACTACACGTAAAATATTGATTTTTTTTTTTTTTTTTAAAGCAAAAATAACAATTTTTTTGTTTATATTTTATATAAAGTTTCTTCAAATAATGATTAACATCAAAATTTATAAATAGTTTACTTTTCGTGATAAATATCTCTAAACTAGACCTAATTACAAGAAGGTATCTTATTACCAAATATATTACAAAATATTAATTAAGAATTACCTTTCTTCTCGAGAAACATCTACGCCAATGGTATGCAATGGCGCCTCGACATTTGACTTAATCACTGGAGCAAAGTTCCGCAAAATCAATTTCAACGCCGTGCAACCAACCGTCACATACCTACAAGTAAAACGAGTTTTAGTATAATCTCTCAATTTACAAAACGGTCGAAAAAATTATTGAAGATACTGAAAAATATATTTTTTTACTAAAATTTAGTATTTTTATTTATTTGTATAATTTTGATCAGTAGCCACCCACTAAATAGTAACGCCTTATAGTTTAGAGAACATTTATTGAAGCATAACAATTGTAATATATAACGGGGGCTTGCGAATGTTCTAATTTAACTCGCTTGAATTTTGTATCACCAATAAAGGGTTTTTCAAAGGCTTATTCTTGAAATACTATGACAAATTTTAAATGTCAGCAATAAATTCCTGTTTAGCGTCGTAATGAGTAATATAAATAATATATTTTGATAAATAAAAAATAATAGATTAACTTTACTATAAGTAGATATTGCTTTTTTTATAAATTTTATCGATGCATCTATAACTATATTCTACAATACGTGTCAATTAAATAATATGTTGTAAAAAGTATACATGAAGATTTATGGCTGAAATTTTTTTCTCACGAGTTTGGGGCCGGGCGATACGTTGTAAATAGTGTAGCAAATGAACCGTGAAACTAAGCATGTAGTTATGCAAACTTGACTATTCTATACAAAACTGTCAAGTTATAAGCCTCACATGATAACTTAATATATAAATTAATTCATTAAAATTTAAAAATTGAAACTCTAAAATTCGGACGATTAAATAAATTTTTTGATAATTTAAATCAAGATCTTCACGAACATAAAAAAATTAATTTTCCTTATCTTCTTATCATTTTGATTTGACACGAACTAAAAAAAACTTTAATAATATTTAATTACTATTATATCAATAATAAATAAGTGAAAAACCTTGGTAATAATTATTGTTAATAATTTTATATTTAGAAGAGAGGTCCATTCAGGTTTTTGGCAATTAAATATCGAAGAATAGATATTAGCGATTTTTTTTTATATTCTATAAGTAAAAAAGAAAACAATTCAATAAAATACGAAAATGTCATTTTTTGGTTCTTTAAATTTTATTTCATTTTTGATAAATTAAAAAAAAAGAATATGTGATTGTTTAAAAAAAATTCTAAATATTTCCAGAGGTTAATATATTGTATTGTGGAGCCTACTGATAAATAATTATCACAACTTTTCTTAAGATTATTATAAACACTCAAACCAGAATTAAATAAGAAATTTAAAGGTAAGAAAAAAAAAGTTCAATTCAGATTTTCTTAATAAATAAGTAAAGTATTTAAAAATATACATGAGTAAAAGTGAGTAAGAGATAGTAAGTGCGAGAGAAGGAAATAGAAAATGAGAGAGTAATATAATAATCTTTATAGCACGATACAACTATTTTAAATATATCAATTTAAAATATTATCACGATAAAAAAAAAGAAATATCAATACACTTGATATCTAGCATCGACATAATAAAATAAATTTCAACAGACAAACAAGCACGTGTCTGTTGTTTATCGTGTGGCGAGCAATCCTATTGAAAATTGATAATAAAAAAAAAAAAAAAATATTAACATATGTGCGCAAGTCGTAAGCCCTTTAAAATTTCAATCCATTATTCAATAATAGATACACGTCAGAAAATCTCAATGTAAAAATTTGCATCTGCTACTGTATCTTATTGTCTTGGCTAATTTTCCAGTAACCCTACGTCCTTCTCTATGTAAACTGCAGCGTTGGGTTTAAAATGTTGAATTAGCTTTTCCTATACGCAAAAGTATGAAAAGAAAAGGTTTTATTGCAGTAGAAAGACAACTGGTTTTATTCGTGAGAAGATTTACATGTGCATGCGATGGTTATTGTATTATAAACGTTAACAATAAGAATATTTTCCGAGTTTATATTACACAGTTGTCTTTTATTGATAGTAATATCAGTAATAATACACATGAGAACTGTCTCTTCTAAATATAAATCATTTTATTGAACATTTATTTAATTTTGTGCATTGTGCCATGAAGTATAAGAGTGTAATTTTAGCATCTACTTTCTTTTTTATTTTAAGAGCATTATAAGGAAAAAAAATAATAAGTTTGTGGCTAAAATATAATAACCTAACCACTAGCAAGATGCACTCAAACTTTTATAGTCTTTTAACTTTCAAGTTATTTATATGGTGATGGACGTACATAGTGGAATAAATCACTAATTTTAATCTAGAAATAGTAATTATTAACTTACATTTCGTATTTACTCTGGATCAGTTCAGTAATTGGCCTGAGTAGTAAATTACATACATCCAAATTCCAAACAGTTCTAGAAAATACAAAATAAAAAATCTTCGTTATTAAACATTTTTTGTTGGAATAAGAAATTATATAATTAATCCAGATTAAAATTAAAAAAAAAATAAACTTTAGATTTAACACTTTGTCAAAGAATATGAGTCAACTGAATTTATCTTTCATTATGCGATATGATAAAATTTTTATTGCTTTCATAGAGTTCAGTTTTAAAATTATAGTAGAACTATAAGAATGGCTTTTTGATAAAATTGAACATTCATATAGAAGAGTGTCAAAGTAAATTTTTTATTTCTACTTGATTTATATTATGCAAAAATATTTCGTCATAGCTTAGCTGCCTTGTTACATCGTAACCTTTTAATCTTGAGAGACAGTGCTTATTAGTGTAACGTTCCCGTCGATTTTAAATTAAAAAAAATTGCAGGTTATTAATTTTAATTTAGTTTATAGTTCCGAGAATTATCGTTTGCTTCGTTGGTGATGACTTTTAATCATCATAAGCAAAGTAACGGAAATTTCTTTCTGATAAGAGACTCCTCAGGCTCCAGCTTAAACACCGAGCGTGAGAGCTGGACTTCGACGACGACTCTAGAATAGGGTAGCCTGAAATGCGGCGTTGCAAAATTTATAAATTTTAATTATTGTACTGGATGCAAATCCAGAGCATGCCAGTCAGCCGACAAACATCCAAGACTCCGGACGTATGTCCGGAGTTCGACTGGTTCCATTAAATTTAATTAGACTGATTTTATTAATATACGTACTCATATTAAATAACTAAGTGTTATTAATTGATTTTAACTTTAACCCTTCACCAAAATAATTATAATTTTGAGAGAGCCACGAGCAACGGGCCCATCTAGAGTCTATTTTTTTTTTCCCCTAATCACAATTTTTTAACTTTCCGCTAAGAAAATTGAAAATTTTCAAAAATCAGGAAGTTATTGGTTTTACCCCGTTTTTCGAAAATCGAGTTTTCAACGGATGTTGACGTTTTGAAGTCCTAGGAAGCCTCCCCGAATGTTTCCACGGTGATGTCCGTATGTCTCGTGTGTGTGTGTGTGTGTGTGTGTGTGTGTGTGTGTGTGTGTGTGTGTGTGTGTGTGTGTGTGTGGCCGTATGTAAACTTCTCATAACTTTTGAACGGCTTGACCGATTTCATCGCGGTTGGTGCCATTCGAAAGGGCTTGACCAAACTTAGATTTTGAAAGAAATTTGGACCAATTCGAACCGGTAGATTTTGAGAAATCTCAAAAAAACTAAAAAAAAAAATTTTTTCAAATGTGGTTTTTTTGGAATTACTTTTAAACGGCTTTACTGATCAATTCCAAAAACTAATCAGCTCTTAACAAAAAAGAACCACGTCGATTGCTGTTATCCCGACCCAAATCGGTTGATTCGTTCGTGAGTTATCGTTGTCGAAAAAAAAACCGAAAAAAATGTTTTTTCGGAATTACATCGAAATTCCTACTTCGATCGATTAAAACTTAAAGATTCTTTATGAGGCCTGAAAAACTGCGTCGAATGCCACCAACCGCGTGAAAATCGGTTTATTCATTCAAAAGTAATTGCAGTTTTGAAATTTAAGAAATAGTGTTTTATCAAACTTTTATCAGATTTTTGAGCTTGGAGAGCTCAAAATTACACGATAATTATATTTTTGAGCTCGAAGAGCTCAAAAACGTAATAAATGTTTTGTGCGCTTAAGTATAAAATGAGCGGGAAGTTGCAGGGATGGCCTTTAGGGTCAACCGTTTTCCTAATTTTATTTTTTTTAATTTTCATTTGTTATCAAGTTGTATCTTTTTTTTTTTTAATTCAAAAAGAATTTTGATTTTTTGTGGTTGATACCGAGAAACCCATTGCGATTCAACTTTATGTATTTCTTTTATCAATTGACTATAATTTTTTACGTTTTTCATCTTAATTTATTTTATTATAAAAATTTATTAAAATTAACACACCGGTGAAGTTTTCGCTAGAAGATCTCAATAAAGCTATACGCGATTTGAGTGACCGTTTTTCAAAATCAATTGGTGTTTATAATGTATGAATAGTGAATTTTATAATTGGTTTTGTTTTTAAAAAAACGATCATTTGTTATGACAAGTGCGCACTAACAGGCCTATTGATTTTTTTCTGACAGAAACTTAATCGTCAAACGTACCTAGAGATCGCAAAATTTTTCTCTATTTCTTTCTAAAAATTCGATTTAAACAAAGAATAAATCCGCTCTAAAGTTAAAAAAAAAAACTAAAACAAAACATTTTCATAATTTCATCATTGAACTGTAGGCAAAGAACTAATTCTGATTAGTTCTCCTAAAATTTAAAAGATTTATAGATGAAAAAAATTAAAACGAACTTGTAATTTGCTTAATTTTTCTTCACTATCAAAACTTTCTACGCTATTATTTAAAATTTATTTTACATAATGATTAGTTAACTACCATTTAAAGTAAATATAAAATTGAATGCATTTACAACTTACGGTTTCAAATTCAGAGCTCCTAAAAGATCAACAATGACAGATAAGTCGTTCATTCTAACCGCAGAATCAATGGCAGACTTGATATCTTTATTATGCCAAAACGAATAAATAATTTGAAGAGATTTTTGACGATTTGTTAAAACCATCATCATAGAATCATGTCCTCTGGTTATACTACTGATAACTTCAATTTCTGATATTTCAGTTAATCTCTGGCTATACCCAAGTCTTCCCAATCCTGCAAGGTTATTTGGTAAGAAGTCTTCCATCTCTAAACCAATTGGTTTATCTGATATTATTGGCACAAATTCATCGTTCTCAATTGTTTCAATAGGCCTTGGTTGTGATGTTCTTATATCTACTTTTAGACTAGGAGGTACTTGAGCGCGATTATTTTTTTTAACAGCTAATAGGTTTCTAGCTGATAGTGGTCCAGAGTTGATAAAATTTCGAGCTATTGAATTTGATCGGGTTTGCCCAGTATTTGGTCGATTTAAAGCCGGATCTGAAGGACTGTGTCTTATATTAGTGTTTATTTTCACTGGAAAATCACTTTCATAACCATGTTCACTGTCTTGACAGCTACTTTGTCGTTTGAAAAAATGTTTTGGAGAATCTGGACTTGGTGCACGACTTTTCGATTTTCCATCACCTCCGACAACTGGAGCGACTGCTGCCATCGGTGCAACTCGAGATGTCAAAGTAGAATTTGATCTTTGAGGCCCCATAGGTTGATGAATATTTGAATTATTAGGCGTAGGTTTTTTTCCAGTGAATGGTGTGATGCTTTGTCTTAAAGGTGGAATTTGCGCAAAATTTTTAACATTTCTACCAATACTATTATTTATACACTGTGAATTTAATTTAACTTGACTGCTTGAATGAATCAAGTGTCTTTGAACGGGAGGTGATGATTTTATAGAACTGTTGCGAACAGACACAGGTTTTGTAAATAACGTCGATGGCTCTAATGAACTTGAAGATGTTAAATTATCTACAGTACTTAATTCTTCCGTTGTATTCAGATTTGTCATTGAAGTACTGAGATTGTGAATAATTTGTGGTTGTGTAGGATCTATAAAACAAGAATAAATATTACATTACAGTAAAAAAAAAAAAATTATCAAGTCTCTCAAGATACTTAAAAGATAAACAACTATATAGAATACCAATCATACATAGAACATATCAAACATGTAATATTAAAAAAATGCATTCACAGTTAAAAACGATTGTCAATGTACAAAACGTAAAAACATTTATTCCTTACCAAAATCATGAGGCCTTGCAGCAGTCTCAGGCTTTGGTGGAGGTGTCCGAGACACTAAAACATAACATGCAATTCATGCGCATTCACAAAAAGTATATAACTCAAATATAATGCCCAAAATTAGTAACATTAAGATTGTTTATAAAAAAATTTAGTACTCAAATTATTTTAGACCACAAAACAATACAGTTTCAACATTATAATTTTAAACATCTATGCTTACATGAACGATGAGGTTGAAAAATATCTTCGCAATTAGCTAAAGAAGGTAATTCAACAGGCCGAATTTCGTCTTCAGGCTCAAATCCTAATTTATCATGTCCCTCTTCGATAGTTGTTTTTACATTCACTCTAAATAGAAACAATAATAAAAAATAGTTAGTAAAAAATTCATTATAACAGTATCGTCATTAATACTTACAAAGGTTTTTTAAAATTTTCTTTTGTAAAACTTCTCCTTGTTGGATTTCCATGAGCAAATGGTGAAGATGATTGAGAAAAATTAGTAAAAGGCGCTATTTTTTTTAAATCACAAACAAATAACATCACATTGGAACCATTAAAACTTGCACCAATCAATTGAGTTTGTGCGATAGCAATATCTTGAATTTTACCCCAGTTCGTAGGTATTGTATCCAATGTTCGTGCTGGTTCCCAACAATGTATTTTCAAAAGATCTTGACTTCCAGTAAACAAACATTCTCCACCTTGACTAAAATGAAGACATCTTATTGTTGATGAATTAGGTTCAGTGGAAGATACCAATTGAAAGGATTCCAAATCCCAAAAATGAACTGTCTTATCTAAACTTCCACTGGCAAGTAAAAATTCATGAGGATGAAATTCAACAGTTGTTGCTGCTCTTCGGTGTTCTGTAAACTCTTTTAACTGTCGCCCTGCCCTCAAATCCCATAACTTAACCATACCTTCTTCTCCTGCACTAGCGATCCATTGTCCATCAGGACTAAATTTCAAACTATTAACTATTTCATCATGGCCTTTGTAAGTAAAAATACAACCTTTTCTCCTGATGTCCCACAATTTAATTCCAGTATCCAAACTTCCTGATGATAATAATTCTCCATACGGATGAAAATCCATACACTTTATTGCAGCTTTATGTCCCGTAAGTGTCCTAGCTAATTTCGCATGTTCCAAATCCCATATTTTTAAAGCTCCAGTTTGAGAACCAGCACAAACAAGGTCTTCAGTTTGCCCAAAACGTACACATTCGATAGGAGTAGTATGCCCACTTAGGCTCATTATACAATTTTGTTTTCCTACTGCCCACAAATTAACTTTCTTATCATCTCCGCCAGTCACTAAAACTCTTCCCGATTTGTGACCTAGTGCAAGACAATTAACGTTCGAAGTATGAGCAGTAAAATCTTCTGTAAAATGATAATAATTATTAGTATAGTAAAAATAAAGTAGATAAAAAATTTACAGATGTATGTTTGCATAAATATATATAGACATACACGTAGTTATATGCATATAAATACGCGAATCATTATGTAAATCGAAATAAGATTAATTAGAAATTGGACCCATTTTACTTACGGAGTTTCCAAGATTTTTTAGTTGACGTAGCCATTCTACTAGAATTATAATTCAATTGTACACTAAATTCATTTGATGAAAACAATAAACTTAACGTAAAAGCCAAGAACAACAAAATTATCTTTATTAGTAAAGTTTGGCTGCATAATTAATTATTTACAATTACAATATATGGTCAATATAATTTTTTAGGCGAATTTAGGATGAGAACATAATAACAACAATAAGTCATAAACTGCAGTCTCTTTCTTGAGATACGCTCAAGATTTTTATAAATTTAATACAATTATCCTTTGCTGCATTTTATTTTTTTAATCCACTCATTGGTGGGTAGCACGAAGTCAAGTGACGTGTTGATTGAATTGAGAAAATATTAAGTGGAAACTTATATTTAAGATCACTTGAGATACTATTAAATAGCTTGAGGTTGAGATCGTAAAAAATCTCGATCACAATACCATCAGACCCGAGGCAAGAGTATTTTACTATACACAGAACAAAAATTAAGGCCGATAATTCCCGAAGCTGGTTTTCTCCTCGTTATAGGAACTAAACAGATACGATGCCTATAGCCTCCATACTCGCTGCTGCCTGCTGCTCGTATGTACCTGATATTCACATTGTTGCATGTACTTCGAAGTCGAGTCGTTAGATGTCATATTTGTCGTTTTTTCATGGTAAAACATTAAAATTTTCCTCTTTAGTCGTTTTTTAATAAGTATTAATAATATACACACTTAGCTAATAAATTGTTAAGTAATCATTATTAATGTAAACTTAAACTTGTCTCACCATATAAAGACAGTTGTTCTGTTGTAAAATTATTATGAATTTAATTAGCTTTGTCGTATACCCTAAAAAGGATTTTACTCAAATAAGTTTTTTTTTATATATAAGTATTAATATTAATCATGGAAATATTTCAGATTATTTTTTTTTCAAACAGAATAATTTGATGGATATTTGTAACAGTTTATAATTGACTTTAAAGATTATTATTAAAAATTTTATAAAAACCTGAGCATTAGAAACATGATGAATATATTGAAATATTCACGTCTTATTCAAATTTCTAACACTCAGTCCTTGGTTACTTATATACAAGGTCAGTCGCCAAAATCTCGCATACGAGAATATTTTTATTTTATCAATCATCAAGGAATGGTATATACATATTATTAAAGTATTTAGTATTTATTTTACTTTTATTAATGTTTTTTATTCTCATTTACAGTTATTTTTAGATGATGCTCGGATGAAAAATTTTACATCTTGTTTTAAAGGTAATAGTATCAGTTTGGTTCCAGTAAAATTTTAGGTCTTAATTGTTTGTAGAGGTATAAATTCATGTATTTGTTGTGAAAAACAAATGAATGAAACTTTTCGATTTAAAATTCAAGTTATATCAACATTTTTTGGTTTGCAATTTTGATATTTAACAAAATTTTTTTATTACAAAAATTTTTTAATCAGTACTTTAAAAAGGAATAATTCTCTGACTGTATTCGAATTACTCATTAATTTTGAATTTATTTATTGTCAATAATTTACAACATTATGAAAACAAAACAATTTCTAAAAGAAATTTAGAGATTTCAAAAAGATTTTTAACAAATATCCATGGATGTGTAAAAAAAATTTTTTGACGTTGGACATAAAATTATAGAAAAATTGAAAGTAGTGTAAAGTTTTTTTTTTCTCTTAAGAATAATCATGACAAATATTTAAATACAGTCGCGTCTCGTTATGAATCCCATTTTTTTTCTTTTTTTTAACCAGACTCGCGTTAATATAAGAGACACTAAGGAGCAGTTTTTCAATCAATAATTAAAATTTAATTATCATTATTAATATATCTATATGCATCATAAATATATATATATATATATATATATATATATATATATATATATATATATATATATATATATATATATATATATATATTCACAATGATAGTTTAATTGTAACTATTGATTGAAAAACTGGCCCTAATAGGATTCATAACGAGACGCGTCTGTATTTTTTTTCTAGAAAAAAAATTTCTTACGTTTTTTTTCAAACGACTTAAGATAAATGATACAAATCGGTATGCTAATGATTTTCCATATTTATCATTATGTGGCAAAGAAATAAATTATGTAAGATGTGATAATTTGCCAATAGTTTTTACTCATATAATTCAATACAAAAATGGTTCAGACTTTTTAAGTTATGGCTATGGAGAAGATTCTTTAATGGTTCGTATTTTTTTTTTTTATTGCTTTTGATAATTTATTTTGTATTTTATTCAAAAGAATACTATAAAGTAGTTGACATGAAATAGGTATCATTTGAGCCAAATAAACTATTTATGAACATTCAAACTGGCAAAGTTTATCATCCAGGACCAATAACAGCAAATGGAATAGGTCTTGTCAGATCAAAACTCGGTATAGAATTAAGTTCATACTTTGAATTTGACAATGGTGAGAACCAAGCCCCTACACATTTTAATTGGAATGGAACAAGACATTCTCTGGAGGAACAATGGTATCGAGATAAACTTCATTTGTTGAAAAATAATACTGAGATATAACTTTTTCCACTATTAGTAATTTAAAAGTTATTAACACTCTGATTAATAATCTTATAGTATAAAAAATATATGAATGATGAAAATAATCTTGTCTGTTTCCAGAAAGAATGAAGATTTCTTTAATTTATACTTTTTATACTCTCCCTCGTAGTTATTTATAAAAATAATCGTCAGATAACAAAGTTATTATTTAGTTTCAGTTGATAGATAAAAAAAAGAAAATTCGGAAAAAATCAGTGTTGAAAACGATACAAAATCGTTATTTATACATATTTTTATTTTTTTGTTAATCTTATCATAAGATAGAAATATCAAAAATTCGAGCTGTGCCATCATCAGATGTTGTTAAAATTTTGTTTTGAGTCCTAAAACAAAATAATACAGATCATGAATCACAATAAAAAAAAAATTAAAATGAAAAAAAAAGTTCAATAATTACTTGGCAATGTTTAAATCAAGAATACTTCTAGAATGTCCATAAAGTACTTTGAGACATTGACTCGTTCTTGCATCGTAAAATCTTACGATGCCATCTAAGCCAGCTGTACACAACAATGACGAATTTCCTATCCATTCAAGTTTAACAATACCACTTTCTTGAGTTATTTTATGTCGTATTACTTGCTTAGAAATATCCCAAATAAATAATTCTCCTTCAATAGTTCCGGTAGCAGCTAAATGAAGTTCAAGATTTCTACAAAATCTTATTGATTCAACCCAATTTTTTCGAGGTTCAGATTCAGCTCCTTCATCATCTATTTTGTCTATTTCAACTGTGTTATTTTCTTGTAATTTTTGGAGTACATTAATAATCTTTCCATTTGAAACTGTACTAATAACTGTTCTTCCATCCTGCGCTGCTGACATCATCAATTTACCATCGACTTGGCACTCTAAGCATATAATATTTTGAGAATGTGCTGTATTCGCCGGTATCGCTGATTCTACAATACCCCCTTTTAAATCCAACACACGTATTGTTCCATCTTCGTAACCCGCAACAAGCTTCTTTCCTAATTAAAAATAAATAATTGTAATAAATTACTAAATAATTGATCAGCTTAAAAAAAATGATAGAAATACCATCTGGTGTAAGAGCTCCAGTTTCATTTTTGTGACCATATCCTTGAAAAACTTTACATTCACCACTTGGAATTTTCCACATATATGTTTCACCTATAGTGCTACCAGCCAAAATAACATTTGCTAAATTATGCCATTTCATCCACTGCAAATTAAAAATTTCTTGATGCAATAAATAATTTTTGATAATTAAAATTAATTTAATTAATTTATTTAAAATTAATTAATTTAAGGTACTTACCGCCGCATCGCCCATATTAAAGTCCCAAACAATAACTTTACTTTTCATTTCCCAAACCTGAATAAAACCATTCATATCTCCAACAGCTAAATAAGAATTATCATAATTGAACTCAGCAAAAATAATAGTATCCGTATGTCCAGAACATTTATAAATCATTTCTCCTGATGATGTATCCCAAACAAAAGCAACATCATCTTGACCTCCAGTAACTGCAATTTTTCCATCATTTGATAAAGATCCGCAAATGATTGCATCTACAATATAGATGATGCAAGAAAAAATTATCAATGTTAGTTTGAACTTAATAACAATAGTGGAAAATTCATTATACCGTTATGATGTCTAAAAACAGTTATAGCATCGTCCGTTTCTGCATCATCTGCTTCCATTTGACCATTTTCTGTATCTGATTCGGAATTATCGAATAATTCTTCCATCTCATCCACATAAACGATATCATCGTCAAATTCGTCAGATTTTGACGAACTGTCATCTTGAAACATTTTCTGCAACAATAATAATAACTATTTATTTATTTATTTTTTTACTCGTCTTTATGTAAAAAATGATATTTATTTCAACATAAACAAACTCTTGTGTATAAATAATTTTAAATTTTGAAAATAGAAATTGAACTTTTCATTTTTTATATCAATAAATAAGATTATTAGTAGATTTCATAGAAATCTAACTATTGCATTGGTCCTCATGACGGAACTTTTAAAAAATTTTGCTATATTCTGACTATACTCGTCGAACTGAGTCAGAAAATACATATGGTTCAAAAGTTTATATATATATATATATATATATATATATATATATATATATATATATATATATATATCGGATATAACGCGGCTTGTCACGACGATAACGTCGCCAATTTACAACGGATCTCAACCAAACTCAACATACTTATTCTACAGATAAATACCGAAGTCAAGTTCGAAGATGAGCTGAATCAGTCAAGTAATTTAGAAATGCCAGGATTTCAAAATTTTGAAAATCATAAAAACTCATATTTCTTCACTTTTTTACTCGAATAACTTTTGAATGGTATAACTTATTGAAACTCTGTAAATTGCATCTGAAAGCTCTTTAAATAAGCTTCAATTTGAGTACCATATATGTGTAGTCTCGAAATCATTTAGAAATGCCATGATTTCAAAATTTTCAAAATCATAAAAATTTATATTTCTTCACATTCTTACTCAAATAACTTTTGAATGAGATAACTGATTGAATCTCTGTAAATTGCATCTGAAAGCTCTTTAAATAAGTTTTAATTTGAGTATCATATCATTTCTGTAGTCCCAAAATTATGTCTTATTCCGCTATGTTAATTATGAAATTTGCTATTGCATTCGTTTTATAAAATTTTTAATTTAATTTTTTTCATTAGAACACTATCATTGTAATAATTACAATAAAAATCATACGTTAAAATTCAATTGTAATTTTGATTGATAAGTAATAAAATGAAATCTACTTCCATTTCGGCTGCCGAATGGTCTTTTTTTTTTTTTATATAAGGTAGTAAGTAATTCTTTACATGATTGATTATCGATATATTAATAAATTAGAGATTTAAAAGTTCCGTATCGTATGTATGTATGTATGTATGTATTTATTTAATATGCCAAGGCAATTTGCCGAATGGCAAAGGTTTGTACATAGTTTTATAAATTTTCACTTAGAATTTTAATACAAAGTAATAAACTTAGGTATTGAATTTACGATAAAAAAATTGATAGTATCAAAGAATTTTCAAATATTGTTTGATTTTTAGAATCTATCATTTGTTTAAGCTTGAATAACTATAAATCAAAACTGATTTTGAATTATAAAAAATACTCATTCCCAAATAGGCATATTTATTTGATTGTCACACGCAAAGAATCGGAACACTAAAAATTTCTCATTTTTTAAATCTAGAATTTTTTATATTCTGACAAATCATTGAACTTCAGAATCATAAAAACGATTGACATATTAACACGTATCATAGTAAATTATAAAATAAAAAATAGACAATACAAAAAGCTTACTCAATCTTTTTTTAAATTTTGCACTACACCGTAAATCACAGATATGTAGTCATCAACACGTGAGTGGAGGCTGGTCGGTACATTAGTCATAAACACATGACTTATTAGCTGCATTTATCAATGTAAAACGTATACGTTCACTATTAGCCCTATAATGCTATTAAAAATTATTCTAGGCTGAAATGCGTATGTACGCGCCATCTATTACATTAATGCTACATCAATTAGAACATTAGAACGGCCTGTTTTATCAATTTTTTTACGATAAGCTTAGTCGCAAGTAGGAGGCACCGCTTGGCATTTTTATCCATGATGAACGCCCCTTTATCATTTGCTATAGCATATCTTTAGTACAGCAGGTTCACCAACCTTAGAATTCAAAAGTTCCTTATACCTTCTGCATTTTGTCACACCCTCGTCCCACCCTCCACTGTTATGGGCAGGTTGACAACTGTACTCCAAATTACTCAACTCCCCTGATAGCCATCTTAACTTAAACTTTTATTCAATCTACTGCCGAAATTTGTAGCCAACTTGATGAAAAAAGTTGCAAACCAAACGTTTTTACTTAAGTTGTCTACAAGTTACAGTGCAATTTGACGTCAAGACTTTCAGTACAAGTATTTTATTCAAGTTGTAGTAAAATTGTAGTACAATTTAACTAAAAGTTCGGTGTTAACTTGTATTCAAATTGGGGCTGTAAATTGCATTCAAATTGTTTACAACTATTGTACTATAAAAATTTACGGCAAACTTGATGTCAAGTTAACTGTAACTGCTGAAATGCAACTACTTTTAATCAAAGCGTGGCTATCAGGGTCGCACTGTATTCAAAGCCAACAGTATTCAATGCAGAGTTTACTCAGCGCTGAATAGATAAATAAGCAAGCCTCGGTAAGAACGAATTCAATCAGAGAGAAATGACCATATGGCGCTGTATGGAGATTCCGAAATCATCTTGAATTAATCAAGATAATATTTAAATAGATTGAACTTGGTAATAAATATAAACTAGTCATTACTTATTAGATTTATTTATAGAAAAAAAACTAGTCTATTTTATTATACCTTTATAAATAATTATAAAAATTATAAAACTTGGGTTAAAACTATTTAAATATTAATGAAAATATTTTAATTTTGATAATTATGGTCACACGATTTATTTAAAAAATTAGTTTGATTATAAAAACTTTATAATATTTTATTAGTTAAAATTAAGACAATTTTATTATAAAATAACATTTTGTGCACAATTGTTAGCTTACATTAAAATAATTAGGTTTAAGAACAAGTATGTGAAAAAAAAAATTGCTTCTAGAAATAAATTTCTAAAAACTTGATTGTGTTGAATCAATAATACTCGTTTTATTATTAATTGAATATTATTATTAACTATAATAAATTTAATTAATAAAAACTCTTATTATTGACTCAACACGATCAAATTTTAAGAAATTAGTTATAAGGAAAATTTTTTTCTTATAAAAAAACGCTGGCGAAATCATAATGATTCAAATGTAAGAATAATTAAAACTTATTAAAATTGAAAACAAATGTTCGAAAAAAATCTTAAAATCAGTTAAGAACAGAAATATTAAAAAAAAAATGCTTCCACAAATAAATTTCTGAAAACTTGATCGTGTTGAATCAATAATATTCATTTTATTATTAATTAAATATTATTATTAACTATAATTAATTTAATTAATAAAAAAAAACTCTTATTATTGACTCAACACGATCAAATTTTAAGAAATTATTTTTATGATTTTCTTTTATTTTTTTAATCTAAACCTGCACTATGGATGATTGGTAAATATTTTAATTTTTCGTAATTTTTCACGACAGAGTGGACAGCGATCTCCAATTTTTCGATTGCACTCATTGCAAAGACATAAATGACCGCATTTAATAAATGCCCAGACAGCAGCCCGAAATCTACAGCAGCAGCATATGCTTGTCCCTTCCGGAATAATCTCTGAAAATATTAATTTAAATTAGTAAAGAAAAATTGATTAATCTTTGCTCGCTTCACAAATTACAGTTCAAGATTTTTTACCATTTGTAAAATATAATTGCCGTTAAATATAATATAATTAACAAACATAAATAATGCTGTGAAGCGGGAAAGAATAGGAGTTACGGTAATTATTACATGAAGCGTTCCACATTCACGTAACAGGATATTGGTAGGAAAGGATTGAGAAAGGAATGTGGAGAGGGTCATCTTAATGTGAGTTTATAGAATATGCGAGAAAAAATTATTAGATAGCTCGGACTGGGATTCGAACCCAGAACCTTCCGAAGACATGTCGGCTACTCTACCATTTGAGCTATCCGGTCTATACTAAATTTCCTTTCGCTTATTCTATATACATTAAGCCACACCGTCCATCTTAATCTTTGGCCCACTCGAGTGGTATGGAAGATTTCATACTAACTTTACCATCTCTCTATACCTCTACGTGTAAAAGATACAATTTCGAAAATTAATTACTCAAAAACGGTGCGGTCAATTGATCTGAAATTTTGGTAGTGAATTATTAATATATTTATCTTTCAATAAAAAAAATTTCATAATTTTCTGTTGAAATGCCTATCACGCTACAACTACCTTAAATAAGTGCTCAGCTGTAGCTGCTTGGGCAATGATTTCTTGACTAGAAGAAGCAGCAGTAGAAACATCCATTCCAGAGTCATTAATTTCTCTTTCAAAAATCTGTTGCAGTTTCCAAAATCTACTCACTATTTTTCCTTCAACATTATCGTAAAACCTGTATAAAAAGAAATGAAATTTAATAAAAATGAAAATCATACTGACGAAAAGCAAAAATAAAAACCACCTGACTACAATGCATAATGTTTGAATCGCTGAAATATCAGTTGACTCATCAATTAATATGCTGAAAAACGTATTTTTTAATTTTTCACACAAAGTCACAGTTTGTGATTCTGCAATGACATTTTTAACAACTGCTTTAGCTTTAGTCGGTTTCAATTGTACTTCTTGAAGTGTTTTCGAGTTTCAATAACAGTCTTTCAGTAAATCTATTAAGTGATCCATAATGTTGAATGATAAATTATGCTCGCAACCATGAAAGCACACATTTTTATTTCAGCTCTCTTAGTTAAAGAGCTCATTGATGATTTTTCTTTGCTACTATCGATACATTTTTTTAATGATTGTTGACTTTCGGATGGGACTGATTCCATTTTTTTTGTGTGACTCAGTGATTCTGCATGCTTATCAATTACTCCGATGTCAGCTTTCATAGATTTCTTATTACAAATAGTGCAAATGGCTTTCGTTTGGTCATCAGGGTGAGGCATCAATCATTTTCCATAGTTTTTTTTAGTTTGCCAAGCAAATCGAAATTTTTGAACTCGATGAGTGCTTAGAAAGTTTTTGCGTATTTTTTTCTTAGGAAGTGTATTTAAATTTGATTCATCGGAATCAGAACTTTTATCGATCATTTTGTCAATATATAGTCATAAAGACTTCCCAAATGTTTTAAAGTAGAATCAATACACTTTAAATAAACCATTTATTTCCAGAAGCTCTTCCTATCAGTCGTAGATTTAGAATTTAGCGTGAGGTTAAGAGAAACCGTTAAAGTATAAATTTATTAAAGTTTTAGACTGGGGTACCTAAAATACTATGCACACACTGACAAATTAAAATTAACCAATCACATTAATACATATCTAAAAATACATTCATCATTGGCTGACACTATCGTCACGCTATCTTTTAAACATAATAGGAAACATTTATCCAAGACTCGAGGCGGGATTATAAATTATACTTGAAAAGATGTTATAGAAATTATTTTATTTATAAAATTGCTGTCGTGCCAAATTATTGTATTTTTCTGAGGATTGTACGCTTAGGATTGAAGATTGAAAAAAACATGAAATTGTGATACGTGTACAATAATTATCGTACGTCTGCCAACACTGATGATAGACAGACTGGATAGCTAATGCATCTACACATACTTATGAACTCTGAAACATCAGCAGTTCGATGTGATGTTACATGTCCATACCTTACTCATAGGTATCTCCATCTACAAACATGAATTTACTCTCAACTAGTGTGTAGAAAATTTCGGGCCTGTTTTTTAATCCGAGGTAAAATTTTATTCAATGTTGAGGTGTTATGTCCTCTTCTTGGTGGACAACGATAGAAATCTTTATTTAAATTTAAAGTTACCGACGTGGTCTTTGATTTGCCCG
Organism: Cotesia glomerata; assembly: GCF_020080835.1. NCBI lineage: Eukaryota > Metazoa > Arthropoda > Insecta > Hymenoptera > Braconidae > Cotesia > Cotesia glomerata. Next base: position 11,331,310 of record NC_058161.1, read on the forward strand.
GGAATATTGAAATACTCAACTTTATCAACGGGAACTTGTAGGATGAGGAAAATGATATAAAATGAATATAAATTAAATAAATAATTGAACGGAATGAAGTTAACTGAATCGAAGTATATATTCAAAAGACTTTACACAAAATTAGAAACGAGGTGATAAGTCTGAGCTCGAATACTATTCTGATTCTTCACTAAAATTTACTAAGTCCGACTCGCAGCAGTAGAAGTGGCGGGGGCGGATCTCCCTGCCATCCGAGTATTCCGCTGTACTGGCCTTTTGGCAACGTTGATTGGTCCTTCTTCTTCCTTCTGGGTCCTAGCTGTACTCCTACTCAGGTACTCGTCCTTTCCGGCCGTTGTTGAACTACCTGGGCTCGCCAGCAGAGTTTGTCCGAAGTTTCATCATCCCTGGGAATTTACCGGACTGAGTGGTTGAACTGGACTCGTCATAAATGAGGGTCACTAATCTGCTCAGACTATCTTCTCGCATTTTTTTATACAACATGTTATATTTCTTATGAGATTAAAATATATTTTATAATTTCTATAATTACTTAAGTCGAGGGCAATTAGGTAGTAAATTTATATATTTATGGCTTAATCCTCTTAAAATCCTCAAAAAAATAAAACGAGTCCTACCACAAAAATTTGCTCCCTACCCTAGTCGCTCACGACCTTAGTAGTTTATGCAACTTCAAACAAATAATAATAAAAAAAAAAAGAAAATAATTCTAATAAGTATTTAACGGCGGATTTAATTTATTTATAAATTATAAGTAAACAAAAAAAATGTAAGTTTTGGAGATATTTAATTTTTAATTCCCATTTTTTTTGGTTTACTTATAATTTATATACAAATTAAATCCACCGTTAGATACTTATTAGAATTCTTAACTAATCGGTTGGGTATCGAAATTTACCGAAACCGGGTAAAACTGGCTAGATTTCGTAGGCTACTCGCTTCGAACAGCCGACTATTATTACAGTCAGCTACACAGCAGAGCGCTGTATTTGAAAATAATCAACGGCAATATTATGGAGACTCTACGCATAGTGTATAGTCTCCATAAACAATATATTTATGGTGAAGAAATCTTTTCTGCGTAACTGTTGCTTTACAGTTACCCCAACGTATCAGTAGTAATTCTCAGTGAATCACGGCAATTTTTTTTCTTTTTGTGTAACGTCACGATATTTCAAGATAATTTGTCGTGATGTATAAAGTTATTGTGGTTTATAAATAATATGGATTTGCTAAAAAATTACAGTTGTTATTAAAATTTTAATAATCAAACTCAATGTTAAATTTAGATCATAGATTCATTTTCACACAACTTTGATATTTAAAAAATGTATATCTAAATTCTATATACACTTAATACTGATAGGAACTGATAGGAAGCATCTGGAAAGTATTTTAATTTATACATAATTTATTTACAACTTGATCAATTTCTATGATTTTAACAAATTTGTACTTTCCTGAAGACAAGCACAGCCACAACCTGTCGGACAAACTCTTTCATTAGTAAACCACGCTGCAAGATGTTGCGTATGCCCACCGTGGCCGCAAATAAGACAAAATGTACTATGGCCTAAAATATTATTAAATATAATTAAAAAAAGAAGATTATTATACAACTACATAGTATTAATTAACTACTCACCTTTAACTGAAATATGACAAATAATGCATTGAAACGTTAAGCGTTTACAACTAGTACATTGTGGTTCTCGATTTGTTTGCTTACAAAGATGACACTCGCTTTGAAGTTTAACATCTTTCTGCGAGTCGAGGTGGGAGGCACTAACATGTTTTAAAATTTGAGCCCTTCCATCAAGAAGTCTCCACCTGTGAAGAACTTCTGCATAAACTTTTTTGTAACGGTCATACAATAGAGTATTGTTTTCATCCAATAATCGAATACTGCGGCCTATATCATTTAAAGAATCTGGAAAAGTTTTTGAATCATCCAATGATTCGGACCATGAACTTGATCGATTGTATTTCAAGTTTTGAACACTCCAGCCTTCTGAGCTAGTATCCGCATGATGAATTGTGTGATATGGAGAACCTCCAGGCTTAAAAAAAAATAGCAGTATTATTTACTGATCGGTTTTTACTACTCAAAAATTGTCATGTTTTGTCAATAATTTTTTAATTAATATATAATTATTTAATTTTTCAACTTTAACTTTTTACTGGCAATAAGTTTTGAGGACTAATTATATTCTAAACATCATAGCAATAAATTTCATAAAGTAGCTAATCAAGTACTATTAATTAAATGCGACATTCTATTTAAATTGATATAATTCCCAGAATACAGAATATTCTATACATCTTATGCATTATTGGTTCAAATTATCAATATAACTTACGCTAACATTGACTGATTTACTCGTTAAGTATCCCAGACTATTGTCATGACTTTCTGAACGATCGCTAAAGACACAGCTCAACATTCCAGCCATCTGAATATCTGATTGATTTACATAATGTTGAATCCTATAAATATTAATTTTAAAATGTTATAAATCATGATTGAAAATAAATTTAATATATCACTTTACTTACAGAGAATGTACAAGTTTTTGTCCAAATGGATGAAGTGGCCAAGGCAAAACTATGTCTTGAATTTGACATAAATTTTGTGACGGATTTGATAACGGCGAAATAACAAGTGCAGATAAACACCATGCTTGAATTAGATCAGGACGATTTAATAATGAAGCGACATTAGCATTATGTTGACACATTGACGGAATTTCTAACAAATTTAAGCTAGAAAAGATTTGAATATTATCTATAAATTATTGTTAATTTAAATATAAATATTAATCATTAAAGTTTTGAGTATTTACATATACTTCTCAGCAAGTTCTTTGTTTACAAAAAATAATAATGAAGTATCATACACAGTAACTAATGAATAGTAATTTTTGTTATAACAATTCTGATTTTGAGTTACAGATGAATTATAAACATTTTTTCTTGATGATCTTTGTTGCTATTTTATAATAGATAATAAATTATTAAAATTAAGTGTGGAATTTGACGTAAAAATATCCATAAAAAATAATTAAAACATACCCGTTCGGGAAAATAAAATGAACTAATTGACATAGTATCTCCAGACTGACCATATGAATTGGAATATAAATTCATGTATGATCCACTATTCCCAATATTTCCCAAAGCAGAAAGAGAACGCGGTGTACTACCATCTGGTTTAATAGCAAACGAGCGCCTGGTAAAAGTTGAGCGACCGAAACAAACAAGAATCCCTAAACTGCAAAATTTAGCACCTGATGTTCTTGGAAATGGAATATAATTATCTTGATAATTTGTACAAATAGTCGTTGAGTTTAAAAAATCAGCATTAGACTGAATGTGATAATCTAAAAGATTAGATTCACTTTCGCTTGGAACACAAGTTTGTTCTAAAGTTATGATAAGTTGTCTTAAGCAAGGTTCTAAGCAAGTTCGATTTTTTTTAACTCTTTGTTGCGAAGTTTGTTTAAGAACTCTTAATAATTTAGCCATTGTTGTATTATCAACTGTAGTACCCGAACAAAACTGAAACGTAGGTTGTGCACTATAAGGATAGTTTCCAGGAAAATTGACTTTTAATATAACATGATAGTTTTTGTTTCTCGCTGTCACTGTACAACTTCTTTCTATGACATCCATTGAATTCAGTTCGATGTTAGGAATATTCATATTTATTAATGAAAATTCTTGTTGTAAAGTTTTTGGTTGGGTTGGCGATGGTAATTCTTTGTCATGGTCTAAATTGGTACTAGCTTCATTAGATATCATTTGCATATCAACCTGAGAAGATGAATAACTTAATTCATTATCATTTTGAGAGTCATTCAGTTGAAGATCTTGAACAGATTGTAATGCTCCTGTAAAAGAAATATGTATACATATACATATTTTGATTTTAATGATAGAAAGAAATGATCAAAATTTTATTTTCTTGGAAGAAAAAGAAATAGAAAAATTGAGTAATTTATTTGTACTTATTTTCACGTCTATAATAACTTTGAAAGTATTTTAATCAAATGATTCTATTCTTTTTGTTTATTAAAACAAAAAAAATTATATTTTCTCGAGTACGTAAGCTGGATTATTATCGCAAAAGTATTAACTTACTTAAATTTGTATCTTCAGAGTATTGGGTATATAAGGATGTAGCATCGTCCATATCATGACCACATAATTTTTTTAAAAACCCATCAATTTTGAATATCCTCAAACATTGATCTTTTGACCATGTTATCAAATCGTAGTCATTACTGTTTACTTTAGGATGCCGCCATTGAAACTCTAAAACAACATCCGTGTGTCCGACAAAAGTATGAATTGGCGTATTTAGATTTGCTATGTTCCATAGTAAGAGGCTATTTTCTCCACGACGCAGAGGTGGAACAACTATTGTCACCAGACTTTCTCCAAATGGCTAGAAAGAAAAAATAATGTTAATTTCAAAAAACTTGGCTCAGTTAATGAAAAAAAAAAAAAAAAAAAAAAAAAAAAACCGTGTATCTGGCTCTCCAAACAGGATAATTTGTTGACAAAATACTGTCGACTTTACGAGGATTACAAATATCAAAAACTTTAACAGTGCAATCTTGACTTGAGGTAGCTATTTGGTTTTGTTGAAATGGACACCAGTCTAATCCATGAATCTTGGTTAAATGAGCGGCAATGTATTGTACAGGACTATTACTTTTTCTCTGATCCCATATTTTAATATCACCGTCATGAGCTGTGGCTAACGTATAAGATAGTAAGGGACTCCATTTTACTTGCGAAGAACCCGCTATAATAAAACAAATTCCTTATTTTGTAGAGATTCAATTTCTTTGAAAGAAGTGAATATTTGTGTATTTAAATATTGATAAGTTTAAATTAAATTATCAATCTGTAACTTCAGTTTTCTCATTTTGGAAGTACAGAAAGCGTAAAAAAATTTTAACTTGAGGAAGTCCAAGCGCTGCTTATGTTAAGGTAGTTGTAGCGTGATAGGCATTTCAACAGAAAATTATGAAATTTTTTTTATTGAAAGATAAATATATTAATAATTCACTACCAAAATTTCAGATCAATTGACCGCACCGTTTTTGAGTAATTAATTTTCGAAATTGTATCTTTTACACGTAGAGGTATAGAGAGATGGTAAAGTTAGTATGAAATCTTCCATACCACTCGAGTGGGCCAAAGATTTCATACTAACTTTCCCATCTCTCTATACCTCTTCGTGTAAAAGATACAATTTCGAAAATTAATTACTCAAAAACGGTGCGGTCAATTGATCTGAAATTTTGGTAGTGAATTATTAATATATTTATCTTTCAATAAAAAAAATTTCATAATTTTCTGTTGAAATGCCTATCACGCTACAACTACCTTAAATAAAAATGATTAGATAAGAATGTAAATTAATTTTTTATAATACTTGAAACTTTTACATACACCATAAAACTTAACTTATTGATAGTGCATAGATTAGTTCAAGGTAAATTTAGTTAGCAAACGCATAAACTAACAGTCATTTTGTAAAACAAAAAATTCCTCATTCTCACCTACTGCTGACAAAGACAGAGACGGTTTTCTGGAATCTCTCAGATCCCAAACGTGGATAAAAGTATCTATACTACAAGAAGCTATAATATCAGGTTCCTTAGGATGCCAATTTAGATCACTAACAACTCTGTTGTGCCCTTTTAGAGTGTGAATTATTGGCAGATCTTGATTATTGTTACCGGCAACACTCAAAATTTCAATTCTTGTGTTACTCTATTAAAATATAATTTATTTTAATCAAGAAACATTTCACTTCTCCCTATAGATATATTTAGTTTTAAACAATAACTCACAGATATGGCACAAAAATGATAATTACTTATAGTAGGATTCCATTCAGCAGAGCCAACTTCATATTTACTTTGTCGGGGATATTTTTTTAATGAATTTAATTCATCACCATCATCCAATTTTTTTATGGCTAAAAATCTGCGCCTAAAAATAATAGAATAAAGAAAAATAATAAAATAAATAATGTAAAATTTTAATATTAATAAAACGAATTATTGTAAATTGATACTTACCCAGCTAACAAGACATAAGATCCAGTAGTGTCCAATGCCATTGTGTTCGCCTAAAAATAATGGAATTTTGATATTAATTATTTTCTCGAGTATTCTGATCATAGTTGAATATCATAAGAGATAACTCTGATTAAAAGTAACTGATGTACGATAATTTTTTTCTTAAGTAAATAAATAAATAATTTAAATACTGGATTTACAAAATTAATGGGTAAAATTAGTAATTGTAATTTAAATAAGATTTATTTCTAATTGAATTATTTCGACAAGAGTTAAATAGAAAATCTTAAAAAACGACGTAAGAGTAACAATTAAAAAAATGAATATGGTCTTTTAGTTTATGTATATGTATTAATATATGTATTTAATTTAAATAATAATTTTACCTGTAAATCTCGATGTTCAGTGACAACATAGTCACTTACCCAACGTTTCAGCATTTTACTAAAAAATATTTCAAGTTCTCACCATTCTTTAGAGTTTTAGACAGTTGACTTAGGTGTATTATTGTTTTTTTTTTTTTTTTTTTACATTTCTCATTCCAATAGATAAAAGTATCTCATCATCCTCTATGATAGACAGTGTTGGCAGACCCGTGAAAAATTATTATTGTATCAGGGCCGTAAAATTATTGTACTTTGAATAAAATTATTGCACATTTCAAAATTATGTTTAATTGTCGCTTGATTGCTTGAGTTTTTTAAAATATAGTTAAAGTATTACTATTCATATGATAATTATGTAATTATTTAACATAATTTTGTAGAAATGCAATTTTTTAGACGAGTATCTACACTTGAGAACTTACTTAATTATTAATATGGCGGGAAATTTAACTCAGGTATTTCAATAAGATCATGGTAAGGAAATAAGATCATTTTGCAGAAAAATAATGTCACCAACTTCCTTTTTAATTTTAAAGATTCAATAATATTTATTCAATTTTAAATATTTGATAAAATTAAGTTCGATTTTTAACATGTAATAATTTATATCTTTATTATTTAAAACATTCAATATCTTTTTAATTTTTTTTTAAATTACGATATTGCTCATTAATCAAAACAATCACAAAATATTTCACTTTTTATAATCTGGCAATCTTACATTATCAATATTTTCAGAGTCTGAATTGTCAGATTCTGATTCATCAATCAAAGACAGAACCATTCTTTCAAAATTTGCAGATGTGGAAGTAATAGGTACTTCTTTAGCTTTTTGATTATTTTTCTTGTTACTTTTAGGATAAAGTACAATACTCGTCATCCTACTGCATTCTTCACGAGTTAGCTCATAAGATACACAATCTTTGTTCACTCGTTGTCTAGCTAGAAGCAAGCTATTAACAGTTGATGTTACTAATTTATTTCTTGTCTTCGTTTTTATTAAATTTACTGCACTAAATACTCCTTCACATTCTGTATTGGAATGAGGTAGAGAAAGTACATTCAACGCAAATTTGGACAAATTTTTGAAGCTATAAAATACTTGGTCATCTTCACCTCGGTCAAATAAATTGTGCCAAAAAACGTTAATATCGTCCTCCTTACTCATATGGGAAGATAATTCATAAGCAGGTAGCTTTCTTCATTCATTATCAATAATTTGATATTGATTTTCATCAACTAATCGTGGTAACGATTGCATTCAAGGAAGCAAGCTCGGTACAATATCTCTATAGGTTTCATTCATTGCATTTACTGGCTTTAATGCAGACATTCTTTGTAATGTAATATCGTCAAAATCAAATCTTTTTTTAATTTCAAGACAGCCAGTCAAAATAAAATTTTTACAACCCGTGTAAGAATCATTTTTTAGTTGAGTATTATTTCTCATTTCCGGTTGTTGTAAATATATAGCGACGTTTGATCCTCGATACATGTTTTCAAGCCGTAAAAACTGTTCTTGATTCGATGGGTCAATTTTTTGTATCGAAGTCTTATTAACGTAGTCTCGTACCATGTATGTTTATAATAAATCAAGGTAGATAAGTTTGACTTCATCACACATACTAGCAATTATTGGTTTATCGGATTGAAACAATTTGTTTAAATCTGTAAATTTTGGTAAAATCCAGTCTAGGAATAAAAAATACAATGTTACTAACGGATCCGAAAGAGCATACAGTATGTTATATCTACAGACCGCAATTTTACTTTCGACTTTTCTTGTTTAAAATATATTTGTAATGCATTCCATTGTTCTAATAATCGTGATACTACTGCAGTCAATGACAACCATCGAGTCAGCGACGGGTGTAATATTTTATGGATGTCTAGATCCAAAAATATTTGAAACTTTTGAAAATGAGGCTGTCTCTTAGAACTAGATTTAAAATAATTATAAACATCACGCGCTAAATCTTCACATGTACGAGGAAGCTCTTTGCAGGCTTCACTTGCACACAAATGCATTGAATGGCAAATGCATTTTAATACTGATATACCAAGACACTTTTCCCGAAACCGGCTAGCCACTGAATTGTTAATTCCCATCATTTTATTACATCCATCAGATGCAAATCCTATCACATTTTTAAAATTTATGTTATATTTATCGAATGAGTTCTCAATACATTTAAGGTAGTTGTAGCGTGATAGGCATTTCAACAGAAAATTATGAAATTTTTTTTATTGAAAGATAAATATATTAATAATTCACTACCAAAATTTCAGATCAATTGACCGCACCGTTTTTGAGTAATTAATTTTTGAAATTGCATCTTTTACACGTAGCGGTATAGAGAGATGATAAAGTTAGTATGAAATCTTTGGCCCACTCGAGTGGTATGGAAGATTTCATACTAACTTTACCATCTCTCTATACCTCTACGTGTAAAAGATACAATTTCGAAAATTAATTACTCAAAAACGGTGCGGTCAATTGATCTGAAATTTTGGTAGTGAATTATTAATATATTTATCTTTCAATAAAAAAAATTTCATAATTTTCTGTTGAAATGCCTATCACGCTACAACTACCTTAAATAAGTGCTCAGCTGTAGCTGCTTGGGCAATGATTTCTTGACTAGAAGAAGCAGCAGTAGAAACATCCATTCCAGAGTCATTAATTTCTCTTTCAAAAATCTGTTGCAGTTTCCAAAATCTACTCACTATTTTTCCTTCAACATTATCGTAAAACCTGTATAAAAAGAAATGAAATTTAATAAAAATGAAAATCATACTGACGAAAAGCAAAAATAAAAACCACCTGACTACAATGCATAATGTTTGAATCGCTGAAATATCAGTTGACTCATCAATTAATATGCTGAAAAACGTATTTTTTAATTTTTCACACAAAGTCACAGTTTGTGATTCTGCAATGACATTTTTAACAACTGCTTTAGCTTTAGTCGGTTTCAATTGTACTTCTTGAAGTGTTTTCGAGTTTCAATAACAGTCTTTCAGTAAATCTATTAAGTGATCCATAATGTTGAATGATAAATTATGCTCGCAACCATGAAAGCACACATTTTTATTTCAGCTCTCTTAGTTAAAGAGCTCATTGATGATTTTTCTTTGCTACTATCGATACATTTTTTTAATGATTGTTGACTTTCGGATGGGACTGATTCCAACTCTGAAACATCAGCAGTTCGATGTGATGTTACATGTCCATACCTTACTCATAGGTATCTCCATCTACAAACATGAATTTACTCTCAACTAGTGTGTAGAAAATTTCGGGCCTGTTTTTTAATCCGAGGTAAAATTTTATTCAATGTTGAGGTGTTATGTCCTCTTCTTGGTGGACAACGATAGAAATCTTTATTTAAATTTAAAGTTACCGACGTGGTCTTTGATTTGCCCGGGAATATTGAAATACTCAACTTTATCAACGGGAACTTGTAGGATGAGGAAAATGATATAAAATGAATATAAATTAAATAAATAATTGAACGGAATGAAGTTAACTGAATCGAAGTATATATTCAAAAGACTTTACACAAAATTAGAAACGAGGTGATAAGTCTGAGCTCGAATACTATTCTGATTCTTCACTAAAATTTACTAAGTCCGACTCGCAGCAGTAGAAGTGGCGGGGGCGGATCTCCCTGCCATCCGAGTATTCCGCTGTACTGGCCTTTTGGCAACGTTGATTGGTCCTTCTTCTTCCTTCTGGGTCCTAGCTGTACTCCTACTCAGGTACTCGTCCTTTCCGGCCGTTGTTGAACTACCTGGGCTCGCCAGCAGAGTTTGTCCGAAGTTTCATCATCCCTGGGAATTTACCGGACTGAGTGGTTGAACTGGACTCGTCATAAATGAGGGTCACTAATCTGCTCAGACTATCTTCTCGCATTTTTTTATACAACATGTTATATTTCTTATGAGATTAAAATATATTTTATAATTTCTATAATTACTTAAGTCGAGGGCAATTAGGTAGTAAATTTATATATTTATGGCTTAATCCTCTTTTCTATCTTATTATTCCTAGTCTATTATGCTGAATTTTCAGAGAGTAAAAATACATTTTAACAATAACATTTTTTACTAATAGCTAAAAGTCTAGACCTAGATTGAGGGGTTTTCCCAAAAGTTTTCTTATAATTATAAAAATAAATTTTAATGTTAAAATTTGCGCTATCAAAGGGGTATCATCAGTGCTCGCGTGGCAGCGCCAGTCGCGATTCAACTAAACCGTGATATGACATCACAGAGGGTAGGCCGTTGTAAATGTATTTTCAAAAATTTTATTTTTTCTAATTATATCTTACATAAATCTGGAAATTAAATTAAATAAAGTTTTAGAAAAATAATACAAGATTAGCGATGTGGAAGCTTTATAATAGTTTATTAAAATTTTTTTTCAAAAAGTAATTAGAAAAATAAAATTTCAGAAAATGCATTTACTACGACCTAGCCGTAACACCCTTACATTCACACGGCATGTATTTATTCGGACTTTTTTATGATACTGAAATCAACAGACATCTTACAATTTTTTAAATATTTATAACAATTAAATTATTATAAAAAAAATTTAGTACAAAAATGTCACATGTAGAAATTAAAAATAATTATAAATGCGAATTTTCAAAAATATTTTTTTTATTATAATTGATTTGCTAAAAGATTTTCAAAAATTGTAAGATGTCTGCTGATTTCAGGATCATACTTTTTTACATATGAATAGATATGTCGATGCTTCTATTATTTTGAAAGATGCGGACATTCGTCACCCTCTATTTCTATCCTATATTATAAAATAGATGAAAGTCTTGAAGTTAGTCAAAGGTCGAAACTCGCAAAATACGGGCCACGATTCATTATTGGTTAAAATTTAGGCGCGCGCGTAGCGCGCTATTTAAATTTATAGTTCTGTATAAATTATAATAATCATTCGTAACGAGTAAACTCCAGTCGTGCGTCGAAGCTGACACAAACAATTTTCTTTTAAGTCAGCTTTAAATAAGGGTCATTTTTTTCCAATTAAATATTCTGTTTTTAAACTGAAGATTCTAAGTATTGCGTTATGTCTTGAAAGATTTTATGATTATGAATTTACATAAATTTCGCGTGTTAGAGTAAAATTTATTTTAGTACTTATATATAAGTGGGGCTCTACTTATTTTCAGACATAGAAAATCGAAAAATTCACTTACTCATTTTTTTTTTCTTCCACCAAAATGGTGAAAAATTGACAACGTTGTTTTCGAATCGTTCTACTGTTGAGATACACAAAAAAAAATTTACCAATCTTAAAGAAAAGTGCATCATCTTTAAATTGTCGATCAATAATTTAAGTTTAATTAGGAGATTTTTCAAATTCAAAAATCGCCATAAACTTTGATTTTCTGATAATCAAACCAGTTCTTATCTGTAATTCGCTGAAAGAAAAGAAAATTAAAGAGAAGAAATTTTCGAACGTCTTCATTTTTCGATTTTCTATGACTGAAAATCAATGAAGATCTACTTCTACATAAATATTGATGAAGTATTTGCTGCCCGCATTATCATAAACTGATGAATACTTATTGAATTAATAAACTCTAAAAATAATAATATTCAAGTTCTACAATAATTGTAAAAACAAAATATTTCTTTTACTTTTTTGATATTCTACATCTCTAATTTTATTTTCATTTTTCTAAAAGTTTTATTTAATGATTAAATTTCATTAAGATTTCTTTTATTCTAGTGCTGTAAAAATTAATAAGTGCATGATTTGTTATATATATATTCATTAAATTAATTTTAGTGTGTGATTTTAGTACATCGAAATTTTTTTGCCCATTATATAGCAACTGCATCTTGTATTGCGAATAATTTCATGATATAAAATTTATCTGAAAGATGCAAACATGCATAAAACTTTTAAGAATCGTTAAAAACACTTCAGAAAAATTCAAAAACACAAAAGAAAGAATATTATAAAATAAAAGTACGAATTCTCATTGTTAATATGTTTTTACTGATGTTTTATTACTATAGTAGCACATTTTAATTCAACAATATTTTTACTCTTTGTAAAAAACTATTTTTTTTTACTTAATTAATGTTTATAAGTAAAAACTCTCAATAACTCTTCCATAACATAGAATTATGACATAATGGAAAAAAAAAAAGAAAAAATAAATAGAGTTATATTTCTCTTAACTGTAAATTATTCTAAAAAACTTAGTATTTTTAAATAGTTACCATTTAATTGGATACTTGAATTTTAAATTTAAGATATAATAATTTTTGCAAGTACTTAATAATTACATGCATTTTGTATGATCTATAAAATTGTGTGAATATTAATAACTCTTAGGTGTTAATAACTATTATTAAATTTGATTTTGTATATAGAAAAAGTATAGATAATCATATAGAGCATTAAATATGTATTATTGTATTTTTGATGGATAAGTTTAAATACTAAAGACTCGAAACTATAGTAGAAGAATGCACAAAATTCCATCTCCCAAAAACATATGAAAGCCATATAATTTGATATATTTCTATTTTCTACAACTAATGTAGAATAATAGACATTAAATACACGCAATATACAGTGATAATATTCGATTATGATTCTTAAAGAAAATTAAACTTTTATTTAGCTAATTATAAAGCTGTAAATTTTATCGCGGAAACAATCATATTGTTGTATTGTTTTAAATTAAATATTTCGAAAAAAATAACTAATATTAATTTTTCTTAAAATTTTGAAAAAAAGTTAATTTAAATATAAAATTACGCTTGAATTGCAAGTAAAAATTTTATATTTATCGCTTAATAACGATCGTTGTCAATGTCATCATCATCTTCATCCATAGCAAAATCACTACCAACTCCAGAATCTAAAACGTACAGAGGACTGTAACAACATAAAAAAAAAGTATTAATAATATTTACACATATGCTGTTATTTATAAAAATGATCGAAAGTCAATACTAACTTTATTGCTCTACAATTAAAGAATACGATGCGTTTCAATTTTTTATTGTAAAAAAAATAGTTGAATGACCATAAGCAACCATCTTCTCCAAAAGGATCTGACGCCAAATCCGGATTATAGCTGTATAGCAGTAATGAGAATTAATAAGTTGTGTGAGAAAGTCAAAATATTGATATAAAAGATATTTTTTTTTCTTTTTCAATGCAACAAGTACTATAATTATTACTTATTAATTATTACTATTGTTACCTATAAATATCACATTCGCTCATTGATATTTCATCTTCAATTGCAGCCCACAATGCAGATCTTAAATTGCGGTAATGATCACCAGCAGTAGCACTAAGATTACTGTCAACTGCATTCATGACCCATTGCAAACTGGGTTCCTTACTGAATTCGTGACTTTTAGCATCGGAAAAATCGTAATCAGGACAGAATGTTGAATTTAAAGTTGCAATTAAATAAAATAAAGTTTTTCGGCTGATTGTGTCACATAAAGGTCCTTCTTCATCTCCAGAGATACTTTTACTGTAAAAATATTTATATAACGATTTGTTTTCTTTTGCATTGAGTAAAAAAATGTTAAAATAAATACCTGAAATAGGATTGGGCTGGTGACGTGCCAAGAGATGTTTGTGGTGGAGATAAAGCTTGAAGGTCGTGTGGTGTAACTCCTTGCTCAGAATTAAATCTTTTATACATTTGCTTATCATTTCCAGCCATTTTACAAGAGTAACTTTCAATTCTGAAATAAAAAAATTGTTCTTTCATTATTACAAAATAATTTACTTATATATACGACTATAAAATTAAAAATGACTACCTTCCGATGATTTTGCAGTCACCGGTTTTGATAAACAAAGCACTGTTTATTGCTTCAAATCTAGTGCTTTCCAATAGTTTCATGTTGATTGATAACGTAGTTAATTAAAATATAAATCAAATTATCCTCTGAATTAAATTTCTCAAAATCTTAAATGTCGTTGGAGATGTTCTCAACAGTAAGATTTTAACATTTTCTAGATATTTGCCTTTTTTTATAAGAGTTATCAGCTCTTCGACAAATTTTATTGAATTCAATAAATTTACTCTATAATTCACTTCATTTGATAATTCAATTCAAACGAAATATCAAAAAATTCAATGAATTACGGCTACTAAATTCGTTCTTCAGCATTTTTTTTATATTTATAAAAATTCCTTTTCTCTTCGAGTGAACAAATTTTATTGTCGATGTAACTGCGTATTCTTCAGTGCTACACTTGCGGTACATTACAAAATTACTGTTTATTTTTTTCAAGTTAATCAAATATTCAATAAAATTAAAGTATTTATTTTATTATTTTAATAGAAAAAGAAAAAAAATAACAACAGTTAGTTAGTTTTTTATGATGAATTTTTAACTTCAAACAGTTTTTGTTTTTTTCTCTTTTCTTTTTATTCTCTTGTCAGCGACGCTTATAGCTTGTGCATAAAAACTACGTACTAAAAATAATATAGTCAATACACTTGAGGGAAGAATAAGTAAAAAATTTTTTGCTCTTTTGAGCAACAGATATAAAGTTTTAAATATTTACTTTTACTCAAATAACCCAACTGGTTAATTAATAACCATTTAATTATTCACTTTTTCGGTACTATAGCGAACAATCCATGATTACAAACATTGTTGTAGTTGTTTTTCTAACTGGACACTGTTGTAAGTTTGAGAAATGACAAGATTCACGTAAACAGTATCTCACGTCACACAAATTCTCAAAGTAATCTCCGAAATTGCATCAATATAATGAATACGAGAAAAACAATAACTTTAGATTAATCACCAAGTGAGGAAAATCTAAAAATTGCAATGTCAATACGACGCACACTTATAAGTCGTCTTGTTAAAATAACTCAGACCATTTTATTTTCTGGTTCTTTCTTTTGACAGAAGTTGATTTTTATTGTTTGAATATCTCTCTCTATCTATCATGAATATACATTTTTTGTCTTTTTTTAGTGGTTTGTTTGGTGGTTGCGCAATACATGTTCAGTTTTCTCACCATTGCGCATAATATTTCGTATCAATAGACACAGATTTATTCCATTTATTCCCAGTACAGTAGACTCTCAATAAAGTTACACTTTCAGGGTTACGTTTCTCTCCCACTTGATTATTAATGATCAATAATATTTAAAGGAAATACAAGTTATTTGTTGCTATTGATTTTTATCACCCTCTTTAAGAAGATACATTTACCCCCGAAACTCTAACTATATTAAGTGTCTACTGGTACATGCGGAACATAAACGCTTATTAACCCTTCAGTACCCTCGCTATGAGAATTTTTCTTACGCAACAACATTCAACTTATAGGATGTTAGATTTGGGTGTAATAAAGGCCTGCATTTTTTTATTTTTCCTAATTTTTTCTTTTTTTTTTAATTTTTATTGCTTGCCCAACATTCTAGTGATTTTTCAAAAAAAATAATTAAATGCAGGTCTAAATTTATTAAAAAAAAAAGGTTAGTACTCAATTTCAGATTTTTTTTTATCTAAAAGTGTTGATTAGAGCACTCATCAAAGTTTTATTTTCAAAATTTTATCGCGAAAAAAAAATCATATTTCATTTACAAATAAATGCTCTTTTAAGTATTCAGAAAAAGAACAACTGCTATTTTTTTAATTTAAAAAAATCGATTTCTTCGTTGAAATATCGATTGTCAAAATTGTCGATTGTCGGTTGTCGGTTAAGTTCACAGTCATGGTCGAGAGATATATTCTCTCTTTTTACATAATTTCGATGGGGATCCATCGAACTTGATTACTAGTGATGCTGAAAGCTTTTGTGGTATCTGTTCGAGTTATAAAGATGTTTATTAAATGAAAGAAATTAAATGAGAGTAAAGACAAACTATGAAAAAATAAATGGGGTTTATTTCTAATGTATTTTTAATATTAAGTAGCAAGTAGCAAATTTACTCCTAATTTACACCTAATTACTACTTTTTATAAACACCTAATATATATACTAGGGTGTGCCAAAATGTAACTCCCGTGGAGAATCTTTTAAAATTGGAATTTTTAGTTCCGCTTTTAACAGGGGCTGCGTTTGGGCATTTCCTGATATATTTTGGTGTGAGACAATGTAAGGTAAAAGCCCCAATAGATGATCATGTACCAGTATATGATCACTCCATGTATTTGTATACCTATATTTGTGAATATAGATATACAGATACATGGAGTGATCATATACTGGTACGTGATCATCTATTGGGGCTTTTACCTTATTTGATTTTCATAGAATTTTTTAACAGAAGCTTAGTTTGGGTATTTCCGGTGAAAATTCAAAATTTGGCCGGAAGTGCCCAATTAAATCTCCTGTTAAAAATCCTATAAATAATCAAATGAATTCTCTCAACTCGAAATATCTCAAGAAATGCCCAAACATAGCTGCTGTTAAAAGTGGAACTCAAAATTCCAATTTTAAAAGGTTCTCCACGGAAGTTACATTTTGGCACACCCTAATATATACATTGAAAATGTTCTTTTAAAAATTAATAATTGAAGAATTGTTATTTATTATTATTTTTTTATATTAAAATATATTTTCTGACGAATTAAAAATTCCCAAAAAAATACCCTAAAAAAATGTATCCCCTAAAACTTTCCGGCTATTTGCAAAATACCCCTAAATTTAGGGGAAAATCCCCCAAGTTGGCATCACTGGCTTGAATTTAGATCTACTAGTCATTTGACCGCTAGGCGCTAAAACTTTAATTTAGTCAAATTAATTTTTGTATTTAACTATTTTTTTTTTATTTTCAAAATTTCAACGATCAATGCCTCATATACTATTTATTTTTTAATTTTAGGAATTTTTATAGGTTTTTTATTTTAATTTATCGTGTATTGGATTGACTAGAAAACCAATACTTTTCAATACTTTTTTCTTTGTCTCAATACTTTTTTTTTTATCAGGGGTCTTACATTTCATTAGTAAATAAATAATTAAATATAAAATTAAATAATCAATCAAAAAATCTTATAGACAATGATTTATTGTAAATTTTTATAACAATCAATTATATTTATTCCTAAATTATCTAATATTATTAAACATAATTTTTCTAGTAATTATATAGAAGTGAGGATCTTCTGATTTTTAGCCATAAAAAATCAAAAAATGAAGATAGCAAATTTTTTTTACTAGTGTATAAAAGTTCTTTATTTTGTGCAGACAAATTTTTTTTTTCTGAAAATATATATAATTAAATGAAATGAATGTTTTAACAACAAAATCATAATTGTTATTTGAACAACAGACACTGAATTTTATATAAAAAATCAACTCTAAGAAATTAATGTTTCTAGACAGATAACTATAACTGTGATCTTTATAATATATAATATTAATGTTAATAATTAAAAGTATTATATGAATTATCACAACTAAAGTATAAATATAAAAATGGTATATTGTGAATGAAGTATATCCATCAATAATTTTGTTCATCATCCAAATTAATCACATTTGATATCGTTGAAAAAAATCGATCCACTCTGTAGCTTATTTATCTTATGTTAGAATATAGTTATATTACTTATACATCATCACATCCGATGATTGATACATGCACATGTAAGCATCGCAAAGAAGCCTTTTAGCATATTCCGGTAATTGTCGATCATCAGTGGATTCAGCTTTTTTTGCTCCATCTTCACTTAGCCAGTATGGAAAATCTGGACATGATACCATTTCAGGTATATTGAATCCATTTTGTTCGCCTAAAATTTAACATCAAATCAATCACATTTAGTGACAAATTGAAAAATATTTCTG
The DNA here is from genome assembly GCF_020080835.1 of Cotesia glomerata. Classification (NCBI taxonomy): domain Eukaryota; kingdom Metazoa; phylum Arthropoda; class Insecta; order Hymenoptera; family Braconidae; genus Cotesia; species Cotesia glomerata. The sequence goes on from NC_058161.1 coordinate 11,349,648, forward strand.
GTATAGCCTGAAGAAAGTGATGTTACCTTTGCGATCAGCCATTGAATCGAAAAAGCACCATGGTGCTTCAGAGCCTGATCCACATTTTACAAATGACACATAATGAGATGTCTCAATGCAGACTACAGCTGATAATTCCAAAAAAAGGCGTGGAACTGGACAATGGTCTTGTAGAATCTAAAAAAAAAAAAAAAAAAAAAAAAAAAAGAAGTTCTAAATTCAGTGTGTTGATTCAGTAAAACAAAACTATTTATTAAGTCGGAAGATTTAAAAAAATATAAAATTTTACTTAATATTTTCCAGAACTTACTTTAAATTCAGTGGGTACGTTCAATTTTGTAGATGCATGATTTGTTCTTCTTTCATGTCGATGTACCTAAAATATTTCAGTTAATTAATTTTATTATTACTGTTGTTGATATAATTATAAAAATATACAGTTAAAAATTAATAGTTACTTGATCTAAACAAGAAGTACAAAATGCAATACTTTCTAAACCTAATCCCCGTTGACCATAGCATTCTTTGCATTCATATTCAGCTAACTTTCCACAGATTGTACATTGTCTTGGAGCTACAGAAAATAAAATAATTATCAAAAATAATTTCTTCCGTATATTATATAATAAACATTATTTATACTCTACAATCTTCGATAATATCCGTGACATCAAGTAAAAGTGTAGGCTGAATTTTTGAGTACATTTTATATGATTTTCCAAAACGCGGCATTTGTATTATTAAGCATGATGGAACCTCTTTTAGTCTAATATTACTCGTTAAAAAGCTTTGTTCGAGTAATTGTTGGACTGTAGGTAAGTTTAAGTGATCATCTTTTTCAACAAAAAGTTGATAATGATACGCATCTTGACCAGAGCTTAACTTTAAAAAAGGCTCTGCATTTAATATTTGAGCAACTAGTGAAGTGAGAAATTCTTCCGGATCTTTTTCTTCACTAGTTAAACCAGATACTGATGACAATTTTTCAAGTAATGTTCGTAGTTTCATTACACTATTCGCGTGTACAAAAACATTCTTTCGTAGAGGATTTACGATGTCTTCTCGTAATACTCGCTGTACTTGTTCATATTGTGCGCAGTCTTTCTCAGTTGGAGGTCTAATTAAAATAACAAATTATCGGATTATTAAAAAATGAAAAACGATTTTTTATGTTTTTACATTTATAATTATTCACCTGAAAAGCAAGTTATCAAAAACACTTGTGAAAGCAAACATACAGAATAATGTAGCGTCTAAATAACATGAATTATGATGGCCTTGAATGCCACGATATTTACCACATATATTTTCAAGACCATCTTCGACACATATAGGTTTTACAATACCTTTAACTATCAAATTTTCAGATTGACTTAAATTATCATCATTGATTCTTAATAATGAATCGTCTTTCTATAATTGATTAACTTATTTGTGAATTTTCATTTTTAATGTACCATACGTTTAATTTTATAATATTTATACTTACAGATGTTATATTAGGTTGTATAAAAGTTTCAGAATCTCCGTAACATGCTCTATTTAATTTAATATTAAAATGTTTTAACTCATTGTATACTTCATCTGTGTTTTGTAAGTCAGGCTCATCTTTCTGTAATCATCAAAAATAATATATGGATAAAATCAATTTTATTTTTATAATGATATTTTAATATCATTAAAATTTAATATATAATTTAATATTTTAATATCATTAAAATATCAACAAAATTTTGATTTAAAATAAAATTCATCAAATACTAGAATTTTAGAAACTGTAATGTGACATTAAATAACTTACAAACTCGATAGCTGCCATAATTTTTCCAGGATTACTTCCCGGTACATTGTCGATCCATCGAATGATTCCATGTCGTAATTCAGAACCCACAAGAACTTCAACTTTGGTTCCCAAATCAAAAGGTTTGTCATTGCCTTTTCGAATCATTTGATTGTTATCATATTTTGTTAATAAATTATCTAAATAATTAAAAATCGATAAATTAGTTGTGATACCATTGAGATGTAAACAAAAAACTAAAAAAAAAACAAAAAAAAAAGATTAAATTTTACTATCAGAAATTTAGTTTTATACAAATAAACAAATAACTTAAATTTCTGTTAAATTCAAATGAAAAAGAAATTTTTATTCGAGAAATTAAAAAAAAGAATTTCGTAAAACGGTATACCCTACAGGCCATCCCTGCAACACCTCGCTAATTTCAAATACAAAGCGCTCTAAATTTAACTTGTTACGACGTTTTTGAGCTCTTTGAGCTCAAACGTTCAGTTTGTATTTAATAACAACTTTTTTCATAATATTTAAGCTACAATATTTCGGACAAATCATCCGCTTTTAGAACACTTGGCAACATTTACCGTGGTTAAGAGAGGTTTACCAAAAAAAAAAATCTGGAAAACGGTTGACCCTGAAGGCCATCCCTGCAACTTGCCGCCAATTCTATACCTAAACGCTTGAAATTGCACTTATGACGTTTTTGAGCTCTTCTAGCTCATAAATACAATTTGTGTATTATTTTGAGCTCTGCGAGCTCAAAAAATAGCTTTTGTATGCTTTTGAGCTCGTCGAGCTCAAAAGCTTGATAGACGTTTGATAAAACACTATTTTTTGAATTTTCAAATCGCAATAACTTTTGAATGAATGAACCGATTTTCACGCGGTTGGTGGCATTCGACGCAGTTTTTTGAGCTTCATAAAGAATCTTCAAGTTTAAATTGATAGAGCAAAAAATTTCGGAGTAATTCCGAAAAAACACTTTTTTCGGTTTTCTTTCGTCAACGATAACTCACGAACGAATCAACCGATTTTGACCGGACTAACGGCGATCGACGTGGTTTTTTGATGTTAAGAGCTCATTAGTTTTTGGAATTGATCAGTAAAGCCGTTTAAAAGTTATTCCAAAAAACCACTTTTGAAAAAATTATTTTTTGTAGCTTTTTTGTGATTTCTCAAAATCTACCGGTCTGAATCGTTTCAAAGTATATTCAAAATCTAAGTTTGGCCAAGCCCTTTCGAATGACACCAACCGCGATCAAATCGGTCAAGCCGTTCAAAAGTTATAAGAGGTTTACACACACACACACACGCACACACACACGCACGCACACACACACACACACACAAAAACACACACACACACTCGGGGCAGAAGAGATACTGCTACCGGGCGCGTCTCCCCGAGCGGATGGGAGAACGCTCGCTGTCCTTGGATGACACTTAATCTCTTAGTTGATGAGGTACAGCGGGTAGGAGCCAAGCAAAATAACCAAACAAAATAAGCTCCCGTGGACAAAAATCCCCTTTAATGGGTTGGTCACGCTAACTGACCTAGCAAGACGATTGGTTCCTGCTGTAACTCATTGGGAGTGTCCGGAACCTGTATCGTAGTTTCCGACGATGCAGGCCACGGCTGATGTGAGCTTGCTCTGCCGAGGTGAATGCTGCAGCAGTGAGTGTTAGAAATCGGAATCTTCACCGCTCCGAGCGAGTCTAGTCCGTCCGTGTATTCCGGGACTGGCTAAGTGTCGGCTAGGCCTTAGGGAACTGGGGTAGGAGTACTATCTCCGAGGGTACACCCGTTCCTAGTTATGGCAACCCGTTCCACTCCGTACGATGCGCTGGTAAATCAAAAATAGTATGAGTAACTTACAGGAAACAAACAAGAATAGAAACGGGCTTCATGCTCAACAAGCAGCGATTGAAGCAAGCGCTGACATGAAGAGAACGCAAGCGTTGGAGCGCCTTGAGAAGCTGACCATTGAGCTGCAAGAGTTTGTCCAAACTAACGTCACTATCCACAAGGAGATAAAGACCAAGACAACCGGTGTAGTCAATGCTCTTGGAAGATTTAAGAAACTGGACGAGGAATGGCAGTCATCACGACGCCGCATTGAAACTGAAACTGAGACGGAAGCAATGGACACTGGAGCCGATGGTGACGGTGAATCTGCTGCTGAGGACAAGGGTGAAACTGACACAAGGTCTGGAAAGAGAAAGGACCGAGATTCGCCAGAGCCAACCGACAAAGTCACAAAGAAGAAGGACTTGAAAAAAAGCCCTCCCCAACGACTGGCAGGGCAGGGCGACGAACCCAAGAAGACGACTGACTGGGAAAAAGTACAGTCTAAGAAGGAGAAGAGAAGGCTAGCTAGAGAGCAACTCTCAAAACAGCCGCCGAAGGAGCCCAGGCCAGAGCCTAAGCGGAAAAAACCACGCAAATGGATCAGACCCGACGCACTGATCATCCGCCCGGCCGAGAAAACAAAGTATGCCGAGATTCTGCGTCGTATAAAGCAGGACGTCCCTGATGAGCAGGTTCGTTCAACTGTGGATAAGATCAACAAGACCAGAAGTGGCGACTTGTTGATTACGATTTCGAGGAAGAGCACTGACAATGGGCAAGCCCTGCAAAAGACGATCGCGAACATCCTTAAGGAGGAGGCCAAAGTGATTTGCAAAGGGCCACAGGAGACCATCGAGATCCGAGATGTCGATGACGACACGACGAAAGAGCATATTCAGACCGCTCTAAAGAGGGAAGCTGGAGAAAGTTGTGAAATCCCACTAGAGGCAATCAAGATCCGTAAAGCCTTTAGGGGTACACAGACAGCCACAGTGTCACTACCAGCAGCTGCAGCACAAAAGTTACTGGAGGGAAACTGCAAAATAAGGATAGGCTGGTCTGATTGCCGAATGAGAGCAACGAAGAGACCCATACAATGCTTCAAATGCTGGCACTTTGGGCACTTCGGATCGCAGTGCAAAAGCGAAGTCGACCGGTCTAAGCTCTGCATAAGGTGCGGAAAAGAAGGACACAAAATTGCTGATTGTAAAAATCCAGCTAAATGTGCACTGTGCTTTGAACGGGACGGCGTAGAAAAGGCGGCTCACCATGCAGGCACGAACAGATGCCCCATCTTCCAAGAAGCGCTCCAGAAGATAACGAAGCCAAGAACATGAAGATAGTGCAGCTCAACCTCAATCATTGTGAGGCTGCGCATGACCTGCTCATGCAAACTGTGCGCGAATTAGAGGCAGATGTAGCACTTATAAGTGAGCCTTATAGACATCTGAATAACCAACCCTGGGAATCCGACAGCACTAACAAAGCCGTCATCTGGTCCTGCGGTAAATGTCCTTTTCAGAGAACAGTCAACAATAAAGAAGCTGGCTTCGTAGCAGCATGGGTAGATGGCCTCCGCTTCTACAGTTGCTATGCACCACCTAGTCTCTCTAATGAGCATTTTGAAGACTTCCTTGATCGGCTAACTGAGGACGCAAGAAAACACTTTCCCGTGGCAATAGCTGGTGACTTCAATTCCTGGGCAACAGACTGGGGCAGCAAGTTCACTAATACACGTGGAAAAGCACTTCTCGAGGCAATGGCCACTCTGGACGTGATCCTTCTTAATACCGGTGACACGCCAATGTATACTAAGGGAGAGGCAAACTCAACTGTCGACCTTACATTTGTCAGCAGTTGCTTACGTCGAAGAGGTTTTTCTTGGAAAGTATTGAACATCTATACAGCCAGCGACCATAGTGCGATAGTGGGATTGGACGGAATTCCTAATATTGCCCTGAAATCAATCCTTAGGGCAGCACCGACATTATTCCTGGACGTTTACGATACATGCCTGAAGGAAGGGACTTTTTCCCAGAAGTGGAAACAGCAACGGCTAGTGTTACTTCCGAAGGGGAAAAAGCCGCCGGAATAACCGTCATCCTATCGACCACTCTGCATGTTAGACACGGCCGGCAAGATATTCGAGCGCATAATTCATCAGAGAATAGAGGCTTTAGTCGATCCACTCCTAGCAGAGAACCAGTTTGGTTTCCGAAAAGGGCGGTTAACTCTGGATGCTATCAAATTGGTTATTGATATAGCCAAGGATGCAATCGCCGGAACGAGATGGAAGGGTGGAAAGAAGAAATACTGCTTGGTGGCTGCTTTGGACATCAAGAATGCCTTCAACTCCGCTAACTGGGACTGCGTTATGCGAGCTCTAGAAGAAAAAAACATACCAGGATACCTTCGCAGAATAGTAGCGAGCTACTTCACGAACAGGCTCCTAAAATATGACACGACGAATGGTACGGAAGTGTACGAAATCTCCGGAGGAGTGCCACAGGGATCAGTCTTAGGTCCTCTGCTATGAAACATCATGTATGATGGCCTCCTGAGAATAGCATTGCCTACGGGAGTCAAACTTGTAGCATATGCGGATGACGTAGCTGTCGTGATTGTCGCAAAGCACCTCGAAGAGATAGAAATGGCATTTGATATTACATTCAGACGAGTCAATTTGTGGATGGACATGATGAACTTGCAACTAGCCAAGCATAAAACCGAGGCAGTGCTCATCACCAGCAGAAAAACGGTAGAAACCATCAAGTTGAGAGTCGGAGAACAAGAAATCACATCACAACCATTTATCCGTTATCTGAGAGTGATGCTGGATGCACGACTTAACTTCAAGCAGCAGGTGGAACATGTCAGTGCCAAAGCGTCAGTAGTGAGGGCTAGTCTCGCACGGCTGATGCCTAACATCGGAGGCCCAATGCAGAGCAGGAGGCTACTATTGTCATCAGTAGTCACATCAGTGCTCACTTACAGAATATACATTTGGGCTGATGCACTGGAAACCCAAGAATCATGGAGAAAAGCTGGACCAATACACCGACTGAGTGCCCTACGAGTAGCTAGTGCCTTCCGCACTATATCAGAAGAAGCAGTGTGCGTCATTGCTGGAACCCTACCTCTTAGAGTTCTAGCAGAGGAAAGACGGGCCCTTTACCAACGAAAAAGCTCAACTGCACTGAGCCCTGAAGAACTTAGAATTGAAGAACGGCAGAAGAGCATAGGCCGATGGCAACTACAATGGGATGCTGCAGAGAAGGGTAGGTGGACGCACTGTCTCATACCTCGGATCGACATTTGGCTTAACCGGAATCACGGTGAGGTCAATTACTATCTTACGCAGATGTTGTCGGGACATGGGTGTTTTCGAGAGTATCTACACCGCTTTAAGCACGATGACTCTTCGGAGTGCCCGTCCTGCCCAGGAGTTGCTGAAGATGCGGAGCACGTCTTCTTTGTATGTCCTCGTTTCGATCCACAGCGTGAAGAACTGGAGAGGATCCTGAACCAGAGAATGCAACCAGATTCACTAGTGGAAGCAATGTTGTCATCAGAAGCTGCCTGGAACGCTACCAACACGTTTGCAACAGAAGTCCTTAAAGACTTGCGTTCCACCGAAAGAAAAAGAGCAAATAGCAGAAGATAGAAGGAAGGTAGTTAACACCTTAGCCACCAGAAGGAAGAGCAGTAGCTAGATCCTCCCTTCACGAAGTAATGCCTGACGGCGGTTTCCATGAGGGATTAGAGGAAAGAAGGAAAAGGGGTTTAGGGTTTAGTGGGTAGGGGCGTTAGTGTCGAGTTTTAGTATGACGCTGCGTCGAGTCGCCACATATCTAGGCCAAACAACTATGCCTAGAATCCGTAAAAAGGATTCCCCCCCCTAAGGAAAAAAAAAAATAAAACACACACACACATACAGACACCATCGCGGTAATAGTCAGGGAAGCTTCCTAGGACCTCGAAACGTCGAGATTCGATGAAAACTCGATTTTCGTAAAACGGGGTGAAAACAATAACTTCCCGATTTTTGAAAATCTTCGATTTTCTTAGCGGGAAGTTAAAAATCCGTTCTGATAAATAATTGGAAAACCATATTTTGTTAGTTTTTAGAAATTATATGTCTCTTGAACAAATCAACCGATTTAGATGTGGCTTGCGGCAATCGACATAGTTTTTTGAGCTTAAGAAAAAAATTCATGACGAAAAAATTGATTTGCTATAAATTTTTCAAGTTATTTTAAAATAACACTTTTTCCAGATTCCTTTCGACAACGATATCTCTCGAATGAATCAACCGATTCTGATGCGGTTTACGGCAATCGGCGTCCTTTTTTTAGTCAAAAACTTGATTAAATCATAGGATTGATCAAAACAATAGTTTTAAAGTAATTTAAAAAAAAACATTCTGTGAAAATTACAAAAACTTGAATTCTAATTTCAGCGAGGCCCTTTTAGATGCCGCAAATCGCTTTTCGATCGGATACTCCGTTACAAAGTTATAAGATGTTTACATGTTTCCATACATACACACCTACCTACCCACACACACATACAGCCAGAATAGCTTTCTAGGACCTCGAAATATCGAGATCTTATTAAAACTCGCTTTTCGAAAATCGGGGTGAAAACAATAACTTTTCGACTTTTTAAAATCATTGGCTTTCATAGCGGGAAGTTAAAAAGTAACTTTTTAAGGTAATAAAATTTTTGTATTAGTATGAACATATGCATGTTTCTATTGAACTGTCAAAAAATAAGATTAATAGTATTGCTTTTGTAAGTGTTTAGTAAAAAGAAAATAAATAAATAAATAAAAAACGAATTTGAGCTTACGATTCAACGAGTTAAGGCAATTTGGAGGTGGAAAAAAATCATTGTGCACATTCAAATTCACATCACTGCTCCATTTATGTTGAAGAACAAATAAAGGAATATTTTGTAATGTTGTCATGTTAAAATTGAAATAACTTTATTAAAGAAAGAGCCCAGATGTCTGATATAACCGTTTAAAACACGCAAACTGCTGTTGTAGCTATTTTAAGTCTCGGATATTATTAACTCTTTCAGTTACTTGGCAAACCGGAAGCTAATCATAGTAAAAATACTATTCAATCTATATTTTAAAATTTTAATTAACAAATTACCTATTGGAATGAAATTACACTTATTTAAACTTTTCTTCAAATTGATTCCATCATCACTATGTAATATACTTGACTTTACTGATTGATGAATAATCTTCGGTAGTAATGCATCATTAAAACCAAAACTTTCTGGTTCTCTATTATTGTTGTTATTGTGATTATTATTATTTTTATCTTCAAAATTGATTAGTTGTTTTGAAGTAACAACATTTGATTCATGTCGTATGCCTTTATCATTGATTGTGTGGTTATTGGTAGTGCTATTAACAAAACCATCTAATTCTTTCGACCAGGACGATTCAATTTCATTTGATGATAGTTCAGCTGTAAACCAAAAAAAATTTAACTGTTTATTAAGAGTTTTTATTCTTAGAAAACGGAAATATTACTAATTTTTTTACCATTAGCATTGAAAGATGCATGGTTAATATCATCATGATTTATTGGTTGAATATTAAGGAGTGTAGCAAAGGTGCTATTGTTTGATGATTCTGCAAAATGTTTTTTCGCCACGAGTGATGTTCGGATACTGTCTGGTTTATCCTTAACAAAAATAAATTATATTATAGAAAATTTGTTTGGATACATTTATAGTAATGTTACTAAATACTTGATGTAAGTTTACCAATAAATCTAGTCCAAAATAAAATCCTGGACCTAGTTCTGAAACTACCCCTATGAATTTAATTACAGCTAAATGTTTATTTGCTGAATTCGATTCTGGATTGAACCAAACTTGATTGTTTATTTTTAAATTACTAACGTCCTCACAAAATTTAGTGTCCGTAGCTAATCGAACCCTTTCATTTGGAGCTTGCACAGCTGCTAAGAAATACCATACTATTTGTGGTACAGGTATTAAATCAATTCTGTGACATTTCCACTCTGTTTTATTCCAGATATCAGCATTATTCGTATCGTTAACACGAATCCTGAGCCCACCATCTGATTGGATCTCTTTAGCTTCAACAAGCATTCCAAGACGCAATGTACAGACACTTTGATCACATTCACCAGATATTCTACTCAAAATAGTGTTTCTAATTGCTACATAGTGACATGGAGAAGTTGATAAATTCATACTGTCATAGATACTCCACTTATCCATCTTTTTATTAACAACTGTTTTGCGTATTACTCAAACAACAAATAAATTGAAAAAAAATTAAATTTCTATTGGGCTAAGTAATTTAATTTCATGGCTTACATTATATTTTATAATTTGTAAATGCATTACAACTCACTAAACCACTAAAAAAATACTCTTAACATTTTGACGTCACTTACATGAGTAATTATAGTAGAATAAATAATAATATTTGAGAAATCTAATTAACAAAAAGAATTTTTTTCAATTTCATCAAAGTATATACACATATACACACATAATATGTCAAGTCTCTGTCAATAAATAATAAATGTAAAAAAATTTCTTCTTTATCGATCTTTTTAATTTTTCACAGTAATTTTGTAATTTTACTTTTTTGTTAACTTTTTAGGCTTAGGTTTTAAAAAAGTTACTTATTTTAAAAAATTTTAAATTTATAGACATAAGCAATAAACACCTTGTAAAAACTTAATCACTAATTTTAGAGAAATGTTCTGACGGTCTTTTAACGAAGTGTCTCTCCAGAAAACGATGACATTTTAAACGACATATTTGGTTGAAGCTCAAGATGGTATTAATATCATTTAAATAATAATTGATGACGGTAAAAAAATAAAATTAGAAATATAAAAAAAAAACATTAGTATCGTATCTTGTCTAGGAGGCTGGGGGGAGGGGTGCTGTGTGGTTAGGAAAAGAAGTGGAGTGGGATGGTGGAGTAATTTTACAAGTGTAAGGTAATGTCAGTTTGTCTGACAAAAATCTTAGATCTAATGAATATAATGATTGAAGTTTGAGAAGCCATTGTTACATCTTTAAAAAATAAATTATCATTAAAAAAAAAAAAAAAAATACATGTCAGAATGAAAATATTGACTAAATTATTTTTAATTTTTTTCTTAAATAAATCCAAAAAATAGCCCAAATGTTTGCTCATTTCATTGTCATAATTAATATGTTGCTCGTTTTCTTTTTTCTAAATCTATAAACTGAAGTTATAAAAATTGGTAGTATACCAGAAAACTTACAGCTGATAATTTTAAGAATTTATGTTTACAAACATATTGCTGCAAAAAAAAAATAAAAAAAAAAAAAAGGTCCATGTATAGATATTTAAGAAATCTCTGAATGTAATTTCTTGAAGTATTTTTTTTAGAAATGATTTGTTTGTTGAATAAAATAAAAAACAGTCTATTTAATTCAGTATTATTTGATAGAATATTGTGATGAGATCAATATTTGGATATAATAAATCTTAACAAAATTCGATTAAATTATTTCTGAGATGTTTTTAACTTATAGAATTCATCTGAATAATTCTTAGTGAAAACAATTTTTTTCAAACTAATAAGAAAAAAAAACGGAAACCGGTTAACATTTTAAATTAGCGCTTTATCAACAAACAGTGTCATCTGTATGCGACTAAGAACATCGAAACTTAAAAAAAATTAAAAAATATCAAAGTTTCGTGAGATCGAGACAAAAATGATTCTAATTTATTACTATTTTATATTAAGAAAGTATTATTCAAATATATCTATAAATATGAAGTTATTCATTGAATCGGAATTAATTTTGTTTTACTTGAAAACATTTTAAACAAATCACAGTCGATAAAAAAGAGTTTTCAGTAACATCAATATTGGAAAAAAAGTTTAGATAATTAGTTTCGAACCAATAAATAAAAGCCAAATAACAATGTTGTTCTTGATTGGCTTAAGATTACGGAAAATAGTTATTATTTACTATATCCGATGAAAAATGTTTGGCTTGACACCCACGCACCACGCACAAAGAATTACATTTGTCACACTCACAACGGAGTAATTGATCTGCGTGGACCAATCAAAACAATCCACGAACATTTTTAGAAGAGTTAACGCGGTGGAATATATTCACGGTCTTGTTTATAAGTTAGACATTTCGTTTTTATGAGGAAAGATATTTAGTTGAATTACTACAACTTAAAATTTTTTCTATAAGGATCTTACCGAGAAAACCATCATGCGAGCATTAATAGGTAATTATTTACAATTATTAATTAATACTTTCTTTACTTTCTATGAAGCCGGTTTTGAGAAAGGAAAACATCTTAAAATTTTTTATTCATTTTTCTACTTTTGTTGATACAATGATCATAATTTTTACACGACGAAATTTTTCAGGTCTCTTGCTGTTAATTGCGAGTGCTAATTGTATGTACTCATCCATGTCAGACGTTATTGAATTAACACCCAGTAATTTTGATAAATTAGTAACAAATAGTGATCATATATGGGTGGTTGAATTTTATGCGCCATGGTGTGGTCATTGTAAAAATTTAAAACCTGAATATGAAAAAGCAGCCACAGCACTTAAGGTATTGTATAAATTATGTGATTTTAATGAATTTATTTGAATCGTATTCATATGTTTATATTTACAAAATTTTTGTTTATTAGGGAATTATAAAAGTTGGAGCCGTAGATGTAGATGAGCATAAATCATTTGGATCTAGATTTGGAATTGAAGGTTTCCCTACAATTAAAATATTTGGTGTCAATAAAAAGAAACCTGAGAGTTATAATGGTGCGCGAACGGCTGATGGGCTTGTAACTGAAGCTTTAAGAGTTGCAAGTAAAAAAGCTAAAGAAGCATTAGGTGGAAAGTCAAGTGGTCCAGATTCGAAAGTAAATATTTAAGTAAAAAAATATATTTTTTAATTTGTAAAAAAATAATTTATTAATAAAAATTAAAAATTTTTCTATTAGTCCTCTAAAGATGTGGTTGAGCTAACGGATGATAACTTCGATAAATTAGTTATAAACTCTGAAGATATGTGGTTAGTCGAATTTTATGCACCGTGGTGTGGACATTGTAAGAATCTTGCTCCAATTTGGGCTAAAGCTGCTACTGAGTTGAAAGGAAAAGTAAAATTAGGTGCTCTGGATGCAACTGTTAACACAATAAAAGGCAGCCAATATGAAATCAGAGGATACCCAACAATTAAATTTTTTGCTCCCGGCAAAAAAGATTCAGACTCTGTTTCTGAATATGGCGGTGGTCGTACAACAAGTGACATTGTCAATTGGGCTCTTGATAAGCTGTCAGAAAATGTTCCAGCTCCAGAAATAGTTCAAGTAACTGGTGAAAAGTCAATGAAAGAAGCATGTGATGACAAACCATTGTGTGTTATATCAGTGCTGCCTCATATTCTTGATTGTCAATCTCAATGCAGAAATGAATACTTGGAAATATTAAAAGTTTTAGGTGAAAAATACAAGAAGAAGATGTGGGGGTAAGTAGAAAAATATTCAATGTTATAAGTATGTAAAGAAATTGTAACTAAATTTAATTTATTTCAGATGGGTATGGGCAGAAGCTGGAGCGCAGCCAGATCTTGAAGAAGCTCTCGAAATTGGTGGATTTGGATATCCAGCTTTAGCTGTTGTCAATACCAAAAAAATGAAGTATTCATTAATGAGAGGTAGTTTCTCAGAAGATGGTATCAACTCGTTTTTGAGAGATCTCAGCTATGGTAGAGGAGGTACTGCTCCATTGAAAGGCGCTGAACTTCCAAAAATATATGAGACTGAAGCATGGGATGGTAAAGACGGTCAGCCACCGCAAGAAGAAAAAATTGATCTAAGTGATATTGATTTAAATGATAAAGATGAACTATAAATTTTTTAATAATGCATTAAATTTTCTTGATTTAAAAATCTAACATCATCAGTAAATAATCATAAATCTTTTTCAATTCTTCCATGTCATCTATAAAGTCATTAATAATTTTTTATCTCATTGATTGTAAATAAATTTAAAGTGAGTTTTATTAAGAAAAATTTTTCTATGGATTTACATTCCGCTGAAAATTTTTATGAGAAAGTATCAGTCATTTTTTGTATTTTTTGACAATAATTTAATAAAACAAATTTTAGTGTAACATCATAACTAAGACCTAAATACATGAAAAAACTAATTTAAATAGTTTTATATAAGTGTGTCATTTTTTATATTGAAATTCAAATAGAAAAAGGATATTCAATTTCTATTTATTGTTGATAAAGGGTTTTCAACTAATAAATAGATGATTTCAGAATTTTAACTTCTAAACCCATAAACTTTGATGATTAATATAATATTTATCTACACTGTTCAGTTTGTTTGAAATATTTTCATAGCAAAAGACTTGTAAAATAATTGATTGCTTATTTTTTAAGGATTATTTGAGCAATCTAAAATTTCAAGTTTTTTAGAAATTTTCATGGCTAAAAATTTAATTTAAGATTATTATTTAAAATTTTTTTATTTAATCCTTTTTTGAAGATCGAGAAAAAATGGTGTCTGCTGGTGAATAAATCGCTAAAGAGCGACTTATTTTGAACTTTGTGACTGCTAGCGTCACATTTAATTCGATGATCTAAACACTTCAAATAATTCGAAATTACAGCGAGCTTTAAATTCTACTATTCGTTTTATCTATAATCTAAGACGAGAACATGTCACCCCTACAGACGTGAACTGAAATGGTTATCTATCACTAGTCGTAGATTATATTATTTATCTACCTATTTTTATAAATTATTGGCAGTTGGAAAACCTACTTACGAGAATTATTTATAGATACCCTGATAGCCAAGTCGGTCGCAACTTTCCGTCGATTTACTGCCGCAACTTGTCACCAACTTGGCGGCAAGTTGTGGAAATGAACTCGGTTGTTCACCAAGTTGTCGGCAAAAATTGCTTTCGAAATTCTTTCGCACCAAGTTGACGACAAGTTTCTCAAGAAATTTGGCGACATATTGCGGCAGTATATTGGTCTTGTTTTTCTCAGAAACTTGTAGCCAACTTGACACCAACAGTTACAAATTCGGAAGTTGACCGCAAGTTGTCGCTAAGTTGGTGGCAACTATCTGACACCAACTTGGTTGGTCTGAAACTGTGGCTATCAGGGATGATATTGATGCTAGACGCTCCGATCGTTTAGCCATTATGAGAAATGATGTCAATTTTAAGATACCTAACTTTACGACTTCTCTTCATGAGGGTGCGTTTGTTGTTACTGCTATTCGTTTATGGCAAAACTTACCACCTGAGATTGTAAATGCGTCTAGTCTTGATTTATTCAAGATCAAAATCTTTGACTATTTGCTAAATTTAGATACTTGAAGGTTAAGTTAACACTCTCAAATTGTTTTAAAGTGAGACTGTCAATTCCATTTTTGTTATTAGTATTAGGAAAATCTTATAAATAAGTCTTTATTCAATAATCGATGTAATTATCTTTAATCTAATTTTAAGTTATGTTAATAGTATGATTATAAAGTTATGTTAAATAGAGCTATTCGTTATTTTTTATATAATTTCAGATTGTTATATATTTAATATTAATACGGATTTTTCATTTAATATTAATTTAACAATAAACACCTTGACAGATTTTAACACTGATTAACCTAATTCACTTGAGATTTGTTTTAGTTATTGTGTTTATTTTCCTTACTATTTTCAACTGACCCAAGAAAAAATTTTTAATTTAATCTACATTCTGTGTAATATGTCACATTTTACATAAAAAACAAATTTTTTTCAAGTTTATTTAATTGTTTAAATAACTATTTGGCATCTAATACATGTAAATTTTCTTAAAAAAGCCACCGTAAGTTGTATCGTCAGGTGGCGGTGGGGTCACGCACCCAGCGAATAGCTCGAAAAGATCGGCGTCATAAAATATTTTCTACAGTGGTCGCAAGGTATGTCGGGATATACCCGTAATAAAATATTAATATCATTAGAAAATTGTAATTGATAAATCCCTAAAATGGATAAATTAGAAATACGCAAGTTGCAGCGAGAAGATTGTGTCGCTCTCAGAAATCTTGTTCAAGTATTTTTCAAAAAGAAAATAAGTTTTATAACTTTGTTAACTTATTTATTTACAGGAACTAGCGGATTTTGAGGAAATGCCCGATGGTCCAAAGCTTGATGCTGAAGGTAATGTCAAAAATCGTACCTTTTTTTTGTATTCTAACCTGCTTGTGATAAAAAAAATCATAAGCATAAATGTTTTTTTAGAATAAAATTTTTACTGTTTAGTATGAGGTAAAAACTCAGCTAAGCTCAAAAAATGGTTTTATTCTTCTTTATTTATCTGAAATTTATTTATTTATTTATTTATCTGGTAAAGAATTCTATCGAGGTGTAAAGACACCTGTTTATAGAACCAGTACAAAAATACCAATTTTACAATATATATAATTTTTACAAAATTTTTGTCGATAATACAATGCAAAGAGATAATAAGTACAAAAGTAATAAATTTATATAGAAAGAAATACAAAATTATAGATAATTATCATAAAAAGAAATATCCAATCAAATACTCGCATTTTCCATTACATTTTTCAAGCATGTTAACCATTAAGGTTTCTTATCCAGTAACTTAACTTTTTTTTTAACAATTTTTTACTACAGACTATAGTTTTCATATCAGCAGGGAGTTTGTTATAATATTTAATTGCTACATAATAAGCATTCTGAGTACTAATAGTTTTGTTTATTTTTGGTAGAACTAACAACTTAGATCTTGTATTTGTACATTTTTCATAGAATAGGCTTTTACATTCTTGATAGTAGTAAGTTAATGCATTTATTATAAATGAGTTTCTAATTGTCAAGGGGATATTGTTGTAATTATTTTTACATAGCTTTTTAATTATTTTATGTTGAAGAGATGTGACAGGTTTAATTGAATTGTTATAAGCTCCTCCCCATGCAACAATGCCATAGTTTATTATGCTTTCAAACAGTCCATGATAAATAGTTTTTAAAATAGAAGAATCAAGTACCTGGCTAAGCTTGTAAAAAAGGAAAGTGAAATAGTTAAGCTTCTTAGATAATTCATAGGCATGTTTATCCCACTTCAAGTGTTTATCAAAATATATCCCTAAATATTTACAATTATCAACTCTTGTCAAAGGCTTACCATTTATTTGTAAATCAAACTTATTTGGGATACTGTCTATGTAGCTTCCAAAGGTAACAAAAGTAGATTTTTCTACATTAAGAGATAGTTGGTTTTCCCTGAGCCATATATCTATTTTATTAAGCCACTCAGTTAATTTATATTGGACTTCATTCCAGCTATTTCCAGTACAAGAAATAGCTGTGTCGTCAGCATAGGAAACTATAGCATTGCTTGGTATCACTTTAAAAATATCATTTATGTATAATAAAAACAGCAAAGGCCCAAGAATCGTGCCTTGCGGAACCCCAACTTTAATAGTTTTAGTTTCACTAGTATAGTTATTTAATTTAACACATTGTGTTCTATTGCTAAATATTTTAATGCTTTAATATTTTAATATTTTTAACAGCATTACTTGTAAACATAATACACACGTACACATCACAAACACGAATAGAGCAGTCAACCCATGCGCAACCACGATAAAATTTATTGCGTTGCCAAACTTTTTAAAAAATATTTAAAATTAAAAAACTTATTATTTTATTCAAATTTAAAATAAATCATCAATTATTTGATAATAATATAGTTATTTAATGCATAAAAGATTATTTCGGTAAGCTAAATGTCATTAAATCACTAGTAAAAACTTGTTAAGTTTTCTGAAAGTACAGTCTCGAACAAAATGAATCCTTCTCAAGTCACGTACTATAGTATAGCTATATATATGCATTGTGAAATGAAACTCAGTGAACGGAATGTATGTCCTATACTTCCTTAAGATGAGATAATGATAGAATTGATAGTACTATATTACAACATAGCTAATTAGATAAATAATCGTGTGTAATTAACAAAAATAAGCTTTACCTAAGAAATACTAAAAAAAAAAAAAATTAATTTTTTAACAGATTTAGAAAAAAACGGTTTTGGAGAACAACCATTATTTCATTCTTTTGTTGCTGAGGTTGAAAATCAAATCGTTGGATATGCAATTTATTATTACACTTTTTCTACTTGGCGTGGTAAATCAATGTTTTTAGATGAACTTTATGTTAAGCCATCTCATCGAAAAATGCATATTGGCAGTTTATTATTTGATGCAGTAGCAAAGGTAATTGTCATATTTTAATCATGATTTCTTTTTAATAAAAAAATTTATAAATATTAATCAACTTATAGGAAGCTTCCAAAAATAGCTGCTGTCGACTCGATTTTATAGTTTTGGATTGGAACCCTGCTGCTGAATTTTATAAGCGTAGAGGTGTGATTGACATTACAGAAAAAGAGAAGTGGCATTATTATCGAATAGAAGCAGATGGCTTACAGAAACTTATAGAAAAATGAGTTAAAATGAATCAAATGTTAATTGACTGCTTCTTGATTCTTAAAATATTATGTCGTTTAGAATTGATATTTTGTATTTAACTAATCGTTATTTTATCGATTACTTTTTGTTGAAAAGAAATAACAAGTTTACTAATCCCATGATAAATATTCTTTAAGGGCCAGTTTTTCAATCCGGGATAAAATTTTATTCGAGATAAAAGTACTGCCATTATGATAAAAAAATAAATAATTCAGCACAGTGATATTGCCTACGAGTAATTCTCCTTGAATTCAGTCACTTATTTTGAATTAAAATAAATAAGCATTAGCCACATGTCACAGAAATATTCACCTCCAACTGTGACAACTTCCTGATTGTAAATAAATAAAATAAAAATTAGGAAAACGGATGACCCGGAAGGAGATCCCTGTAACTTCCCGCTAATTCCATCCTTAAGCGCTTGAAATTGCATTTATAATGTTGTTGAGCTCTTTAAGCTCCAAATTACAATTTATGTATTATTTTGAGCTTTATGAGCTCAAAGAGGTAGCTGTTCTATGCTTTTGAGCCCTTCGAGTTCATATCTTGCGTTTGACATATATATTATTAATTTATAATTGTGTTAATTAATTTAAAATAATTTAAATGACACAATAAGAGGTTATTATTATTTTTATGATGAATTTATTTATTTTTATTTAAATAAATGACCAAATTCATGGAGAACTAATTGAGAGCAATATCACGTCGCTGAATTATTTATTTTTTTTTTTTATTTTATTGGCGGTACTTTTATCTCGTATAAAATTTTATCCCGGATTGAAAAACTGGCCCTAAATGATTATGCTAATTTCTTCTTTACCTTAATATAAGTATGTACATGTAATATATAATTTGACGTATTAATTTTCATTTGTTTTTATTATTACAACAAAAACAAAAAAAAAACAATTTTCATAAATTTTATCTATAAAAAGTGATTCCTGATGCCTCATTAAATCCTAAATAAGTATAAGAATGATAAAAAAAGACCAAGTGAAGCTTTCAAAACAAAATAAATGGTTCCCTTACGCACTTAATAAAAATATATGGGATAAGTACAATACAACAATAATTTCAGTGTCAAGCTTTTCATCAGTAAACTTAAATAAAATAAAAACTAAAGAGACTATGACTGATCGAGTAATCGAAATCTATTCAAGTATATTAATAGTACCAGAGGTTCACTTTTATGTTATAACTAAAAGTGATTTAATAAGTTTGGTAAAATCAGATCAATTTTTTATTATGATTTTGTTTATCAATACCATCAACTTCAGAATGCTTGTATAAAACTTGAACAATTTTATAGAATTTGACAGATATTCACCTTCTTCAAAAGTATCATTATCTTCAATACATAGATTTATCTCACAATAATTTATCAGATTTATCGTCTTTAAGTAGACTTCCTTACCTCTTATACTTAAATGTATCACACAATAAGCTCAAAGATATTTCGAACTTTGCACCACCAAGGTATTTAACTTATTTAAATTTATCACATAACATCATAACATCGATGAAAAGTTTAGAAAATTTTTGGAGTATCGTCAATTTAGATCTTTCTTATAATTTTATAAAGAAAATTCCCCGATTACACAATTTCAGGTACTTCTCTATTGTATTTTCGTTCATAATCTAAGAGAATAGTTTTTTATTTCTAATTTTTTAGGTACTTGAAATATCTAAATCTTTCGCATAACTTTATCGAGTATGTACAACATTTGGAACATTTAAATATTCAAGAATTAAATTTAAACTTTAACTGTGTAAAAAAATTTATATTCATCAACTTAAATAAAAAAAATAGTGTGTTTGTTAATTTGAGAACTTTATTAATGTGTCACAATAATATATCATCATTGAAATTTCTTCGGGATGTACATTGCCTACGTCTTATAGACTTAAAAGATAATGCAATTGAAGATTTAATGGAAGTATTTCATTTGGATAGTTTAATATATGAAATTGATTTAAGAAACAATCCTTGTACCAAATGGCCAAATTATAAAGAAATTGTTTTATTTTCAATTCCAAGTGCAGTTTTCGTTGATGGGAGTGAAGTTACAGAATCTGAAATGGTATGATAATAATTAACAATTTAATTATTATATTTTTTATTTTTTCATTAACGAAGTTGAAAATTTATTAATATTGGGGTATGTGTAGCATTTAAAAAAGTTTTACTCATTTTGGATTTTTTGAAAATTTACATTTAATCGATCAATTAAGTTTTGAACAATCTTAAAGATAATACTTAAAAAAAAAAAAAAATATACATTTATGTATATAACATTATCGTTCAAATTATTTTAGCCCTGAACTTTAAAATTAGAATTTCTATAACGATCAATTTTTCAATTTCAAATCACAAAACTTCGATAAATGTTACAAATCTCGCTTAAATCAATTAATTCCTTCACAAATATTGATGTCAAAATTTAATGAGTTTCTCAAAAACGTGCTGGGCTATCCGTATTGAAATTTTTTTTTTATGGATCATGTTAAACATAGGTTTCAGCGACTATTACATTCAATCCACCGATCAATTTATTAGCATCCCGTGGAGCTACTCAACTTACTTTACTAGAACAGTTGAATGTACCCAAAATTGATGATAGTATGACTTCGTATGATGAAAATAGCCCACCTTTAATAATACTTAGTGGCCCATTGGCTGTAAAAAAATTAGCTTTAGGTCGACATTTATTTTTAAAAAACTCTGATAAAGTAAGATTATTTTTTTACTTCATAAATTAAATTTTATTTAACCTTTAGTTTTTTGATCATTTGTAATTATTTTTATTAGAAACATAAATATTAAACTTATACTCAAAGTTATTGAATAAACAGTTTATATTATATGACACCGATTTAAAAAAAAGTATTTTGTTTATATTTAATGCCTTTTACATTAGATAAAATATTGTCGCAGCCATACAACAAGAAAAAATTTTACAAATAATATAGAAAATGATGGTTTTTATTTTGTGAATCACGAAGAATTCCATGAAATGGCTCGAAATGGAGAATTTTTAACTATAGAAGAGATTTTAGGAGATAGCTATGGACTTCGTAAATAATAATTAATCATTTTAACGATTATATATTTAAAAAAAAATAAATTTATATTTTTTTTTTTTTTCAGATGTTAGTGAACTAGTTAAACTAAAAAAAGAAAAAAAAATTGGTATAACACAACTAGATTTGTTAGCCACAATACAAATAAAAATAAGATATCCACAAGTAAAATTGATACTTGTTTTCACTAAAAACGAAGAAATGCATCGACAATGGATCGAAGATAAACTTCGAATTTTTAGATGGATTAAAAATAGCTCTAAAAATTTATGGGCGTTATCGATTCATAGAGAGTATAATATAAATAATGTAGATTCAATGGTTAATAAAATGAACATTGTATCTACTATTTCCAATAGAGTCGACGTATCTTCTTCTTATTCTAGTGAGATACAATATTCAAATTCGAAAAGTATGTCAAAAAAATTATTGAAAAATGAATCTATATTACCAAAAGTGACAATACTATACAAATTATCAAAAAATAAGAAACATGTTAAAATCAAGAATTCAAAATCCTTCATAAAAAATTTATGTCAGGATTCGTTCACAGATAGCGAAGATAATGAATCAAAATTAAATGTAATTTTTAGATTTAATATGCTTGAATTTTCGATGGTCTATTAAACGATTTATTAAATTAATAGATTGACTCAGAAGAAATGATAAATAATATGAATAGCCATGAAAATGCGCAAAAAAAAGTAAGTCAAGAGATAATTTCGGAAAAATTTGAAGCCGATAATATTTTGTTCGATACATCATTTCAGAAATATGAAAATATCAACAAACTTAAGAATGAATACATTGAAAGTATTTTAAAGTCACGGCAAGTTTATCTTAATCAACATCTGAATAATCCTGGATTTTATTCTTTGGTGGTAGTATATCAAAATAAATTTGAAAACGATTAACCTTGTAGGTTTCCCCTGGAACTTCCCGCTAATTTTAAGCTCAAAACGCTGAAAAAAATATTCTATAACAAACTTTTTAGCTCGTCGAGTTCGCAAATACAACTTTTATATATTTCAAGCTCTTCGAGCGTAAAAATCTAGAGAATGTATTGGTGAAGCCCTTTTATGATCGTCTTAAATTGCGATATTTCCTTAACAGATTGACCGACTACGATGAGGTTTGCGGCATTTAAGGTAGTTGTAGCGTGATAGGCATTTCAACAGAAAATTATGAAATTTTTTTTATTGAAAGATAAATATATTAATAATTCACTACCAAAATTTCAGATCAATTGACCGCACCGTTTTTGAGTAATTAATTTTTGAAATTGCATCTTTTACACGTAGCGGTATAGAGAGATGATAAAGTTAGTATGAAATCTTTGGCCCACTCGAGTGGTATGGAAGATTTCATACTAACTTTACCATCTCTCTATACCTCTACGTGTAAAAGATACAATTTCGAAAATTAATTACTCAAAAACGGTGCGGTCAATTGATCTGAAATTTTGGTAGTGAATTATTAATATATTTATCTTTCAATAAAAAAAATTTCATAATTTTCTATTGAAATGCCTATCACGCTACAACTACCTTAACGCAGTTTTTGAACACAAACAGATTTTCGAATTCTTCCGGCAACCGACATTTTTTTTTTTTTTCTTTTTTTTGAGATTAGTAGATTATTAGTATTAGATTCTGGAATTGATCGATACAGTAGTTATTTATATATAATAATAATAATAATAATAAAAAAAAAAAAAAAAAAAAAAAACATTTTTATGATAATTTCATTTTTAAGATATCTCAAAATCTATTTAGCTGAATTGGTTCAAGTTAACATGAAATTTAAGGACAATAGAATTCTTTAGAATGCCGCAAATCGTGTTTAGATCGCTCAAGCCACATACACCTTTCTGAAACCTCAAAAAGTAAAGATCTGATACGAGCAGATAAAATCGATTTTCGAAAATTGGGATGAAACCAATAACCTCCCAATTTTTGAAAATAATTGATTTTCTTAGCGGAAAGTTGACAATTTAGATTAGAAAACAATGCTATTAGAATGTAGAATAAGTACTCGTATAATTTGTTTTTTCTTTTAAGGTATACTCTGATAATTTGAATGCGTTTCTTAAATCATCAAAACATTATATTAATCAGGTTCATAACGATTTTTCATTGGAGAAATTACGAAAAGTTCCAGAAATTGAATACCTCAAGCAATTTACTTTCCCTAATGTGATTGGCAAGATAATTGATAAACTGAAAATAAAAAATAAATTTATAAATCATTAATATTTCAGATACGTCGAAATAGAAATTTTAAGAATCCAATTTACAAATATTTTAAAAATTTTATATGTTTTAACCCGATCATGATAATTTCTTGGAAACAATAGTTTTCATTTGATTTCTTAAGCTATTTAAAAAAAATATACAACATTTTAAAATTCAGTTTTACTTGATAATGAAATTTTTAATAAATTGAAGTTTATAGGCAACCATTTGAGCGTCTGGAAATGACTAAAGAAGATTTTTTGAAGATGTTTGAGTACAACGAGTTCAAAGTGAGAATACTGAAAGAAAAAGTTCAGACTCCAACTACTACAGTCTACAGATGTGGGCCGTTGATTGATTTGTTTCGTGGTCCTCATTAGACACACGGGTGAGCAATTTTATAGCTTGGAATCCTGGTGTTGTGATTAAAGTAGTTGATGAACGCTTTTATTTATTTAAATATTTATTATCTTTATTATCAATAATTTATAAATTAATTTTAATTCTATTTTTGAGTACGGGTATCGGAGTCTTCGGATCTCTAACGTCAAAAAATTTTTTTTTCTGTAATTCTATTTTATTTATTTTTTTTTTTTAATTAATTAATTAAAAATTTTTTACACAAAACGTGTACGTGATTAATCATTAAAAAAGACTTTGATTATAATAATCTGCATGCGTCCTGCTTCAATGTTTTGTCCTTCTTTCTAAATTGTACCAGATAGATGAATTATAATTATTAGTCTTATTATTATTATTATTATTATTATTATTATTATTATTATAAATATTATTAGATTGACAATTCTATGCAAATAAATAAAATAAAAACAATATCATTTCACGGAATATCATAATTGATTATATTTTGTGCATCCAGCATTCGCGACTCGAATGGGATTCCCTGGTGGACCAATGCTAACGCCGATGATGCATCCACGCTTCAGATGATCACCTCAAGCTAACGGGCCTAATCTATCACTGCATTTTGTGCTTTGGGCCCAGCCCTGACTTGGTCTCAAGTGAAAAATTTACTGACTCAAATCAATAATACAATTACAATAATAATATAATTATATGTAATATAATTACTATGCAAGAGCCGCTGGTTTCAATTTTCAAAAAACCGAAAAACGACTGTCATGTGCAAAGTCAAAATATCAACGCTACTGATCCTCAGTTAACACGAAGTTAGCAAAAGCCTTTTCTTTTTTTTTGTTTTTAATTAATTAATTATCGAATTAAATATTGTTACACTAAACAGCATCTGGAAGTAACAATCTGTCATTAATAAGCGTAAAAAGTAATTCTAAATATCGAAATATTTTTTTTTTATATTTTTTCTTTGATAACAAATCGATCACTTTATTAAATAAAACGGAATAAATTCTGTTAAATTATCGTTACTATTACGTTCAAATCTAATAATTAAATTGAAAATATTAATATTTATGTGCTGTAAACAAGTGTACGTACAAAAACTACGCATTGTTAAAATTATTTAATTTTACAAATTGTCTTTTTGAATAACAAAGAATTAAAATTTTTAATTCATCTTATTTTCAAATTAAATAACAATAAATTTAAACGATTCAGCAAGACAATCTGAATTATAAAAAAAAAAAATAAGTTATGGATATTCAGTGAGTGTCGCCGACAATATTTATCTTTTTTAAATTTTTTTAAAAATAATAAGTCTGTGAAAAGTTTTGATGGAATTAGGCACAGTCTGACGTTTGAAGAAAACTCAAATGAATTAGATATATAATTACAATATAAATAAAAATAATAGAACGTTTTAAATATCTTAAGAAGTAGTTAAATTAACGGGTGGGGAGTATCTCTTCAGAGGATTTCTTTACATTTTATAACCCCTCAGCAGAAATTTTTATTTTAAAAAACTCAGTATAAAACTCTACAATGAAAACAAATCAATTTGGAAAATCCTTCATTTGAAAATCTCTCAGGAAACAATTGATTACAATGAAACTTCTCTATATCGTAAAACTCTCAGGCGATGCATCTATCAGAAACAAAAGCTCGATAATTTTCTAAATTCATGTGTATTCTTTATTTATTAAAATAATCAAAAATATAAAGTTTTAGTTATTAATAATTATAACATCTATAAAATATTTTTTAAAATCTAGTTTTCATTGGACGATCACATTTTGAGGTCCCAAAAAACTTTATATTTTTGAATTACTGAAACTGACAGCCATTTGATAATTTTTAGGATTCGTTTTTAATAAACTATCACAAAAAAAATTCCACACACAAACAATATAAAAATCGATGAGTGCAAAATAAAAAATTAAATTATGTAATAGTTTGTATGTTATAACTTATAATTATTTTATTTTTAGCTGTAGGAAGACATGCCACTAATATGAATTTGAGAAGTGAATTAATTGAATGGCTGAAGAAAAATTGAGATGCTGATACCCTTCGTTTTACAAATTTTATCTCTCAGCCTGAAGTTCATAAAGATTTGCATCTATATATTGAAGCTTTAAAAAAAAAAAAAATTAATTTTTATCTTAATCGAATGTTACGATTTTGAATAATATAATTTATTTTTGAAAAGTAAAATTTTTAAGATAACGAAAATTAACAAAGCGAATTTAGATTTGACTAATTTTTAATATTTTATATAAAATTTTAAAATATTAAAATTATATTAAAATTTTAAAATATTTAGGAAACATACCTGTACTTTTTGATGGCATCATTTCTTTCTTCTTTGCTGATTAAGACATACGAAAAATAAATCACTTGAGGTTGTAAGCAACAAGATAATTATCATAATTGTCTGGTAAAATTCAAGGGTTTCCTGTGATATTTACAGTTCTCATATTTTAAAATTTTCTTAAATATAAAACCTAAAAGATAAATTTTATTCACAAAATCTTGTTATTAATTTATTTAGATTTCCATTTTTTTATTCGGTTAAAAG
This sequence comes from Cotesia glomerata, assembly GCF_020080835.1. Taxonomy (NCBI): domain Eukaryota; kingdom Metazoa; phylum Arthropoda; class Insecta; order Hymenoptera; family Braconidae; genus Cotesia; species Cotesia glomerata. Next base: position 11,376,154 of record NC_058161.1, read on the forward strand.
AAAGATCAAGATCTTGAAGATTTACCAGGCTGTCGAGGTTTTTAATTTTGTCCATAATATTGTGGAATAATATGAGTTTTGTCAGATTAGTCATAATCCAAAGATGGTCTATTTTCAAAATTTCTGTAGGAGTTGAAAATTTATTAATATTAATAAAAAAATTAACATATACACTTTCAAAAATACTTTTCTAGAAAATTTAATTCATATTCTAGTTACTTCATCCAATTTTATTCCATCTTCACGAAATAGTCTACCACGTTCACCCTTGAGAGCTGCTTATTCAATAATTAAATTTACAAGAGTACTATAATTTATTACATCTGGTACATCATCAATTACTAAAAAAGGCACATCAATGCTTATATTTTTTTTATACTTTTCATAATTTGATTTAGACATAATATTAATTTATATTTATGGACGCATATAAAGAGTAGGTGTCAAATCTATTTAAATTGATAAAGTATCCTAGCAACTAAATAATAAATATCATTCATTCTTTAGATATTGTATTTATTGAATTTATTAAACTTATTAATATAAATAATTCAAATAATAATTTTTTAAGTACTCATTAACATCAGAGTATACAAGTGGTTCATATCAACATAATTAATATTGGTAATAATAAAATAAACAGGATAAATAAGAAATTGTTGTTAATCAATAGCTTTATAAGTGATAACTGATAATAAATAAGTAACTGAGTAAATAGACTTAGCAGATTTACTAGATTTAGAATCAAATAATTACTATTCGATGTAAAAGGTGTAATGTTTAAAATGAAATTGTTTGCTTAATTCTTGTTATAAAATTAAAAAGATATTATGTAGACATCTCTATTAACTTTATAAATATTATATATATTTATATTTTTATTTTCTTATTTCAATAGATAATATTATGCTCAGAAGATACTTTGTATCTTTACCTGAGTTTCTTAAAATTCTCTTAAAATCACTGTTTCAAAACTAAAATTCTAATTAGAATAATGAGTAGGGTGTTTCAAAAAAAAAAAAAATTTTTTTTTCTTTTAATGGTGTTGAAAAGTTGAAAGTACATTTAAAAACAAAAATTTTGGCGCCTATTAGAGATGTATAAATCATTTTTATGTAGATAACATATGCAATAATCACCAGTGTACTCGGATTGGTGGATCACTTCATAATTCATAAAAATAGTATTTTTTAAAGGTGCGGAATTTTTGTGAGAAACTGCTGTTGATCCTTTTAAATCTTTATTAGGCCGAGATAATTGAGGGTTAGCATTCTCGTGGTGAGAAAATTGGATAGTTTTAAGTTGTTCACATGTCTCAGCACATCCTTTTGGAGACGTTATTATATACAAAGTAAATAATCTCGATTTTTGCTCTTTTAGAAAAGTCCACAAGTCACAGGAAATACCCTTGCTGTCTCTAAAGCTGGTTAGTATAGTGCGATCAAAAAGACCAAGACGTACATCCGAATTTTGAAATGATACTTCGCTATTGCAAGAAAACTTTTCTATCGCAATTTTTTTTTTTATATCACTAACTAAATATTTCTTGCCTACTTCTAAAGGTACTTCTCTGACTCCACCTATAGGTTTCTTCATTTGCTCATAACGATCTCCTCTTTTTACTAGCTATCCAAGTCGTACTCTTTTTAATGTAGGTTGTGCTGAGACTACAGTAGAACAATCAGCCCACTTGTTCTGTAATTAAAAAAAAAAATAAAAACGTTAAATCTAATTAACGATAAAAATTACAAATAAACAATTAAACAAAAAAATATACACCTTCATTTTCGTCATGTGAGTTTTAGAAGAATTTACTCCTTGGCTAAGTTGGATTTTATTGATCATTTCATGGACTAGTTTTCTTTTCTTGCTTGAGATGGAACTTTTTAAATCTGAAAAAAAAAAAAAAACATGAATAGTAATTATAACTTCTTAAAATAATTGTTGGAACTTATTATTATTTTATAAAACGTGAATAGAAGTGTAAATAATACCTTGTCCAACGTGTACATCATAATACTCAATTTTACGGTTAATTAAAATTTCTTCCGATTCAATAGGCAAGCCTCATTTTTGATTATTTGCAGAATAGGTTAACCTAGATGCTTGAGGGAAATATTGCTTCAATAGATAATTTTAAATTCCCATTGGAATTTATAGGTAATGAAAGCTCTTGATTATCAAATCGAACTTTAATAAATTCAGGATTCATAATGATATCAAATTAATTAAAATAATTTAAAGCCAAGCCAGTTTAGAACGAAAACGGAAGTAAGACATTTTTTTTTCATACTCTAATTCAAATTCTGAGTTTCCATGTGGATTAAGCAAGTGGCGCTACCTTCATGAGAAAAAAATTACATACTATGTATGACTATGTATGACATTATGTATGACACACTATGTATGACAGTATGACATATGATAGGGAGAAAGTGTACTACCATTGCTGCACACATGTCACTACCAGGCTTCCGTATTATTGGGTGAAATCGCGGATATCAAGATGATACTAACGCAACCCTAGCGGTAAAAATGAGTATCACCAATTTAGTACTACCCTCAAACCTCTTAAAGTTTCGTAGGTTTTATTTTTTTTTACTCTTGTTAATTAATTTTTCCACTAAAAACGTTTTGGCAACAATTACACTTAGTGCTGCTGCCTGTTGACAAAAAAATCTGCTAACAAAAAGGTAGTATTCGTTAGTTTTTGTAAAATGGCGGGTGTTATTGTCCGCTGTACTCAGATTTCTCAAAGACAATTAAGTGAGTATACTGCGTGTTATTTTTATAATTTTTATAATTATCGTTAATTTTGATATTGCTAATACAATAATTTACTATTTATGAGTCATTTAACTAATTTATATGTGTACATATATTTATATTGCATTTGTTTTTATATTCATATTGTTATTAATTTGACATGAGTAAGTTATATAATTTAATAAAAAATTTTTTTGAAAGGTTTTCTTGGTGTTGCTTTGAATAATCAACAAGTAAAGACTTTCTCAGATGCTGCACCAGAAGGAAAGGTAATTTATTAAAATTAAACTATTATTATGTATAAATTTTTCAAATTATTAAATGCTATGAAACAAATTGTACGTACAATTCATAAGCGATATCGGTTTTGTAAATAATAAACTGTTTATTTATTTTTTATTTTGTCATAGAAATTTGGAAGTCCGTTAAATGATCAGGATAGGATATTTACTAATTTATATGGACGACATGACTGGAGGTTGAAGGGAGCATTGAAAAGGGGTGACTGGTTCAAAACTAAAGAAATCCTTTCTAAGGGAGCTGATTGGATTATCAATGAAATTAAAGTATCAGGATTAAGAGGTCGTGGGGGTGCTGGTTTTCCATCAGGAATGAAATGGTCTTTTATGAACAAACCTTCAGATGGTAGACCTAAATATTTAGTAATCAACGGAGATGAAGGAGAACCAGGAACTTGTAAAGATCGTGAAATTTTGCGTCATGATCCTCATAAATTAGTAGAAGGCTGTTTGATTGCTAGTCGTGCAATGGGAGCTTGTGCGGCTTATATCTATATTCGAGGAGAGTTTTACAACGAAGCTTCAAACATGCAAGTAGCTATTGCTGAAGCCTATCAAGCTGGGTTGATAGGGAAAAATGCATGTGGTTCTGGTTATGATTTTGATATCTTTGTTCAACGGGGAGCTGGAGCCTATATATGTGGTGAGGAAACAGCTTTAATTGAATCAATTGAAGGAAAACAAGGTAAACCAAGATTGAAGCCACCATTTCCAGCAGATGTCGGACTTTTTGGGTGTCCTACTACTGTAACAAATGTAGAAACGGTTGCTGTTGCTCCAGTATGTATATTTATAAAGAAAAAAAATTATTTTGATACTTACAAAAAGAGAAATTGATTAATTTAAAATTTTATTGTTAGACAATATGTCGTCGGGGAGGATCATGGTTTGCTTCGTTCGGTCGACCCAGAAATCATGGAACAAAATTATTTAACATTTCGGGGCACGTAAATAATCCTTGTACTGTTGAAGAAGAAATGTCGATACCCTTAAAGGAGTTGATAGAAAGACATGCGGGCGGTGTTATCGGTGGCTGGGATAATTTATTAGGCGTCATTCCCGGTGGATCGTCAACTCCTATTATTCCAAAAAGGTAACGTAAATATTTAAAGCAGTTGATAACTTTATAAATGCAAATTAGATCATTTATAATCTATAACATCATTGATTTTTATAATAGTGTTTGTGACACTGTTCTCTTGGATTTCGACGATCTTGTGAGAGTGCAAAGTTCATTTGGTACTGCTGCTGTAATCGTGATGAATAAACAGACTGACGTAATCAAGGCAATTGCTCGACTAATAAGCTTTTATAAACATGAATCCTGTGGCCAATGTACTCCTTGCCGCGAGGGAATTAGTTGGATGTACAAAATAATGAATCGGTCAGTAACTCATATTTATTTATCCTTATTTATTTAAGGTAGTACTACCGGTTTTAGAATTGACGTTCAGAATTTAATGAAATTTGGCATATTGGTACTTTATAATATCATAATTAAGCAGTAAAATTTTTGAAACCTGAGCAAGTCCTGAAAAAAAGATATTAATATCTACATATTTTTGCTTTTACCATTGATCCTTATGGAGAATCACAGACTTTATTTTATTTCACAAAACTGGACGTTCAGATTCTTATAAAAATCAAGACAACCAGAGAAAATAACATCTAGAACATATTTAATAATAATCAGTATGGTTTCCAAGAATATGAGAATATTTATTAATAAAAAACATTCAAAATTTATCTCTGTCTCTCTTTCTCCAACGTGATTTAGTGTAGGGAAATCTACTACGTTAATCAAATAAGGTTAGGTTTTATGATTTGACTCTTGTGGTAACGGTAGTACTACCTTAAAGGCCTTAAGTATTTTAGCAGTACACGGAGAGAATTATTTTATGGAAGTTTGGATAAATATATTGATAAAGTTATAAAATCAACATTATCAGCTTATCAGTTCAGAAATGTAGCTTTAGAAAAGTTTTGTTTGAATTAAGGTAAAAGCCCCGATTATTGACGGGGGTCTAAATATTGACACCCTAAATTATTTTTAAATATATTAAATTATCTGCAATAAGAATAACGATCAAATAAATTTTTATTAAATTCTAATTAATTAAAAAATTGAAAAAAATCACATTCAGTTCAAAATATTAAATATTAATTATTAAAAAAAAATAAAGTTAGCACCAGTTCATCAAATCAGCTTACCAGCGTCTATTTTCTTAACAACTTTGGTTACAAAAGCATTTTTTTTAACTGCCGAGTTTAAATTAATTTTTTCATGTAATTATATGATCTATTTTTTTTTTAATTAACAATATATGAAATATTTATAAAATTAAATAATCGAAATTAATTGTATGCTTTATGATATTTAAATAATGGGAGTCAATAACTAGTTCATAATTTTTATGGTGTGTTATGATCTGATCCGATGTTTAGTAAGTTTTTACTGCTGTAGATGTCTCAATATTATAGTTAGATTCGGCTCAGATCGGCGGGCTCTTTAAAATTCGCTAAAGAATACGAAAGTATTCCTGTTACGGACTTTCGTGAATAATAATTAATATTATTATTAATTTATATTAGTTAGGATGAGGATTTGGCATTCGGTATTATGAATGATGAGATTTTATATGCAAGTTATATGGGATATATTGTAAGATGTTTCATATACAGGAGTTACTTGCTTACTGCTATATCTTAATTTTCCTAAGTTTTACATCGAGTTAATAACTTATTTTAGAGGGGAGATTTTAGCTTTAGGGTTGGATTTATTATAAGAATGATTTCTAATTGGTCGATTTCTTCAAGAGTGGAACTCAAAAGTAAAAGTGACGCCTTCGCTTAATTTTCTCTCGGAAAAGTGAAACTAACCATGTGTTTAACACATGGCGTCGTAGTCGTTGCCTGGTTAGAAGAAAAGCCATAAAAAAGGGAATATTTAGTTTAGCCTAGGATAATAAAGTCCTTTATTCAAAGTCGTAAATTGTAGTATTTTGCTAGAGTCTCTAAGAAACAAAGATGTATTTGTTATTTAAGATTTTAGTTTCTCCTTTTTATAGCTTTTCTCGAGATATTATATTTTATTTTCCTCTCGAGTGACCATTCTATATTTAAGTATTCCATATGTTTTATTTTCTTTGTTACGATGTTCTTAGTATTATTCTTATTATATTTCTACAAATAATTATTCTTATAATTATATTATTAATCAATTATTTGTCTGATTTGAATTTAAATAAACCGCTAATTTATCTCCTATGTAGATGGCGGCATGTGCTGCTACATCACAGGTGAATCCCATATTGACAGCCAGTCGACAGCGCTATGACGCCTTTTTTTTTAAGTATAAAATACGTTATATACGCGATTATATTCAAGGCTTTTAACTGTCAAATAACTCGGCGTGTTTTAGTGTTAAATAAGTTTTTAAATAAATTGTTATATTTTTCATAATAATTATTCATTCATAGAAATTATTATTAATTAACTTTAATAATATTGATTACTTTATATCAAGTTTTTGATAAATAACAATATAACCAAATGATTCGACGCATGTGCAGTAGGGGCGTCAATAATTGGGGTTACGGTACGTCAATAATTAGATCAATCAGTTTTTTAACCCGTCAATAATTGGTGTATCCAGATCATATATTTAATTATTTAAAATTAATTAGTAAATATCACTGATTATCATTTTAAAAAAAGAAATTGATTAGTTAAAACATTACTGAAGACATTACCACAAACAAAATTCATCGATATTTATTTTTGATTGCTTAAAAAAAATGAAATCATAACTTTGTTTCTTATAGCGTCAATAATTGGGGCTTTTACCTTACCTCAAATCAAATTTTATGAAATTTTTAAAAAAATAATTTCCTGTTAAAGAGTCACAGTTATATTTTCTCAATAATGTATTCAATATCTTCTGCGATCAGGGTTAAATTTATATTTTTCAATTTTGGTAAAAAAAAAATACCAGTATTTTTTATAGGTTACGTAACAATTGATCCGCGACATTTCATCTGCGGACGATTGATTCGCTCGACAATTCAACCGCACGACAAATGATCCATAATTAATTTTCAGATAATGTTACCTTGTTGTGCCCTTTTATCATGGATTTTGTGTGTGTTTATCTAAAATGAGTGAGGATAAATTGTAGGGTGGATCACTTATCATGCGGATCAATCGTCGCTGATGAAATGTCGCGGATCAATTGTCTGCGGATCAGCAGTCGTGTCACCTTTTTTATGACCTTAAAACACGAATTGATCTAAAAAATTATGTAGGGTAGAGGTACCGTTTTTGGACACCTTAGCACCGTTTTTGGCCAGTTAACATTTGAATTAATTTATAAAAAATCATAATCTTATAACCATATTTTTGTTGAATTTTAAAAAATTTATGTTAAAACAAATTGAATTTTTAATGGTTTATTAAAATAAATTCATTTCTATCGTTTATTTGAACAATAAATGGCCATAAACGGTACAGTGGCCACAAACGGTACTTCTACCCTATTTTATGCATTTATTATTTTTTTTTTGAATAACTCTTAAATATTATTTAAAGATATTGTTGTTGTATCAAAATTAATACAGTTAAATTTTCACAAAACCAATTTTCTGTCACTCTTTTACTATTTTGTTGCTTTACAATATCAACGTGAAAAAATTTTAAGCTTCGCAAAGTCAACTGTAGATTTCTTACGTACACAGAATTAAGAGTAGTACTCGTGAATAACACTTGGTGAATAAAATAAAATGATTTTGTTTTACTCCAATTAGAGACTTGACTCTGAAGAATTAATGTTTGTAAATTAATTTTCAATTAATGAAATAAAAATTCATTGAAGAAATTAACTTTTCATAAAGTTGGTATTCGAAAAATTTGAAATTTTAATGAACACGAAGAAAAAAATTTTAAAATTTGAGTAGTCAGTTCTAAAATAAAATAAATAATAATATAAATTGACTAATAAAAAACTCAAAATATTTCTAATACTTTTTATCTAAGTTGAGTATATATTATGAAATTCGTACTTGAAATTTATAAGACGTTTTTGTTTTATACTAAGGATGAAATCTATAATTGGGTATTTGCATGATTTTCCAATCCATTAAATAGTTATGTCTTATTATTTTTAAAAATTTTTGAAAATTTTTGAAAAAAAAAATTTTTTTTTTTATTTATGAACATTTAAACTATTTAACAATAAAAAAATTGTTAAATTTTAAACGAATAGGTAGCTCCCTCTTGCGTATGTGACGTCATTGTGCATATTCCATTCAAATTTGTTGGCGCCAATCCACTCACAGAATGTTTATCAAAAAATCCAAAAATTATTAAACAATAATGAAATTACGTATCATGAAAATTTATACTCACAGGTTAGCTTTTGCGCCTTGCATTTCTGCAGATACAAAATTGGAGTTAGTAGCTAAGTAAGATGCGACCATAAAAGCATCAACACGAGGTAGATTATCGGATCGAGCTTCACTGAAACCAGGATCGACTTTTCTTCGAGGCATTTTTATTTCTTTTTAATTATTTATTGTCAGTTACTATCACCCCGTTCACATGTACCACTAGTACCACTCAGCATTTATGGTAATATAGAGTATAATCATAATATCTATGCTAATTATTCTTTTTAAAGAAAAATATTTATGCTACTTTCAGTAAATTTTAGTCTTAATGATAAAATATAACTAAACTCACTATAAATAAAAACCAACTTGAAACTTTTTTCAATAATTTATCATTCGTCGTTTATCATGCATTCAAATAACGCGCCAATAATATGCACAATGACGTCAGACCAATCACATCACGTTTTACATCATATTTGACCACTTTTATTTATTTATTTATTTAAAAATTATTTGTAAAAATTAAATTTTTTTCTTACGTAGGTATTTTATGTGTATCAAAGAATTTATTAACTGAACTTTATTTGCAAAATCATTTTCATGCAAATACCCAATTGTACTAAAATCTCGTGTTTTCATTCAAATCAATAAAAATTTTCTGTCTTTACAACATTAAATTTTTTAATTTCTACTGTAAATTCAATAGTTTCGAAGTAATTGAAAATTTATCAAGTTTCAATTCTTCTCTTTTTGATAAACACTGGAAATAATTTTTATCCGTTACTGTGATTAAAATTTCATTTGAAGTAGAAGTAGAAGTTAACATATTCATTTAAGAGTAATTATTAGTATCAATAATTATAAAATTGTAATTCTCTTCGTAAAAATAATCAATTCGCAATTAATTTTGATGTAAATTAAATTCTATTTTGATTGGTAATTAACATACATTTTTTTTTTCATTAAAGATTTGTCCTTGGGAATGCAGAAAAACATGAAATTGATATGCTTTGGGAGCTCACAAAGCAAATTGAATTGCATACCATTTGTGCTCTAGCTGATGGTGCTGCTTGGCCAGTACAAGGTCTTATTCGACATTTTAGACCTGTGATTGAGGAAAGAATGCAAAACTTTAAACAATCAGTGGCTAATTAATGAATATCAAATTCAGAAACGTAAAGTAATTTATTGCTGTTGTAATTATGTAGGTAATAAATATTATTAAAATAATGTGTTTTTATAAGTTTTGTTGCATTAATTTTTACATAGAATTTAGTGATTATTACTCTTAGGTATTTAATAAATAATTATAATAAAATACTTTTATCGAAAAAAAAAATTTAAAGAACTAATGATCCAACGTAATAAAATTAATATTTTGCTTAATGCAAAACTTAAAAATTAATCAAAATTAGCGGATATGCAATACAACTAGACAAGAGCGTAAAAAAATTGGGTCTTCACATAATAGGACAGAGGTCATCTTCAAGCTATAAAAAAAAATATTCGTTATGAATTTTTGTTATGAAATATTCGCGACGAATTTTCTGTTAATGAAAATTTCCTCCGTGACATCAATTTTTTATAGAAAATTAATTGTACATGTTTTTTATGAATTCTATTGAAATAAGTAGCCAAATTTCTTTTCCACATCTCAAGTGCTTGGGAAATGCATTCATTTTAATCTGTTACATTCCTGTGATCCCACAATAAAAGAATTCATCGGTTATGTGATCTGAAAAAGTAAAATGAATGTAAAATTCTTAGTCCGTTGACTGAATAGCTATATGTAAAGTTAAGTTTTGGAAACCTTACAATGACTTTTTCGCCGCTGCTAAAGAGACGTTGGTGTAAGAAAATTTTTACTGAATTTATTAAAGTTTAATAGATACGTCCTAAGTTTCATGTCTCAAGAAGTCCTAGTTTATAAATAAAAAATTTTTTTTTCTCATTCTACTCCCCACTCTGACATAACCTACATATTAAGACAATTATCGCGAAATTCGTTTTCAGCTGATATCTAATTGTTAAGAAAGAAAAATATTTAAAATGGTTGACCTTGGAGGCCGTCCCGGTAATTTCCTATTTCTCTTGAGATTCTTTCAAATATTATATCTGTAGGAACTGTATTAGAAGAATATGAATTTTTGATAAATAACACCCCCGCACTCCTATGTGAGGGAGGAATTTCGTAAGATCCTATTCGAGATGATTTCCACATTATAAATAAAAGATTTCTACAAAACTTCGAGTCCATAGAAACTATTGTTTGGAAGTGAAAGTTCTTCATTGTTAACGCTCCCGAAATCCCTTTTGGGGTTGGAATTTCATAAAATCCATTCTTCTCTGAACTTGACATCATACGTGAAGATTCCTACCAAATTTTGAGTCTGCAGAATTTACAGTTTTGAAATAGAAATTTAACATTCTAACACCCACCTCCGCAATCCTTATTGACGGTGGGTTGTAAAATCCGCTCTTAGATCATTTCTGCATCACATATATAGTCTATAGGAGCTATAGTTTAAAAACGGGAATTTTTCATTTTTAACGCCCCCGCAATCCCCTTTGGAAGATGAATTTCTTAAAAACCGTTGTTAACTGACCTCTACATAGCAAAAGTAATATTCCTACCAAGTTTCTCGTTTCTAAGTCCTGTTGTTCTCAAGATTTCGTGATGAGTGACTATTTGACTATATTTTTTTTTTTTTTTTGTAAATAAAGCAGTCATTTTTTTTAATCCTTGAATTACATATAATAATAGTTAAAAAATTAGAATTTCAGAGTTACTTACTTACAGAGCGACTTTTTTTTTGCTTGTAGAGGATTCAAGTCAAGAAATTTTCGAAGTTTCAAATTTTTACTTACCAATAAATATTCATTTATGTATGATGGAGGGTACCTATGAAGATTCTTTGTTAAATTTATTGTAAACTTATTTAAAATAAATTATAATTTCAATATTAACTACAGACGAGAAAATATCAGAAATTTTTGATTATAGATAATATTGATGACTTAATCTCCAATTTTAACTCTTCTGCATCGTCATACTTCAACTATTTATTACAATACTGTGACATTAAATTAATTCGATGAGAATTTAGAGTACAGCAATTTTTTAAAATTCAATATAGTTAAATTAGCATAAATAGTGGATCTTTTTAATTGAAAATATCTAAAAATGAAGAGACAATTGATTAAAAAGTCGTTGTGTGTTTAGGTGACAACGAAATTTTGATTTAATATTATTAGAAAGGATAAAAATGATATAAAAGTATTAAATTGACACATATATATATTACAATTTTTATGATTGTTTTATTTAACAAGAGTTATCATTTATTAATCCATTATACAAGAAGTTCCATTATTTTAAATGTACGAGCATTAACAAATTATGCGTTAAAAGTAAATAAATTCGCAGATGTCAACATTAGTTGATCATTCAGTATTACGTAGAATAGGTTGTCATGATGTTAATATTCAATTATAGACTATGTACACAAATGATTGCTTTAAGACAATCAGTATTTCTATTTTAATTATTTATTGAAACTTTCTTCTGAGAATTTTTTCTAATCATATAAATAAAAGTTAGTTTTTTCAATACATAAATATAGCAGGTTTATTTGTTGATAAACTCTTTGTTTAAAATTTAATCTTACATTATTATATTAGTCAAAAGCGCACAAACTGTCTTTTATGGTTTATTAAGAGTATCTCTCTCTGTTTATAAGTACATTTTTATAGTTATATCTAAAATATTCTCATCCATTCTGTTCAAAACTGTGATATTACTTTAAGTAGTTCTAAAATAAAGGCCAACTTTGAAACTCATATTATGTGATAATATATTATTAGTGCTGGTGCGATTGTAATAGCATTTTGATTTCCACCAGTTTACAGTACAAATTTTTACGAATAAAATATATATTCATTAAACTCACCGCCAAGAACACTGTAAATATTCAAAAAGTCAGAAAGTTATTGCTTTTAGTCCGATTCTTTTAGCTTTTCGAACTATTTTTAGATATATCTTCTAGTTTACATATGTTTGCGACTCTTGCATGTCTTTTCAATGAAACAAATGATTAAGATCGGAGTGCAGCATTCGAAAAGACTCCACTGAACTTGAATTTTTTGAAAATTTCGATTGATCGCATTCTTCAAGATTTGGCCATTTGAATTAAGTAACGTAAATCGATTAAAACATTGTTTTGTTCTGGAGTCGTCGTTAACGATAAGATAAGAATATTATAAGTTTTTCTAACATTTTTAATTGATTTATATTGTTCTTATTGTAACTTATTGTATACTTCAAAAAGTTTGTCAGCTTTTTGTTTTTAAGGCCTTTTTTGATTTTATTCCAATTAATTTATTGGTTAAATAACTCGTGTTTGTGGAAAATGTGCAAAAAAAAAACATTTCTTTGGGGCACTTTGTAATCAAGCGCGTAAAATAAAAATAAATAAATTCTAGTATCTTCTATTTAGGCCGTTTATTAATATTTCTATTAAAATAAAAAGACTTTATTGAGAATTATTTTAAATACAGGTTAAAAATTCATATTATTTATTAATTAATTTTAATCATGTTTAATGATATATATCAAAAAATGCCTTTCTTGACACCTGACACAACATTTATAAGTTAGAAGAGTTCAAGAATGCAGATAAAAAAATTGTTTTCGTATTCGAAAATACGTAAGCTTTTGGGCACAAAGCCAGTCGTTTCTTAGATTTTTTAATAAACATCAATTTATCAGAAACGATAGAAAATTCTTCAGTAGATGCTGTATCAAGAATCTTGATTGATATAATTTTTATTGGCCTAAAAAAATAGAAGTTTCTTCCTTTGATTACTTTATTATCATGACTTGATATTAAAAATAACTCACAAAATGTTGAATACTATCTCGAATATTTTTTTTTTCAATTTAGAAAAAGGATATAATTTTTATAATGGCATTGAATTTCTTCCAATCTGTTAAAAGAATACGTTTGTAAATTAGTAGTTGAATATATTGATAATTGGTCCAAAACACATAATTTGTGAGTTAAACTTAGTTTCAGAATCTAATAGAAAATCTACGATACTCTATATCTGTAGGCTTCAATAATTTCCGAAAATCAAATCCAATGAATTTTATTCTGATAAATAATATTGAAATCAAAAAAGTTGTGTGAAACAAAATTATAATTTATAAAAATAAAATTTATTAACAATAAATTAATTTTTATTTAATTTACATAAATAAATCTAAAAGATTCAGCTTTTTCTTAATCTATTTAGACACAAAATTATGATATGGCACGCAAGTGTTTGGTCTTATAATTTTGGAACCAGAAGCTACAATATTTCAGATTCAAAAGGTTCGTAATTTGATTGGTCATGTGATGCTTTAAATTCGAATGAGAAATTTGCTTGATTGTTTTTGTTTTTGTATTTATTTTAATTAACATGAATTACATACAAATAAGTTATTACGATAATAATTCACATTATCAAATCTAACTACTCGGGATAATATAATCTTGTTAAAAACTTTAGGACTTGGTGACTTTAGTAAAACACTTGAATAATGCGAAAGTGTCCGTAATATGGAATCCCAAGTGACTTCAACTTATTATCATAATCCTAATATTTTTCAAACCTTAAGTTTTATTATAATGAATGGAAGGCACGGAATAGCATTTAAAAAGAATATGAAGGTACTGTTACTTTTAAAAGATATGAATTTTACTTGAGAACGATGGTTATTTATTAACTATCGATCACCATCACCAGTCCAATCACTCGCTGCCCAAGCAGGGAGTGGTGTTTCATATTCCCAGCCTGGACCGCAATATCGCCAAGCATGGAGATACATCACTAAATCTGAAGGCTTAGGATCTCTGTATTTTACCTTACATTCATAACAGTGGGGATCCACAGTGAGTTTATTATCTGTGTATGTTGAATCAGGTGGTTCTGAACCTGTTTGAGTGCCCACTGTAACTTTAAGAGTAGTCGAATTTTTTTGCTCTTGCGACAAATTCTGTTCCTCTTTCGTAAAATTAGTTGTTGGAAATAATAATCCTTCTTTGTCAGTATTTAAATTAGAAACAGTATCCTCTATTTCTAATTTCGATTTGAAAAGATTTATTTCAGAATCCCCGTCCATTCCAAGCCAATTTTCAGCGTTATGAATATTAATAAGGTCCTTAACCAATTCTTCGTCAGTTTTACCAATGTTACCGCCTTTACCTTTTTCAGGTCCAAAAACAACATGGTTATATAAAGGATCGTTAACAACTGGAAAACCGAGATACTGCAAATGAACACGAATTTGATGCATTCTGCCGGTTTGTGGTTTGCAAAGAACTACTGAAGTTTTCCCGTTGTAGCTTAAACGTTTAAAACGGGTAATGCAATCTTTGCCTTTTGGCGATACTTTACAAACTCCAATTTTATAGGAAACCACTTCGATTGCTTCTGAACAAACTACTTCGTCATCCAGAAATTTACCCTCTACACGGCATACGTATTGTTTATGAACCTGCAACATGCAAATGAAAGTTATAAATTTATAATTTATAATTAGTATTTCGAAAAATAATCTATTATACATCAATGTGGTAAAGTAGAACAAAGTGTTATTGCTTATTTACACTAAAGTGAAGAAGAATATGCTCATTAAGTTAGACTAGTCTTTTCTATAGTGTATGAGCTGATGCGAGAGTGCTTAATATGTTACACCGCGGGATGTGAATAGATTAAGTGTTGAACTATTATTATACAGTGAAATTACGCTAAAATCAACCCCTATTCTCAATTCCAAGAAAAGGTATCATTCTTATATTTTGTCTTTTTTCTGAAAAGTGTCATTTTTGACATAAGAGCTTTTTGAAGTCCTATTTTAGAGTCCAGTTAAATTGATTTCAGCAGAATTCTGATAGTAATCTGATAATAATCATTATGATAATTTTCAAAAAAACTTCGTAAGTCTGTAAGTATGTTTCTTTTTGCTATCAAGTTACTCATATAAGTAAGTGTGATTTGATAATATTTTTGACTAAAAACTATATATGAAAGCGTAAGGAAGAAGAAACTTATTTTATAACCACGTTGATCGGTGAATAATTTAAAAAGTTTTGAATTTTGAAAGATAATCAATGACTATCAAACCTGTCGATTCCGAATTTGGTGTTCCATTTGTCTGGCTTTCTTTGGAGTGCGTCCAAACAATAGGATACCACTTGTTAGTCGGTCCAGCCGATGAATAGTGCGTAAATTCTTCAAGTTATACTCTTTTGCCAGAATAAAAACAACAGTATTGTGCCGATAACGACCACAAGGATGGACCTGTAATCAGAAAAAAGTTAAATTAATACTTAATCATATGTACTAGCCGTGTGTCTAGTAGTATTTTCCAACAAACTCAACAAAGAAAAATTATATTGCACACATTAAAAAATCATTTGTAAGTCTTCGATAGGTATTAAATTTTAAATTCAGACTTCTTCTATTAGTCCCTTTGAAAAAAATCTGGAAAACGGTAGACTCTGCAGGCTATTCGTGGAACTTCCCGTTAGGTACGAGTTCAAAACGCTTGAGAAATTATCTACTCTGAAGTTTTAAGCTCTTCGAGCTCAAAAACACAACTTTTATGCTTTTTCAAGCTCTTGGATATAAAAAATCTAGTGGTTGTTCAAAACATACTTTTTTTTTTTTTTATTTTTGAATTGCAATATCTTCCGATCGAATCAATCGTTTTAATGGAGCTTGCAGCATTCGACGTCGTTTTTCAAATACAAAGAAATTACTTGTCACTTATCAAACGATTAGATGTAAAATGTTAAAGTTATTTTGAAAAAACACTTTTTCGAAATTAAAAAAAATTGAATATCTCACGAACGAATTGACCGATTCTGATGAGACTGGCAGCATTCGACGTAGTTTTTTGAGCACAAATAATTATTTTATTACATCAAAAACGATTTGAAAAGAAATTTCGAAGTTATCTAAAATAAACAATTTTTTCGAAATTTTGATGTGAAACATCTATAGCCGCACGTAAAACCGATTTCTGGCGTGGTGATGCATGCCGTGGCGACGCGTCGCCACGCTATATAATGGTATATATATACAGTCTATATGCAGTAGTGTGTACGGTGTGACGACGCGTCGCCATGCGCAATCGACTGTGCGATTCTCTCCCACTCGATCCGGCGTTAAGCCATCTCTCTCGCTACACTGAGCTCGGATACCTATAGTGTATACTCCGTAGTGTATACAGTGTTGTTTACTACAGTACACATAACCTGTGTTTTACTTGAAAAAAAATTATTTTTCTGATAATAAAATGTCTGACCGTGATAATTTAGAGAGTGAAAGTGATCAGCCTCCTGCAAAGAAAGCAAAATCACACTATGACACACTATCAAGTCATCAGTAAGTTAATTATATTTTTATAATTAAAGTATGCATTTATCTGTGCATTAAGCACGCGTATATTTGGTGTGTTTTGAGCGCCAGTAAATGTAAAATCTACTCTCTTGGTAGATTAAAATTCACATAAATTTAATTGCATAATATGTTTTTAAATTAATTATTAATTTTAATTTCATTCTTATTGAAATTAATGCATTAAAACAATTGCTTAGAGAATAAATTACGTATATTAGAGAATAGATTTACGTATACTGGGGATTTAAAAGTAAATTTTGCAAAAGATGAATCAACGCCATTAATTACGTTTCTCCAAGAAGAATTTCAATTGCAAATTAATAACAATCCAAGAGAACCTCAGAGGCAACATCGAATATAACTATTACCGAAGTCACTGATTAAACGAATTAAGTAGTCACGATTTGAAATAAATTCGTAAATTTTTGTATTTAATGAAAATAAATGTTTATTCAATAAATAGTCATCGTTATCTGGAAAAAAAAATCGTAAAATTTTATTTTATCATTATGACATATTTATTTCCTATTACAATCTGTTCTTTTCTGCATATTACTTTTATAAAATAATGTTGATGTTTCACATTTGCCAGGCGTCCCGTGACGGCTCACATTTTTTTCATTATCGATTTCTCTTCAACGGATCAACTAATTTTGATGTGGTTTGCTCACAGAAAAAAAAATGCTTTGAATCAAGTATATAATTTTGAAGAACTTCATCTTCTTGATTTGAGTAAAAAAATTCTTAAACAAAGAAAATTTTACTTGGTTTATTAAGTAAATTTTACTTGATTCAAGAATTTTTCGTTTTGATTCTAGAGAATTACTCTCTTCAAAATTATTTTCTTGGTCCAAGAATTTTTCTCTTGAATCAAGTTAATTTTTTTTTCAGTGCAGCAATCGACGTCGTTTTTTGAGTTTAAGTACTGATTGGATTTTGAAATAGATCGTTACATACGTTTAAAAGTTATTCCAAAAAACATTTTGAATGTGAAAAATTTGTAATTTTCAAGGTAATTTTTTAGGGATGTTTTTATTAAGAAAATTATTGTTCACGAATTTAGTTTAACTATTTTTTACGAATATCAAATTTTCACACATTGAGACTGTAAGAATAAATTTAAACACAACCGTTAAAACTTAATGTACTTGAGTTCGTTTTAAAATTGTGATTAGTCGCTGATTGTTTTACTTGGTGAGAAATAAAAAAAAAGTCACAAAGACAAGATTTAATTTGTGTTTCTCAAAATTTATAAAAAAAAACTTAAACCAATTGAATTTTTAAGTTTTTTTTCGTCAAATTTTACCGCAATTTACCGTAAATATTATTATATTAGGTTTTCTAAAAATTTTATTTTGTTTATCATAAAATAAATGAATTTTTGAAGTGAAACTTCTTTAGGCGCATGAGGGTAAAATTTTTACAAATGTAACGTCACGCAAGTATGCAACGGAAGTGTCGAAAAAGAGAGAGAGAGCGATCGAGACCGATTGAGAGAGAGTAAGACAGGGCGAACGTAGCATGAAGCAACTAGCGATGGAGTGAGAGTAGGGAGCAAGCAAGTGAGAAAGATCGAAAGAAAAAGTGAGATAGAGCGATTGTCGTATCACGCACAGTGCCATGGAGCGAGAGGTGGGAGAGAGCTATAGTGAGAAAGATTGAACGAGAGAGAGAATAAGGGATACTGAGAAATAATACATGCTATATTGGTTTGTGTATTCGTTTACTAGTTAATTATTAGAACTTTAGATGGCAAATCTGTCGCATAACGTCATTTGCAGTAAACGCAGATCTTTCATCTATTTACAATATTATTAGCACTTATGCAGTGTATAAACAGTGAGTTAAATTTATAAATAAACTTTATGAATAATATTTTGTGATAAATTTTAAAGTCGTCCTATAATAAGCAGTTACTCGAAGTAAGTAATATATCTGTTATCTTTTTGTTTATTTACAATTTTTAAGCTAATTGGTTTGAAGGTTAGGTACTCGGGAAAAAATGATCAGGACTGATCAGACCTGTTCATATCTGATCAGGCCTGAAATCCGACCTGATCAGGCCTGTTCATGTATGATCAGGCCTGAAATTAGGCCTGATCAGACCTGTCCGTGCCTGTTCATGTCTGAACCGTTAAATATACTCAGACCTGATCAGACCTGTCCATGCCTGTTCATGTCTGGAGTGTTAAATACGCTCAGATCTGATCAAGCCTGTTCATGCCTGCTCATATCTGTTCATGCCTGCTCATGTCTGTTCACGCCTGTTCATGTCTGAAGCATTAAATAAGCTCAGACCTGATCAAGCCTGTTCATGTCTGAAGTATTAAATATGCTCAGACCTGATCAGACCTGTCCATGCCTGTTCATGTCTAAAGCGTTAAATATGCTCAGACCTAATCAGACCTGTCCATGTCTAATCATGTCTGATCTAGCCTAAAATAGATAAGGATTAAAACTCCATATATCAGCTGACAAGAACTGTTCATGCATGATTTGCCCTCTTAAATGATATTTTAAGTCTGGAAGAAAAATTTTATCGAACTATAGTCTGCAGTTCTATTTTTAAAATTAATTTGTTCCGTATGACGTATCAGTTTCTATCCCCTTATAAATTTTAAATGTACAACTTTCATCTAAAATTTCGGCTTATATAAGCATGAACTTTTTAATTTTCCATGCCAAAACGATGATTTTTAACGATGAATTTTGACGCAGTGACAAAATTTTTACTGTGTTCTATTGAATACGCGAAAAATAAGATTATTTATTAAAAGTTTGAGTTTGATAGCGTGAAAATACCAAAATATATCAGTTGATATCGATAGGCGATAAGTCCTTTCAAGGTGTCTGTTATTATTTTAGGCTACCGCCTTGGTCCATTGCAGTAGTGTCAAAAGCTGCTAAATTGTAGAACACACAAATAATTTTTCATTTCCTATACGTTTTAATTAAAAAAAAAAACTTCAATTTTAAAAGAAAACAATAAAATTATAATTGCGGAATAAACCTTGAAGAAATTTTGTTTTTACTTAAAAATTTTTGTTATTTTTTTGTTAAAAATTTTTGTGTTAAATATTTAACACTTTTATGTGTAAATTTAACATTTATTTTCTTAAATTAACACAAAAAAGTGTTAAATATTTAACATAAAAATTTTTATCACGAAATTTTTTGACGCAATGACGCGAAATTTTTTACTGTGTATAATTAATTATTAATAATTAATAAATTAAGTATAGAACTCCGTTAACTATAAGGATAAGTCATGTATAAAATTTAAATTACTTAAAGTAGTTTGAA
Organism: Cotesia glomerata; assembly: GCF_020080835.1. NCBI lineage: Eukaryota > Metazoa > Arthropoda > Insecta > Hymenoptera > Braconidae > Cotesia > Cotesia glomerata. Next base: position 11,396,360 of record NC_058161.1, read on the forward strand.
AGGTACATTAGAGACAAGATGAGTCATTGGGTCAACAGGTAAAGTGTCAGTCTGAAGAGCGCAACGTACATGGTTCGAATCCCTGTGGGCACCAATTTTTTTTTTTTTTTATGGACCTGATCGAGTTAGACATGAACAGGTCTGATCAGACATGAACATGCCTGGCCAGGTCTGATCAGACCCGGTCATTTTTCATATCTGATCAGACCTGAAGACTCATGCCTGTTCATATCTGATCATTTTTTCCCGGGTAGTTTTAATATTTACAAATAACATGTTGCATTTCAACTTGCCACTCGTCATTTAATAATTCAATAAATCATTTTCCATAAAATAAAAATATTTGATAAATTCGCTTTTCTAAATTTTAAGTTCAAAAAAAAAATTTAATTAATAATTTATAATATTGACAAAAAACACGTGGCATTTTTATTTACAATTCGTCATTTGAGATTTCAATAAATCATTTTGCGTAAAATATAAATAGCAATATTTCATAAATTCTCTTGACAAAATTTTAATTTAAAACCTGGAATTTCTATAGTTATCATTAATTTACAATGATTTTGTATAAATTTAAATTGAGGTCAGGTATTTTTACTATTGACAAAAAATCACGAGGAATTTTAATTTAATATTCAACATCTGAGATTTTACTATATTATTTTTCAAACAATATAAAATAAATGTATTTTAATAATTCTCTTTAATTATTTTTATTAAATATTAAATTCAAATAACTTTTCATTTTCAGATCGCAATGCCAAAAATTGTGGTGCGAGAATGTGAAACAATTAAAAATAAAATATCTGTTAGACGGCCAGGTAAAACATCAACAGAACGTTCACGTGAATTTAGAGAGCGGAAAAAGGCTTTAAAAAATGCAGCTAGCCAAGAGTTGAATATCTCATCGTCCATCATTACAAAAACTAAACCAAAAACTCCAGCAGAGCGTAGTCGTGACTACAGAGCTCGAAAAAGACAAAAATATGAAGAAAATCAAGAGTCAAATTATTTGACGCGAATCACTGTTGAAGTTGAAGTACATCAAGAACAAGAAAATTCTCAACCTTCGACTTCGACTTTACCAATTGAAAAAAATAAAACTTCAAGAGAACGTGTTCGTGAGTTTAGAGCAAGAAAAAAATCATTGACAAACCTTTCAGAAAACATTATTGAAGATTTTCAAACATCATCAAATATTATTAATGCTAATAATAATAATAATAACAATAATAACAATAATGGTGATAATAATAATATTAATAATAATAATATCGATGATGAAAATCATAATGTCAATATTAGAAATAATACGAGACGTATTCAAGATAATGATTTACGTGTACCTTATTCTACTTTTCACAGGCATCAAAATGCTCACAAGGAATTTAAGGAAAAATTTATCAATAACTCGTTTGGGCATGTTTGCTCAGTATGTGATAGATTGTGGTTTGAAGAAGATTTAAAATCTGCATCTATTCAACACAAAGAGATATTAAATATAATTCTTCCTCATGTGTCAAACGACAAAATTGCTTTATGCAACACATGTCTTAACGCATTAAACAAAAATAACATTCCAGTAATGACTGTATATAATGGGTTCAAATATCCACAAACTAAATTTATAATTTATATTAATTTTCAACACTTTTAATATTTTAATGACAATTAAATTCCTAACATATCTTCCTTTTTCCCTTCCTTTAAGTCTCGGAAATCTAAAGTTTTAGATTTGTATAAATATAGACAAGACTGATAAATTAGTTCGCCAAAGAAGTTTCACTTCTGACATGTGTACTTTGTACGCACGCACTTTTTTTTTGTAACTTTTATTTTAAAGAAGGTAGTAAATTAAGGGCCGCACTATATCCCATGGTTAACGTGAATTTAACGGTAATTTTTAAAGAAAATTTATTTTCGTGTACAAACATTAATATAGTTAAATCTGAATGATAAACAGAAATTGATTTGAGAAGAATTAAATTAATCTTCCCGCCTGTGAGAACGTAAATCATGGAAATGAACTGAGACACAGACAAATGGACAGACTCAGGTAAATGAATTTGAAGCTAGAATAGCTACAGTCTTATTGATGAACTCAATGCTATCTGGTCTGACTTCAGACTCAAGCTGTCGAAAGATTTATAAAATTAGTAATTGCACTATTATCAAAAGTATGTGATCTACATTCACGAGAAGATTATATCAGTGATAAACTACAATCTTGTGAAGAAATGGAGTTATAAAGAAGAATATAAAATACAACTAAATATTTACGATAGTAACAATAATGTTTCGATAAATTAGTTTTAATATTTTCAGTAATCAAGCTTTTAGTTAATAATTAACGTGTTGTCCCCTGTGAAGTGAATTAGACGTTCAAAGAAAAAAATTATTTCATAATTTTTCAACTTCGTTTTTATCATAAATTTTATTTTTACGGCTTTTCAACATTTACTAGGTCGAATCGGTTCAAATGTTTAAGAAATTAAGCTTAATGGAACTTTTTTGAAAGACCACATTTCGGAAACAAATACACACACACACATCGAAATTTTGCTGTCTGATGAAATTTCGATTTTTTAGAATTGAACTGAAAACAATAATTTTCCGAATTTTTAAAAATTTTTAATTTTATTCTGACATTAAAAATTAATATTCAAATAGAAAAAGGTATTACCTCTGTTATTTAGAGAAAAACACTTCTTTTGAAACACACGTTAAAAAAATGCTTTCTCTTGTGTCTATTGAGTGCACTGCAAAATTATATTATGTGATGATCGAATAAGTATAAAATTCCTAAAAATTGAAAATTCGTAACCTCAAGGGTATCTGATACACTGTAAAAAGAAAAAAAAGAAGGAGAACTTTGAGCACTAGGTTTAGAAGATGTGGGTCACGAATCCTCTCAGTTCGTTTATAAGTTGCAATCCGCTCATGACATTTGTCTTTTAATTCTTTACTGAAAGAAGGATTACTATTCTAGCTAAGCTCCTATTTAAGTATTAGTGCAAACATCCAAAGAAAGAAATAACTCTTGAAGCAAAAAAAATTTTGTTTGAATCAAAATTTTTAAATAGCAAATTATTTGCTATAACTAAAAAAAGTTTTTGCTCTCAATTTTCAAATTAGTTTCTATGATTTTTTTATTCAACTATACAGTTAATTTCATTTTTTAATTCATCAACTTACTATTGTTAATTAGAAATTTTTTCATCAATAAATTTTTATTCAAAGAAAATAATAATGGAAAATAATTCCCACTGTATGTTTATCACTAACAAATTAAAAAAATAGATGGTTTTATGAGATATACAAGTTTGGCGAAAAATTTTTCTCGATTTTTTGAGTGATAGTAGACTTGTAGTAGTAAAAATATTAACTCTTTCAGCACAGAATATATTTTCGTTTTTACAAATTAAATTTTCAAAATTTCAAAATGAAAATTTTCACAATAACGCAAATTTGCGTATTATTATCTAAAACAAGTAGTTAAAATTTTTAAACAGTAAAGAACAAGTTTTCAATATATTTCTGTCATGTACATTCTTAATTGGTCACTTATCAGAACTTTTTTGGATGAACGCGACAAACTCTGAAAATTAAAAATTTTTAATTCGATTAGCTTAAGAAAGCGATTAATAAAGCTCGTATTTGTTTTCTTATGCATCCTACAACTGTAAAAAAAGCAATAATAAGTGTATTAGATCAAGCTCCTCGATCAAATCTCTTCAAAAATAATATGCCTGGAGATGTGGCTCAAATTATTTCTGAAGTGACATCTAGAGATTTCTTCAAATAATACCAAAGTTCTATCTGAAAGTAAAGTAGCAGTTACTGAAGAAAATATCCGAGATTGGTTTTCAGACTTAAAAAATCATCATTAATAACAGAAGGCGTTGTTGATGTTGATTAAAAATCAGTCCCGTCCCTGATAGCCATCTCATACTATAACTTTCAGATAACTTAGTGCTGCGAATTATAGATAACTTGACGAAGTAGGCTGGCAATATATAATAAGTATTAATCTACAACTTATCGCAAAGTTATGGTCAAGTTTACTTCAACGAATTGTAGTGAAACACTTGTCGTTAAGTTACCGAAATTTTCTATTCAAGTTTACTATAAGCTTATAGATAACTTGTTTTTAAAATTCGGCACCACCTTATTGTCAACTTGCATATAAGGATGGGCATTTGTGGACTTGACGTTAACTTAACGTTAACTTGTCACTAACTTATCTGCAATCACTTAACTACAAGAACTTATAGTATGAGGTGGCTACAGGGGTATTAGCAATGTGGATGAAACATCAGTGTAGCTATGTCTTAAGACAGGAAAATCATTGGGATTAACTGCAGAAAATAATAATTACGTAATCTCACCAGGACACGAAAAAAAATATTACTGTGCTCTGTAGTTATCGAGCTGATAACAAATCATTCGACTGATAATTTTTTTTCCTTATAAAAGATTCTCTCCAAAGAATTGGAGGTAGTAGCTCCATTATCTGGGTAGGAGCTTATATTCTATATAAGCCACACCGCCTCATAATAATTACCGTAACTCCTACTCTTTCCCGCTTCACAGCATTATTTATATTTGTAAAAAATGCTTGCCGTAAGATGGACGGTGTGGCTTAATGTATATAGAATAAGCGAAAGGAAATTTAGTATAGACCGGATAGCTCAAATAGTAGAGTAGCCGACATGTCTTCGGAAGGTTCTGGGTTCGAATCCCAGTCCGAGCTATCTAATAATTTTTTTCTCGCATATTCTATAAACTCACATTAAGATGATCCTCTCTACATTCCTTTCTCAATCCTTTCCTACCAATATCCTGTTACGTGAATGTGTAACGCTTCACGTAATAATTACCGTAACTCTTATTCTTTCCCGCTTCACAGCATTATTTATATTTGTAAAAATGCTTGCCGTAAGATGGACGGTGTGGCTTAATGTATATAGAATAAGCGAAAGGAAATTTAGTATAGACCGGATAGCTCAAATAGTAGAGTAGCCCGAGTCGAAATATCAGACCCGTTTAAGCTGTAAAAGTTTCCAAATCCTTTGTAGTTCAATTCGCCGCCTTAGAAGACGCCTGTTTTGGCAGTAAAAGTCGGAGTGAACTATGGATACAGTGAAAACAGGTCCACTGAGTTCCGTTTTCAATGTAAATTTTATCCAAAAAATAATAATAATAATGCAGAGTCGAAACATCACACCCATTTTAGCTGTAAAAGTCGGGGTGAACTAAGGATATAGTGAAAACAGCTCCACTGAGTTCCGTTTTCAATGTAAATTTTATCCAGAGAATAATAATAATGAAAATAAAAATAAAAATAATAATAATAATAATAATAATAATAATAACATTCACGCTTTCTGACATCAAAGACCGATGTTACCGGGAATTATCCAACACCTGAGCGGGTGGAAGCTTTTGGACTGAGTTATATGGAGATCAACCAAACGTGAACGCCAATAATCCAGCTCTGCACGACTTTAAAGCATTCTGTCGGGAACACCGTAGACAGAATGCTGATGAAACCCCTGCAGTCAGTGTGAATGAAGTTCGTTCAGCTCTAAATGGCAGCAAAAATTGGGCTGCCCCGGGTCCAGATGGCATAAATGTCTTTTGGTGGAAGAAGTTTACTTCTACCCACCTCCATCTGGCCCGTATATTTACATCGTACATTAGAGCTGACGAACCGATTCCAGACTGGTTCGTGGAAGGGCGAACCGTACTGATACCAAAAAAAGGTGACTTGTCTGACCCAAAGAATTACAGGCCTATCACCTGCTTGAATGCGGTTTATAAAATTTTTACAAAAATTTTAAACAACCGTATTTTGCAGGAGATAGAACTTGTATGGCAACAGATATATGAACAGCGTGGCAGCAAAAGAGGCCTGTCAGGTTGCAAAGAGAACTTGATAGTTGATCGATGTGTCACACAAGATGCGATCTACTATCAACGCAACCTGTCAATGGCCTGGATCGACTATCACCAAGGCATTTGACTCAACTTCTCATGAGTTGATTTTATATCTCCTCAAATGCCTGGGGGTCAATCCTGAAATAGTGGAAGGCATTCGGCTTACAATGCAGCTTTGGCGAACGCGTTTCCATATAGGAAATGGAAACGCACTGCACGTAACCGGAGTTGTAGAGTACAAACGAGGGGTCTTCCAAGGCGATTCCTTAAGCCCTCTGCTGTTTTACATCTCACTGCTGCCTATATCTGTTGCTCTCCGTAAAACTCGTGGGTACTCAGTGGGGCCTTCGGGTGATCGAAAATACTCGATTACCCATCTGCTTTATATGGATGACCTGAAGCTGTATAGTGCTGATGAAGATCATCTACAGGCGGCTCTTAACATCGTAGCAGAGTACACGCGGGATGTTGGAATGTCTTTTGGGTTGGACAAGTGTGCGGTCGTACATCTGGCGAGGGGTAAGTGCTCTGTTACGGGTGATGATGTCGAGTTGGTAGATGGGAGCGTTTTAAGACAATTAGACGCCGGAGAGTTGTATAGATATCTAGGAATGGAAGAGCACCGCATGCATGCGGTCTCCGAGAGATCCAAGCAACTCTCCGTAGCGAGTATGTTAGGAGACTCCGGAAAATTTGGCCCTCCGAACTTTCCGGTAAAAATAAAGAATCTCCGCTACTAACACGCTCGCTGTCCCAGTCTTACTATACTCTTTCGGTGTCTTAAAATGGGCTGAAAGGATCTGCGAGATCTCGACATCAAAACCCGTAAGACTATCAACATGAACCGGAGCATGCACCCCAATTCATCAGTCGCCAGATTATACCTCTCCCGGTCCATCGGTGGGAGAGGTCTGCAGAGTTTGGAGCGGCTGCATGATCGTTTGGTCCTGGGTTTAACACACGAAGTTGTCAATTTCACTGCAGACGAGGATGACTTTCTTATGCAAATTGTTCATAAACATGAGAATGCGCATAAGGGGTCGTTCTTGTATAAGGCAGCTATATATGCAGCAAGAACCCTTGGTCTTGGAGAGATAAACGCTCTTATGGAACTCCGAAAGGAGGAATTCAAGAGCGTCATCAGGAACTGCCGAGGAAAAACTACTCTAGGCGAACTGATGGACAAGTCCATGCACAGCGTGTTCTTCAAACACGTGCGTGATCATGGCTTGTCCACCCAGCTGACGTTTTCCTTCTTAAAGTCAGCTGGCCTGATGTCCGAGACTGAAGGGTTCATATTTGCTTGCCAAGATGGTGTCATTAACACTCTAGAATACCGTAGCAAGGTGCTCCAGGTGCAGCTTCTGGACACGTCATGTAGGATGTGTAAACAACACCGGAGACGCTCATGCACCTTTTGTCAGCATGTCTTGTGCTGGCTAGAGGTGTATACATCCAACGTCACAATGCTGCCCTGAGAGTACTGTACTTATCTTCGTCACCGCTACGGTATTGACGTGACACCGGTGCTGCCTTATCTGCCAGGAGATATTCCCCAGGTTGTTGAGAATGACAGTTGCAAAATTTATTGGAACATGCCGTTTGCAACAACTCGGCGGATAGATCACAACAAACCTGATATTGTGCTCTTCGACAAGGCTACTCGTGACATTTATGTCATTGAGTTCTCGGCCCCGGCTGAATACAACATCTCAGCCAAAGAAGAGCACAAACGACAGATATATCAGGATCTCCTGTTTGAAATTGGCAAACTTTACCCAGGTTACCGTGTCAAGCTCGTCGTCCTGATTGTTGGCGTCCTCGGAGGGATGAAACAGTCTTTTGTATCCTCACTTGCCAGAGTTCCAGCTTGCTCATCAAAAGCTGAATTCTTGGCGGTCAGGATGCAGAAGGCTGTCATACTAAATTCCCTCCGTCTACTTGGGAAAATGACTTTGGCCTGCTGTGATCACTAACCGCCTTGTTGTGCGGAGTGGTCCAGCAGTAACAGATGGAGCTCAGGCTGGGCCCTCGGAGAATCGGACTCCGGGGACAACCCCTGAGCATTTAATAACATAATAATAATAATAATAACATTAATAATAATAATAATTATTATTATTAACATGAAAAAATTAAAAAATTATTTTTTATTAAATAAAAAAAAATTGACTTGATTAAAAAAAAAATTATTTAACTTTTTTAATTTATTTAATTAGTTAATAATAATAACATTAATAATAATAATAATAATGATTATTATTATTATTATTAACATGAAAAATTGAAAAATTATTTTTATTAAATAAAAAAAATTGATTTGATTAAAAAAAAAAATTCTCATTAAAAGAAAATTATTTGATTTTTTAAATTTATTTAATTAGTTAATAATAATAACATTAATAATAATAATAATAATAATAATAATAATAATTATTATTATTATTATTATTATTAACATGAAAAAATTAAAAAATTATTTTTTATTAAATAAAAAAAATTGACTTGATTAAAAAAAAAATTCTTATTAAAAAAAAGAATTATATTTTAAGTAAATTTAATATAATTTAATTTAATATTTTTTTTTGTGAAAATTCAAGTTGATTTTGTTGAGTTGAAAATTTCTTTTTTTAATCAAACTAATAATTTTTTTTTTTTACGTAATGCACAGAAAAAAATTGAGTGAATTTTTGTTTTCTGGTGATCTCAAATTAAACTATAAAAAATTTTTTTTCCGAATGAAAAAATATGCCCGTTTCAAAATTTTGATCATAATTTTATAAATTTTAAATCTTTTTACTGAAAAAACACTGGATTTTTACGGAAAAAAAATTTCAAGTATTATTATTATTTTATAATAACAATAAATTAAATATTTCTTCAACAGAAATTTTAGTACAAATATAATTTTATTAGTAAAATAATTTTGATTCTATTCAGTATTGTTAGAATTTACAGGCATCGCAATATACAAATTGTTGTCAATTTTTATTTCAAAACAAACAGCAATCAATTGGTCGATGGGAATAGATACAAAGTTTTCCACTCTTGAACATTTATAGATAAATGAAAATTCGTACTGTACATCATGGTCACCTTTTGCGTTGAATACTTTTTCACTTAATAATGTTTGAATAATCGCCTGATGAACAGGTGGATGATTCAGGCAATCATCGGGATTCAAACATTGACAGTAATCTAATTTTACGAAGCATATAATTGAACCCAAATGATACCCAGCATGATCTCTGTACAGAGTAAGCGACGATGACATTTGTTTTGCTCGAGTGTATCGTTCAGACACAAAGCTTCGAATCTTTTAATAAACGGAAATACTCTGCGATTTTTCGTACTGGTAATAAATTTCTTAGAGCTTGCTGAACACTATTAGGAATTCTATAAGTCTCATTGAAAATTTTATAAGTGCCTACAGTATAACATCTGTCTTGTAATCGATCACAAATTTTATTATTGTGTTTTTGTTTAGTGCAAAAATCTTTCATCCTCCCTTCTGGTAGCTGCTCAAAAAATTTTTGAACCTTCAACTGCTGGTAATGAGATCTCACCACTTGTGAATCAATGTGACGTGTTCCGTGAATTACATTTAAATATTGTCCATTTAAATCTTCATATCGAAAACAATCGTTAGCCCACAAAGGTCCAAGAGCAAGTACACATTTAGGTAAATGTATCAGAAGATGAAGATTAATGGAACAATTTTTTAAACCATATAAATTTTCAAATTCACGTACAAATTTGTGTAGAAAGTTCGACGCCATATTTATCTCAGCATTTGTTATAGAATCTAAATTTAAAAGCGCAATTCCAGCAACTAATAAAGAAAAATGTTCTAAATACTCTTGTTGCATGACTTCTTGCATGACTGGTAAAGCATAATAAAAGAACCAATTCTTAAGCTCAGATGCTTTCCAGTGTACAAGATCTTCCGTTGAGCGAGGCATACGATGAACAAAGCTGGGTGGCTTGATATTAATTAATCGGTTGTTAATGATATTTGACATATCAATTAATGAGTAAGGTTCACCTCTATTGCTCGGGTCAAACCATAATGATAGTAGTTTTTTTACCACACCACCAAAAACACAGTGCATTTGATCTATAGCAGTTCCAACGATGAAATCAGGCATTAATTTAGATAGAGCACAGGGTCCTTTGACACCCATATGAGGAGAACCATCATTTAATGCGAGCCGAGCAAAGGTAACACATTTTCTTGAAGTTCGTATTTGAGGATCCAGCGTGTACCGATAAACATGAGTATGAGAACTGCCATCAGGTGGCAAGTGATAAGTTTCGCCAGGCCATAAACATGATGGACAGCCATAACTACCCATAAAATAAGTGAAATTAAAAAATTGACACTTTGCTGGAACGTCACAAGTTCCTATAAGTAATACCGCTTTGACTTCTATGATCTGATTATCAGCCAAAGTAATTTGAATACCTTCAGATAAATTTTTTAATTGTTTATAGAATTTATTGAAATAGTTATTAGCGTTAGGTTTCTCAGATCCAAACCACAATCCAAGTAGTAATAATTCATTTTCACGTTTTGTCCGCTCAGCAAAAGGTAACTCATTTATAGATAAATATACTGGCCACATGCTAACTTTAGAGGATTTGTAAACTGGTATCCCGTCGGTGTACCAAGTCAAAGAAATATTATTTCTGTCCGCTAAAAACCCAATTTCAATAAATTTTTGATACAAACTTCCTTTGTACACATCATCGATATGAGGATTATCATCATCATCTACATCAGGATGAAAACGTTGCTGTAAACATTCGTAAAATCCTGGTCTTCGATATAATTCTTTCAGCTGACTCTTAATAGGCAATTCGACGAAATAAGCAGTTTTTGTTGATTCGCAGTTGTCACATACTTCATTCTCTGTTTTTAAATTTTTTTGACAAATGGAGCAGTAAAAATGTTTTTTTTTCTTAATTTTTCCTTTTTTTGACAATGAAAAAAATTTGCGGAATTTATGGAGGCTATTTTTGAAGCAATTATTATTATTGTGATTACAGTGTGAATTGATGACAGCAATAATATCACCCAGACAAGTTTGGGTAACGTTATGTCGGGTAAGTAAAGATAATATCAAGGTCATACTTTGACTTACTGTCAACGGTGCTCCAGGATATAATAGTTGTTCATAGTCTAAATTTCTAAACTCATCATCTTCCTCCTCATCACTATCACTCTCCACTTCATCTTCACTGTCCTCATTTTCTTCATTCCTATTTAAAACTTCTTCATCAATTTCATCTTGATCACTTTCCTCTATAATGTCATTTCTATTTAAAATTTCTTCATCAATTTCATCTTGATCACTTTCCTCTATAATGTCATTTCTATTTAAAATTTCTTCATCAGTTTCATCTTGATCACTTTCCTCTGGAATGTCCTGTATATCATCAGCTGCTTCATCCACATTTTCTGCACCTTCAACCTATAGTGAAAAAATTATTTTAATCACTTTTTAGTTAATATACTTGATGAAATTATAATTTATGTTAAATTTTCATTATGTTTTAAAATTATGATACCGAAGTTAGCCGTCAGCTGTCAATTTAAAAACTTTTTATACAAATCAATTTCAATAAAAAAATGCTTTTAAAAACTTTCACTTATAATTTTTATTAATTTTCACACGTGGAACTTTTAAATTAAATTTTTTTTATTAATAATTTAATTACTATAAAATTATAAAAAAATTTTTAATGTATGTCAACTTCAGTGTCATTTTAAAATTTCATTTAATTAAAAAAAAAAGTTAAATATTTATAACGATCAAATTTACAGTTTTATGTGTAATTAGCAATTACACAAATATCTAGAGATGTTACAACTTATTGGAGTATACGTCAGATCACATAACCTCAATAATTGTTCATAGACTTGCATTGAAAGTATATTTATTATATTTATGATACTGAATTTAGCTGACAGCTGTCAATTATTTTTATTTTTATAAAATATAAATTACAATAAAAAAATGTTTAAAAAAATTTTCACTAATAATTTTTTATAATTTTCAAATGTAAAATTTTTTAATGAAATTTTTTACATAATAATTTAACTGCTATAAAATTATAAAAAAATTTCTAATGTCAGTAAACTTTAGCGTCATCTATATTTTCTTATTGAATGCATGTAATTTTCCGTTATTTTATTGGTAATAAACAATAAATATTAATATATATTAAATTTACCTCATAAGCATTGACTTGGTTGACTTGTTCATTTAACCTAGCATTGTTTACATCGTTATCATTGATTACATGATCTACATTAACAATAAAGTTGTCCAATTGTCCATTTAACCTGTTTTCAATATCATCATCGTCATTGACTTCATTAATTACATTAACAATTTGGCGATCTAATTGATTATTAAATTCATTGTGATTATTTTCGTCATCACTGGTGTCATCATCATTGAGAATACTCCTCAAGCAATCAAGTTTTCTTTTTTTTGAGTAGTCATTATAACATTTCCTAGAATTCCTTTTCACCATTTTCACTGTCGTATTTTCACTTTAATAATTTTTAATTATCGTTTTCCACTAAAAAAATACTCTAAATCATCTGTTTGTTTGTTGCACATCGAAATAAACGCAGTAATCAACAAAAGAGGTTGAGTGCGCATGTGTTAAAAAACAGCATGGTAAGGTAATCTATCCTATTACCGACAGTAATTCACGAGGCTACGTTACCTAAAGGAAGCTGAGCGGGGCTTGGGGAAGTGAATCTTCAGTCGCCATTTTGATTTGTAGTTTGCGTTGTTTTTACTCCATCGAAGAAATTGTTAAAAAAAAAAAAAGTTAGAATTAATTATTATTATGGCACCAAAACGATCGAAGAAAGTTAATGATAATAAATACGTCTTAATATGGTGGATTGTGGAGGGTACAAAAACAATTACAGAGTTGTCAAAAATACCCAAAACGAAGCGTGAAAAAAATGTCAACATCCAAATTAGATGGGAAGGAAGTGACGGAAAGCGAAAAAATTATTTTGCAAAAATTATTGAATTTGGTGGTAAGTATACGTTCGATTTGATAAAAAATAACTCCTGGTAAAAATGATTATTATTTGAAAATTATAAAAATAAACTTTTCTATTTTAATAGCTACGATTGAACAGCTAGACCGAATCAAGTTGGATAATAAAGGCAATATTTGTGATGAGAATACGAAAATGTTAAGTGAAACTATTGTACAACAAAAAAAAGTTATAGATGTTTCAAAAAAAATAGAAAAACAATTTGAGAAGAAAAACAAAAATGAAACAGAAAAAGAAATTGACAAACAAGCTCCTATTTTCTCGATTGATGATCCGTCATTTTACACTAACCGCGACAAAAAAATTAAGTTTAAAACAACGCAAAAAAACAAGACACGAGCTATTGAATATGATGACTCCAAGATCCTACCTAACACAGCATCCATTAAAAATAACAATAGTTCAGTAAATTTTGATATTGACAAAAGCGATGATGTTAATACTCAATATGAAGCTCAATTTTCTATAACTGCTTGTGAAAATCAGTATTCAAGTCTATCAAACGTCAAAAACTCAATAATTGATGAGATTGACTTACAAGTTCCAACAGAAAATGGGTTAGGTTTATCTTCTATTTGGACTAACGACTATTTCAGTAACTGGGCAGTTCCAAATACTCCAGTTATCGAGGATTTTCGTTCTCTAGTTAAGGAATCTAATATACCACCAGTTATGTCATCAGATCTATTAGAGTTAAAAAGTTCAAATGAAGATTGTACTAATCCATTGCTGTCATATTCTGATCAAATACAACTCAATCGAAAAGAAAATGCTGGCATTTTCCGACCATGGAGTTTGTCATCCAATATTAGCACTACCTTTCACCCGATTACGGAGAATAAATCTACCAAAGAATTACATTTGGAACCATTAGTACTTGCTGAGATTGACACGAGTGGAAATAAATCAAATGTTTTTGAGATCACAGAGAAGAATTCGAATATTGGATCGATGGTTACTTTTCTAAAAAACGAAGGTTACTTTTAAATTTATTCATAGTGATTTGGTATTATTATTTTTTAAAAATTAAAAAAAAATAGCCCGAATCTCTCAATAAATAGTAATAATTTAATGGATATTTGTAATAAATATTAAAAATAATGGTATATTTATTATTATATTAATTTACATTTTCAGTACGGGAAACAGATGTAACTTTTATCCAAATGGTTGCAGCAGCCCTAACCCGGATTTATGAGTCGAATGAACGTTACAATAGACATTCTTCTAAAGTTTTCGAAGTAAAAGAAATTAATTTTTATATTTAAAAATTACTTTTTTATTTTCTATATTTTCATGAGTATATTTCTTTACTTGATACAGATTCCTGAATTTTATACTCAGCCTGGAGATGGTATGATTGAAATAGCCAAAAACTCGAAAATATTCTTTCCATTACATGTAAAAAATAGAATTGAAATGTCATGTCAAGGAAACAATGATTGGGAGACCATTGTCAAATCACTCTTTTAGAAATTTATGGTGATAATATTTCTAATTATTCAGCAAGGGGAACTCATGCTAATGGGCATCGAAAAATTGATGATAGGCTGTATAATTCTATTTTTGGTATAATTGTTTTATTTTATTGTTATATAAGAATTTTCATTATTAATTTTTATTTATGAATTAAAATTACTCTGATTTTTTTATAGACTGGATAAAAGAAAAAGTTGGGCCAAATATTATTATCACGAGTAAAATGTATAATAGTACAATTAACAAATTGTCTTATAATAAAAGGGCTAGTGTCACCATAAAACCAAAGAATTCCAGCGATTCTTACCAACCAGATAAGAGTAAGTTGTCTAATTTCGAAAGAAAATTCTTTACATCTCTGTTATTGTGTATACGTTAAGATTAAAACAACTAATAAAATTAAATTATTTAATTTCGAATTATTTAGTTAGTGAAGAAGATTTACTATTTTTCAATAAAATTGTAAAAGTTGTTGAGGAATCTTATGAGATTCAGAAGCGAGAATTGTTGCCTCAAAGACAAACGCATGAGGTATTATTTATTAATTTTTATTTGTCCATTTTTATTAATTTTTTTATATTGTAAAATAACTTATTCAATAACTTTCAGATATCAGATAAATATACTGAGCCCGCAAAATCAAAAATGAAAATTAGTCCCAATTACGAAATTTACCTTTCAAAGGGCACTTATGCTTATATAGAAAGAAAAAGTGAAATCATAAAAGGAAATTACGATTGGAAAACGTTGGTAAAAGAAACATTACTTGAGATATACGGTGATGAGTTGAGAAAGCGTTCCACATTTTTACAAATATAAATAATGCTGTGAAGCGAGAAAGAATAGGAGTTACGGTAATTATTACGTGAAGCGTTCCACATTCACGTAACAGGATATTGGTAGGAAAGGATTGAGAAAGGAATGTAGAGAGGATCATCTTAATGTGAGTTTATAGAATATGCGAGAAAAAGAATTATACACAAGGCTGTTTCAGTATTTGATTTGATGGTTATGTGATTGGACATAGTCCAAATAGCTGGATAAACAATAAACATGTAATACAAACAATAAGAATGGCTTTTATACGCAATAGGTGGAAAATTTATTACGACGTTTAAAAGCTCTTTAAGCTCAAAAAATGGTTTTGCAACTATTTTAAGCTTTCAGAGCCCCCGAACTGTTGTAGATTTTTGAACTCTTCGAACTCAAAAAACTACATTGTATTCAGCAAAAATGTTTTTTTTTTGAAAATATTGAACTGCAATAACTTTCGGACAAATCAATCGATTTTAGAATGCTCGAAAAAAATCCAATCTGATGAAGAATTGATAAATTATATACTAAAACCACATTTTTTTTTAATTTTCCAAAATTGAATCTCAAGAACAAATTTACTGATTTTGACCAATTTTGCGGCGTCCGACGCTGCTTTTTTAACATTAATATAGTTGATTAATTACACCAAAAAATGATTCGAAAAGAAATATCGAAGTTATTTGGAAAAAAAAAAAAAAAAAAAAAAAAAACTTTTTTTTTCTATTTCTTGACAACGATAACTTTCGAACGGATCAACTGATTTTGATGTAATTGACGCACCAATTGATGGGAAATTTAAAAAAAAAAGTCATCACATAAACGAATAAATAAAAAATTCGAAAATAATGTGAGAAAAACACTTTTTTTGAAATTTATCGTCGTCGATTTCTCTTCAACGCATAGACCGATTTTGAGGTTTGCAGCAATCGATGTTGTTTTTCGAGTTTAAGAGCTGAATAGATCTTGTAATTGATTGTTAATCAATAATAACAATAAGTTATCTGTCGGTCGCAAGACAACCATGGCGCTATTACGTGCTGTTGCTTTCACAAAACTGCGTCCTGTTGCAGCACTTTTTTATTCATTTCCGTGCAGTTTTAACCCTTCAGCACTCTCGCAAAACGATTTACTATCATTACTCGCGCGATGAGAAAAACTCTCACGCCTTTTGTAGAATCGCACGCATGCTTAGAGCCCCTTCAATTTAAAAAATCTCAAACAAGATAAATTTTTTAAAACAAAAAAAAATTGAGTTATTTAAAAATAATATTTAATAATAATACATCCAAACACGAATGCACTCTTACGGGAACTTCCGAACTGTACCGATCAGACCCGATTTTTTAAATTCTGACCCCCCTACTTTACTATTGCGATGAGAAAATATCTCACAGAGTTAATAAAATTTATTTTATTTTTTTATAGTATAGAACAATTAAAATAATAATATTGCAATCTGAAATAATATTAATTTTTTGAAAGATAAAAAAAAAATCACAGTCATTCCATTTGAAATTTGAAAGAAAATTTGAGTTATTGATGAGCGTGAGAGAAAATCTCATAGCGAGAGTGCTGAAGAGTTAATAATATTTTGTATTTACGACAGAGTGAGATCTCAGCTCGAGCCTTTCTTTATATTTTTGTAATATTACTTTATAATTATGCATGATCAACCATGGCTTCATATAAACCATTTGCGACTTTGCATGAATTATTTATTGTCAAAAGTGATAATTTGATCATGGATATAGTTCAAAATCATTCTTGAGTGTTCATATATGACTGCACAAACTAGTTGTAATTATTTTTTTTTTATTTTTATCCATTTTTGGTATTTTTTTAATGGTTTGAAAAAAGATTTAAAAGTTAAATTATCTATTTTAATTAATTAAAAATAAAAGTGAAGATAAGAATTAGACAATATAAAAAGAGATCTAAAAATAATTGTTTGAAATTCCTGATTGAATTTGATAAATGAATGAACTAGTACGTGATAAATGAAACTAAATGAAAATTGTTAATAAAAAAGAAATTGAAAAATAGTGCACTATGAAGAAACAAAATATACTTGGCAGTACAGTTATAAAAGTACACCACTTACAGGGATGGAGGCAGGCTTGTTGACAACGACGACGTCCTCGTCCATATGTATCACCGTGATCGGCTCCGAGGTGACAGGGACCTCGTGTCTGTAACACACCAATTGTAACCAGCTTAACATGGCTTTGTTTTTTTTTTTTTTTTTAATTGTAAACTAATAAAATATAATACTAAAACCATTGAAAAATAAAGGAAAAATTTTGACTTTTCAATGATTTCCAACAAGCTATAGTCAAAAGAAGTGCCTGTTAAAAAATCTTCAACGATTTTAATTTATAGTTTTTAGTTCAGTTTTCGAACAACCACTGGCGTTATTTAAGGTTTTTTTTTTCTCACAGAAACTTCTTTCTGGGTACAACTTGTTAAAAATTAGTTATAGAATGATTTCGGAGTTTGTTTATTCTATTATTTTTTTAAGTAGAGTATACAATTTACATTTAATAATAGTTGTGATTATAAAACTTTTGCATTTAAAATTATGAAAATAATTTGATTAAGAAATGATATACGTTAGAACAAAAATAGTCATATCCTTTTAATGACATAATAATAAAATCATTAATTGTACTTTCCAATCTCTACTCCGAAATATATCTACTCCAAGAAAGTTTTTTAAATTGAAATTAAACATGATTATAAAAGCTAATACTAACATTATAGTAAAACATATAAAGCATTAACTTTTTGTATCGAAGTAAGTTGATATCAATTAATTGATAAATGAAATTTTACTTTAGACAATTGAATATTTAAAATTTCTATTACTATATTAAATTAATATAGAAGATTCTATCAAAATTAAGTAAAATATAAGCTGATAATTTGATTTGAAGAAAATTATGTCACTCAAGACATTGGGGGTTAAGATAAGATTTTTTTCTTCAATGTAAATATTTTTGCATGAAACAAATTACATGTTGGCTTTCGGTTCCAAACATCAACGATTGAAATAATTTTTCTTTTATTTGATTCGATGGCTTTGACTGACGTTTTTATTGAATATTTCCATCGTATCAGAAATGTTATAAGTATCATAAAGTATTAACAAAAGTAGATTTGATGATAGGTTCATTGCATGTGAATGCTATTTTCACAGTTGATGAGGAGGGTAGAGTTGATGATAGACAGACTGGAGATTACCATCATCTAAATGAATTGCCTTGACGGCGAAAATTAATCAGTGAATTATTTTGCTGGCTTTGTGACTTTATATAGTCAGATTGATGATTGTTTCGGTGATAACTTTTTTCTTGAAAAAAGAAGAGCGATTGATTTTTTTGTGTAGATGATAATTGAGATTACAGTAATTGGTGTTTTTTTACCGGTGAACCGGTTGCAAAGGAAAATAATAGCAAATGTAAATATTCACAACAAAAAATACCAATTTCTTCCCAAGAATGATGAAAGATCAA
This sequence comes from Cotesia glomerata, assembly GCF_020080835.1. Classification (NCBI taxonomy): domain Eukaryota; kingdom Metazoa; phylum Arthropoda; class Insecta; order Hymenoptera; family Braconidae; genus Cotesia; species Cotesia glomerata. Next base: position 11,415,200 of record NC_058161.1, read on the forward strand.
CTAGTATAGAATGTAGCCTTGGTTGTGATGTTGATAACTATTGAGGCAATATCGACTGTCCCACTGGCGATACAGGTAGTCTTTTTCGTAGGTAACGGTGATTGCGAGGAATCATAAGTTGCATGATTTGAAAGTATCATGATATCGATGTTCTTTGTACTTGTAAAGAATGTGAAGGTTCATTTTCTGATGGTAATTCAAGGTGAGAAATTAATGACAGACCATCTTTGCTAAAAAGCATAATGTCAAGGTGTACAGAGGTAGTCTTCTATGGAGTATAAAGAAGAAATCATGTTTCACCGTATCCTGAGTATTTGCACTACCAATCCAGATTATTCGGCATGGACGGATAAGTCATAGCTTAAAATTTTGATGAGTAAAACTCAACTAAATACGGCCTTGTGGTAACTGTAGTTCAGTATTTTCACGAAATAGATCATTAGATCTGAGGGCTATGTCAATATTATCCTAAGACGACGTGTTTTTTTCTTGATTTAGCAAGAAAGAAGAAATACATCTACGTGAAAGTTTTAAACTTATAGGTTTAAATTTCGTTCATGAACGAATTATCTTAGAAAATTTTGTGCAGTTACCTTTTTTTGCTTTTTGATGGATCAAATATATTTTATTTTAATGAAGTTCGGTTTTAGTTATTTCTAACAATGTTCTTCATCGATATCCTATTTTAGGATTGAATTAGAGTTTTTTAATTAGAGTAATTGAGTTAGACTTTGTTAAACCTTATATTTCCGTTGTCTTTTAATTACATTTTGTTATAACGTAATTTTCTGGGGCAAAAGTTAAGGGTATTCTTATTTGAACGTCTCACTCTTATAGAGCAAGATCTTAACTTCTTTTCAGACCTAAATATTTACATGTTGATCTAATTAAATTTATATAAATATATTTCTTATCAGATTTGCATGTAGATCTATATAGACTAAATTTTAGATCGACTCAGACTAAATTTAAATGAACTATTAACAAATTTGGTCTTGGTGCATCTAAGTAAAATTAACGATTTTTCCTGATTATTTTTCAAGATTGGTAACACACATATTGATTGATACGTCTTAATAAATATCACTTGGATATTTCAAATTGTAATAGAATTTGTCTTCAATGTATACAATATAATTTCAAGACTAAATAAAAAAAAATACTGGTTGGGTAAAAATTTATAAATTTTTGAATATTTTTGTATATAATACATAATTATGTCAATGAATGAATATTTTTTTACCTGTGAACTACGTTAGCAAGTAAATCATTGTGTCGCAATTTGTAGTCAACATCTACTCTTTGATAATTGACTGTTAGAGTTCCAGCACGGATACATCTCTCGTATTCTTCTGCTGGATGAGCTCGAAACTCACGTGCAAATACTTCCAAAATTTTTTCACCAACCCAACGGCCTTTTGTAAATGTGGTAAACGTGAAGTAATATGGATATACTTTCCGCAATCCTGAAAAAATGTTGAGATTTAAAATCAAGTTTTATTAACACCCTACAATTTATAAAATACTAGCTCATTTCCGCCTGCTTCGCTAGACATTTTATAAATTTGAATTATGAAATCTATACTTAAAATTCAACTGAAATATTCCTTTTCTGTATGTTGATATGACTTGTGAAATTAGAAAAAAAATTTAATCCATTCAAATTTTCTGAATAACTTGACTTCAATTAATCGAGTAAGTTTATAAAAATTTCAAAACTGAAGTTTTCGGAAAATATTCGTTTATTATTTTCAATTTATAATCTTATAATTTTCAAAATATATTTTTTTTATCAAATTAGTGCTACTATAATCTATAAGTCTATATGAAGTCGGCTGGCTAGTCCGATAGATATTACTTTTCTACTCATCTACAAACGTTATTCATTAAATAGAAAGACGTGTTAAAAGTATGTAAAAACTTATAAAAGCTAAATTAAATAATATAATGTTATTTTTTTCTTTTAATAGAAAGTCGAGCTCGCTTTGCGCACTTCTGTCAAAATGTTTATTATCGACAAATTAATTAATCAATATTTTTACAAATTTTATTCATTAACTTAACATTTAACCGTTGTCATGGTAACCGTTGCCAAAGTGGTTACCATAACAATGAAAAGCGACAACAATGAAAACGTCACATCAACTTCTTAATAAAGGATTAGTGCATAAAAATATTGATTTAATTACATGAAAAATTTAGATAAATTAAATCTTTATTTTATATTAATCACTATACCTATGCTTTACTAAGCCCAATAGTATGTATAAAGATCAAATTGGTTTCTAATAATTTTGTAATGAATTTAGTTTGAAAGAGAAAATGATTAAATATACAATTAATCAGCATAACAATTAAAAATATAAAAAACAAATGTAAACTTACCATTTTCGATGTAATAACTAGTCTCATTATAACGATCATCCGTAAATCCAGGTCTCTTAGCTTTCAAAGCTTTCGTTTCCAATTTAGCCTAGAATAACACAATAAAAAAATCAAATTAATTTCGTCGAAATCAATTTATCTGCAGAAATTTTAAAAAATTTCTTGAACCATTTGGAAATATAATTTATTATATTTTAAGCTCTTCGACCATGAAAATATGAGCTTTTAAACATTTGTAAGGTCTTCATCAATTTTTTGAAATTAATAAGTTTTGTCGATAAAAAAATAGCTGTTTTTCATCATTTCTTCAAGATTTACAGTATTTAATACGATTTTTGAACTGTAATGGAAAGTTGAATGTCCAATCAATAATTCGTTTAGAGTAATAAGACATTTACCCATAGAAGTAGAGGCAATATCTCCAAAAAACTTTCAAGAGTACAAAAATGTTAACATTTAGAAAGAGTTTGATTTTCAAAAATTCAATTGAAAATGATTTATTCGGGAATCTGACAAATTTTTCGCAAAGAAAAGTTAAAAAAGAAAATATATAAATTTCAAGTCTATTTTACCGTTATAATTTATGATTAAAAATAAGAGTTGGATAATATAGTGCACGGAAAAAATGAAACCCGACTGGTTCGTTTTCGGCACCAGACTCAGTCGTGTGCAAGAAAAAATGGAGGAAATAGTATATTACACCCCTAGGGAAGAAAAGTAAGAAAGGTCTCAGATCACATGCAATTGTTGGTCGAGGCGAAGCCGAGGTCAACAAACATGTAATCTGAGGCTTTCTTATTTACTTCCCGAGGAGTGTATTCTTTTTTTTCCCCGACGAAGGCGGAAAGCGGCAACTTCGTTTAGCGCAGCGGGGCTAAAGTTGCCGCTTTACGCCCGGAGGAGAAAAAAATTAGTTTACACCAGAGTGAGTCGTGTGTGCACCCGAATGAGTCTAGTCAGCACATGACTGAGTCCTGTGCTGCACTAGACTCATTCGGGTGCGCACACGACTCAGTCTGGTGTAAACTAATTTTTCTTCCATTTTTTCTTGCACACGACTGAGTCTGGTGCCGAAAACGAACCAGTCGGGTTTCATTTTTTCCGTGTGTAATAAACTAATAAGGCTTATATTCATTTTATGAAAATGGTTATACATACGTTCTTTGAAACTTTATAGTTTAAGTAATTAAAGTTCCCGTTTCAAAAAATTATCAAAAACTTTGTTCTCAGGCACTTCAATACTATTATTGTTCGATATTTCTCTCGATTAAAGACATATATCTTTTAGATCAAATTTACAAAACACCCATTTTTTGTGAGCGTCTATGCCCATAAAAAATATCAAGATAATTTATGTAATAAAATTTTGGGTTTAGTGAAAAATAAGAAGTTAATTTTTCAAAAAATATACTCTGAAAAATGTTTTTATTGTTATTGGAAGCAGAGAAAGTTTGTGAGTTTGTATGCGCGCTCAATTATTTCATAGATTTATGTAAATATAATTTTCATGTTGTAAAAAAGAAAAAAGAATTTTTTATGCTTAAATACAACACGTTTTAATATGAAAAAATAATAAAATTTGATAATCAATGAAATTTAAATAAAAATTACAGTATCGTTTGATGTTTCATTTGCGAATAATATTCAAACTTAACTGTTTAATATGAACCACCTAGAGATATATTTCTCTTGTCAGACTTGTCGACAGTAGCTCCCGATTTGAAAATAGAGCATCATGGTGTGAGTAATCTATTGTGTCGACAGGTAATGAAAGCATTGATCGATGCAATGAGATGTAAAGAGACAGTATAATAACAATGCGAAATAGCATAGTTGGTCGTTCGCTCGCGAAAATCATTAATTAACTGCATATATGTTTCAACGTACGTGGCTACCGATAAAGTTTCCGGTAAGCTTGAACAGTTTAGTTGTACTTATAGATTAAAAAGGTATTGTAATAGTGAGGGAAAGTATTTCAGAGAAAGAAGTACAAAAATCTAAGTATTATATAGATACCGGAGACACTATAATCAGAAATATCAGAAACTTGCAATTTTCTATAAACTGATACTGTTCTACAGTGTTAGTGATAATAGAATTTTTATTACGATTGAGATGGAAATTATAAAAACATAAAATTTTTTTATTAACCCATAATATAGTTGTTAGAACTTTCAAAAATTTGCCGTTTATTAAATAAAAAATTTACTAAGGATTTATTTATAATAAAGTTTAAATTAATTATTTTCTTTTTTCAAGTTCAGTATTGCTAATAAACTTTATTTTCATAATATAGCAGAAGAGTGCATAAAATGGCAAAAAAAATCTAATTGATTTAGTTTTATTGTGTTTATCTTACAAAAAAATTGATTAATAGATTGACTATAACGAATTTAATAAATGATTTATCTAGTCATAGATAAAAAAGTAATTATCTAAATTGAGCTAATTTTAATATTATAAATACAAATATAAGAATATTTAATAGTTGTAAATGGTTGGCGGTTACGTACTAATTTTGCGATGAACTCAAATAGATTTGAATGATAACTTGAATCTACTGAGGATTTTATAACTTTCAATGAGACTACATTCAAACTATGTGCATTGAACTAAAATTATACATGTCTAGAGAAGCGCGGGTTCACCCTGGTCAGTAGGTCGCCTCAGTCACCAAAGTTACTAAAAAAATGACCTACTATTTACTTAAACTCGTGAGGGGAATTATTTAATCATTTAATTTATTTTGCGTAACTATAACTAACTTCCCGAGATAAAAATATTTATATATAAATTGGTTATATATGATTATATATGAAAAATGGCCAAATATAATCATATCTAATCATATATAATTATATATAACAATATTTAATGATATATTTATTACATCTAATTAATTATTGGGTTAATTTTATGGATATAGTATTTAATATGGTCCTACGCAATTCTCTGTAACCAATTATAATGCAAAAAAAAATATCTAGCTATAATTTTACGGCTATAACACCAGCGGTCACCCATCAAACTATTAACCCTGCTCAATGCTGCTTAACTTTAGTGATCTCCGTGCGTCTTGAAGTTTCTGTCTGCTGTGCTGCTGTCTTAGACGACAATGATTCTATGATCTACATAATGTATCATATGAGTTTATCATAAATATAATATAAAAATTGATTTTATAATATATTTGGATAGTCATAATTCATAATTTATTTATTTGACCGAATCTCATTATAATATAACACTTATTTAAATAATAAAATAAATAATGATTTTATTATTAGGTAGTAGCAGAGCAGACCAAAACATCTCATAGGAAATGTAACAAATTTTGTATTTCAGAATTATTTAAACGTAATTATAAACATCATTTTACACTTTTCGTGATTACCAAAAAAAATTTTTTTTTCAAAGAAAAAATTTTTATATATGTTAATTATATATAAGCATATATAATTATATATACTTATATATAATTATATATGGGATTAAATATAATCTTGGATGGCTGTATATTGCTCCATATATAGTCATTTATAATTATATATGATTATATATGACCTCATATACAATTCCATATATAATCATGTATGATTATGTATAACTATATATAATTATATATGGAACTATATATAATTTTGCTTGGCTGTATATTGCTCCATATATAGTCATATATAATTATATATGACCTCATATACAATTCCATATATAATCATGTATGATTATATATGATTATATATAATTCTATATAATAATATGTGATTCCATATATAATCATATATAGTCATATATGATTATATACAATTATATATGATTATATAGAAACATTTTTTCTCGGGTTGATAGATTTCCATGGAAAAATAGAATATTTACATAAAATAAAAATCGTGCGACGATCTCACCTGAGATACTGGTTATTTTTGAAAACTACTTCCAAAAACCTAAAAATGGTTAACTTTATAACGTTCTCTCGGAGTGAATCTGAGTTCATTTTTACATTTTCAAATTTTTCAGACTTAAAAGTAGTCTTTTAACCGGTGCTTCAAGTTTTTCGAAGTAACAAATGAAATGTTAATTCATAAAGGAGTTATTTAACTTCTCGCTGTAGAAATTGATAATTTAAGAAAGTAAGAAGTTATTGATTTCGATCCGATTTTGAGAATGTGAGTTTTTATCAAATCTCCACGTCTTCAAGTCCTAGGAATCCGTTCCGACCATTCCCGGCTGAACTTCCCTCGCGAGTATGCATGTGTGTATGTATGTATGTATGTGTGTAAGTATATAAACTCTTTACAACTTTTGAACTGCTTGACCGATTTAAACGCGGTTCACGGTAATTGATAGAGTTCTTTTGCCGTTAAATTTCATGTGAATTTGAATCACTTTGGCTCGGTAGATTTTGAGAAATCTCAAAAATAAAATTTTCAAAAAAATGTTATTTTTAATTAACAATTATTTTTTTTCATTGACCCATTATGTATATGTAAATTAAAATTTTTCATGCCTACTGGTCAAGTGACTAGTGAACCTTATTCAAGCCAAGCGATGGACATTCCATCTGCACTATTGGTCGAGAGACATTCTCTCTTTGCATTAGTTCTATGGGGTCCATCGAACTTGAATACTAGTAAAGCTGGAAATTTTGTGGTATCTGTTCGAGTTGTAAAGATGTTAAACAAATGAAAGAAAATGAAAGAAACTACATGAGAGCAAAGATAAACTTTGAAAAAATAAATGGGGTAGGTTACCAAGCCAGGAATCGAACCTGGATCTCCCTGATTAGAAAGTTATTTTTAATAACTTTTAAACCGACGTAACAATTAATAGCGATTAATTCCAAAATCTAATCAGCTCCTAACCTCAAAAAACAACATTGATTGCTACAAGCCGATTTTGAAAAATTCTGAAAAAGTGTTTCTATAAAATAACCAAAATTTGACGTCGAATCGTTTAGTAGGTAATAAATAGTTTTTTCGTGCTTGAAAAACTACGTCGAGTGTTGCAAGTCCCAACAAAAACGATTGATTCGATTGGAAGATATCGCAATTAAAAATTGTAAAAAACGTATATGTATTCAACAACCATTAGATTTTTGAATTCGAAGAGCTCGTAAAAGTATAAAAATTGTGTTTTTGAGGTCGACGAGCCCAAAACATGGGGATACATTATTTCTCGATCGTTTTTAACTTGTATATAATGGAGATAACCTGGTCAACCGTTTTTCAGATTTTTTAACAATATTTTTATAAAATCGTAAAAAATTTCTTATAAAACGAAGCATATTACTCTTTTGCACGTTATTTTTTTGACTATAAACAAAATAGTAGAACTTGCTTGAAATCTATAAAGACAACTATCAATAGGAAGAGAATAATTTATTTATTTATTTATTTATTTATTCATTTATTTATTCATTTTACGCCAAGCGGCAATATACATTAAAGATATAAAATTAAATTCATTAGATTGTGACATGGGAAAAATTTTCTAAAATTTGAAATTACGAGTTTTAAAATTATTAGGTTGGCTAAGCTGAGGAAAAGCAGAGATTCGATGCGCCTGTGTCGCCCCAAGCAGCCTCCCGATCAGAATGACAAGCTCGAGGTAAAATTAGTAAAAGAAAACGCGCCGAATTTAAATTAAAAATTTAAATAAAAAGAATACCGGAATGAGTGTGAACTATTGTTGAATGCATGAGTGAGTGAGACTAGACTATAGCGATCAGACGACCCGCGGGGTCGCGGGTTTGTGTGTGTGGAATTTTTGGTCGGGATTATAAGTACTGTTTACCTACCTCGAGCTTCAAATACCCGACAAAGCGGCTTAGTAAATTGCTTTGGAAAATAAGTTGACTAATTTGAATACTTCGCATAATTTGATTTTTTTTTCTTGTCATTGTTGAACAATTTGGCGATTTGAATTATTTTTGGATAATTTTGAGATCTTTATTTCTACGAGCCATCGACGATCAACGCGACATCTAGCCGCGAGGATGGAACGACGAGAAAATTTGAATGGACCAATGACGACGGAGAGCGATCAACAACAAGTATGCGAAGCGCCATCTGAACACGAGGCTGATCACTAATCGAAGTATCGACCAATTATCGATCGCCCAGAGGAACGAACGCAACCACGACTGACTACGGCCGGCTGGAAAATGCCGTGAGCTGTTTGTGCCGCGCAGATTTTTGGTTGCGCAGAAGAAAAGAACACATGTTGCCGAGGAAGCAGCCATTTTTATGCAATTCTGATCTGGATGCCGTGACTGTGGCATCGTGCAGTTCTCTTTTGATTATTTTTTGCTGTTTATTTTTTTTTTTAAATTTGTCGCTGACGTGAGTACAATTGTGTACATTATTGTGCAATATTTCGCCGAGTTGTTTTGGACACTACGACCCCGGACACGCCATCGCCGAGACATCGACGCTCTTCCGTCAGTTTTGCCGCCAACTTCGCCTACTTAGCCAGCATCGCTCGAGACGTCTACGGTAGCTGCAGGGTAAGTCTGGTCGCTGTCTTTATTAGCCCCAGGGTGTCATCACCGCGAATTTCGTCGTGTTAAAATAATTTGTTTGTAATTCGAGTTGCACGGAATTAGATTAATTCCGTGCGGTATTTTTGAAGCTGAGTGACGACACTCTGCGGCTCGGTACCGTTGAGTCGCGGGTTTGTGTGTGTGGAATTTTTGGTCGGGATTATAAGTACTGTTTACCTACCTCGAGCTTCAAATACCCGACAAAGCGGCTTAGTAAATTGCTTTGGAAAATAAGTTGACTAATTTGAATACTTCGCATAATTTGATTTTTTTTTCTTGTCATTGTTGAACAATTTGGCGATTTGAATTATTTTTGGATAATTTTGAGATCTTTATTAGGTTTTTGCGATTGAATTTATTATATTCTCTAGAAATTTGTGTATTAAAAATTTTGCGATTGAAATTATTGGTTGAATTTTGCGATTGAAATTATTATTTTTTTTTAAAAAAAAAAAAGAAAACTTCTTAAATAAATTTTGCGGTTGCGATTTTTGATAAAGTTTTGCGATTGAGATTTTGTTATTAAATTTGGCGATTGAAATTTTTGATAAAATTTTGCGATTGAAATAATTATTTCCTTTTTAATTTTTGAATAAATTTGGCGAGTTGAATTAATTATTTGTTTTGAAAATTTTTGAATAAATTTGGCGAGTTGAATTAATTAATATTTTTTTTAAAGAAAAGACTTTGTAATTTTTTTTGGTTACTCGAATACTTTTTTTTTGTAATTTGTTTTATTTTGAAATGTTGAATCATTGCGTTAGCACTAGTTTTGCGTTAGAATTATTTTTGCGTTAAAATAATTTTTGTTATCAATGTGACATTGCCGACAGATTATATTTGTTGTTGAATAAACCGTTGCTGGATTAGAAGTGCACGCCTCAATTATTTTTTTTAATTGTTGTTGCTCTGATTAACCGATCCCATCGTCCAATTTCGATTTCTTTGTCCGTCGATTGCCGTTATTCGATTTTTGAATCTCTTCAACACCGACCCGCCGCCCAACGAAGATCAACAGCGATATCGACCCGTGGAACATTGAGTTCCTGGCGCCCAACCAAATCTACGAACCAGGTAGGCCAATTAATTTTTGTTGACCTGATCCGGTCCTGTCGACGCCAGTGCCGGAAAAGGCATCACAAAATATATAGAATCAAATAATATTTTGTTACATGATGGTGAGGGGGACAGATAAAATAACAATTTTGAAAATCAAAAGTAAACTTGCAAGTGCTAGATGCGGAGAAGGTAGAATTTGAAAAAGGATTAATTGTATTTTTTGTATTATTAGTGTTCTGCTATGATCAGTAGATGTCTTCTAGTGTTGTTGATGAAAGCGCCGTAGGAACCTCCGTAGAACTCAATTTCACCTTGATGGGAATTTACTAGAGTGGCTAGTCTATTCAGTGGACCGTGTATCACATAGTTCTTTTTAAATTTGGATGTTTTTAGTAATCTGTTGTGTCTTAGGGTTAGACCCACTGGAGCAAATTCGAATAAGCTTATTATGTCAGGAGCATCTATAATTCCATTCACCACTTTGTAGAAGAAAGCAAGGTCAGCGACCTGTCGACGGGCATAAAGTTGAAAGATTTTGTAGTACTTATATGCTTCGTCAGTGGAGACGATGTGACTGGGAGACGATAATCTGTATGCTAGAGTTTTGCAAAACTTACGTTGGACTTTTTCGACTCTGATTATCGAGGCATTGGTGAAGGAACTCCAGATTACAGAACCATAATCCAATATAGGAAGGACCAGCGATTGGAAAAGACTGATCAGCGTGCTAGGATTATTAAAACCTCTTCCACACCTAAGGATGAATCCCAGAACCTTGAAAGCCTTGGAGGTCATCTTGTCTATGTACTTCGAAAACGTGAGTTTGTAGTCTATAACGATGCCTAGGTCTTTTACCTCTTCCACCTCGATTATCTTAACTCCTCGCAGAACGTAGTTGGTAGAAATAGAGGTATGTAGTCGGGAAAAGGAAACAGCTGCGCATTTGTTTGTGTTGAGGTCTAGCTTGTTTCTATGGCACCAGTCAGAGATACGATTTACATCTTCTTGTAGGATGCGGACATCTGATTCTGTCTTGATCGGCCTGAATATTTTCAGATCATCAGCGTAAAGTAGGTATTCAGACAAGAAATGGTTACCAATGTCGTTGACAAAAATATTGAACAGCACTGGACCAAGATGGGATCCTTGCGGTACCCCTGACAGCACTTCGTAATCATCCGACAAATGATCTTCAACTCTGACCTGGAGGTGTCTTCCTGTGAGATACGAGCGAATCCAGGAAAGGGCATTACCACTTACTCCGTAGTCATTTAGTTTACTAATAAGTAATAAGTATTTCATGGTCAACGCGATCGAATGCCTTACTGAAATCAGTATAAATGCTATGGACGCAGTAACCCGAGTCCATGGCGTTTAGTAGTTGGCTCACATATAGAAATAAATTGGTGGTGGTGGATCTACCTCTTGTGAAACCATGTTGTTTGTTTATTATGATGTAATCATTCTGCATGTAATAATTCTGCTCAAGTCGTTTATAACTTTACAAAATTAAATCGAATAGCTTGGTAGAATATTTTAAACGGTACACTGAAAAAAAATTAACTTGCATCAAGAGAAAAATTATTGAACCAAGAAAATAATTTAAGAGTTTCATTGTCTTCAATCAAGAGAAAAAATTCTTAAATCATTAAGGGGGTATTCTAGTCTAGAAGCATGAATTTCAGGTAATTTTTTGAAGTGCCGTAAAAAAAGGCAATCAATATTTGTACTATCCATTTTTTTTATGTTATTTATCAACATTTCAAGAATACAGAAAAATATGAAAAAATAAAAAAAGTTGAAAATTCAAAAAATTAGCAGCTGATGAAGTGGGAGGTCTCAAAAAAATTGGCCCGTGACCATGCCCACGATTCCAACCCTCCTAGGAATCCGAAATGAAAAAATAAAAAAGATTATTAATCTAGAGTAATGTCGCTATGGCATGAACTACGGTCATCCCCAAATTTCAATTTTTACTATTTTAAAAAAATTTAAAAATGTAAAAAACAGTAGTAAAATAGATATTTTCGATACATATGTGCGAAGTGAGGCATTCCCAGGGCTTAAAAATTGAGACACGAGTCTAAGAAACGGCGCATTTACAATGGAGCCGAGTACGCAAATTACGGGGGTAAGCGTACTCAGTCTCATTGTAAACGTATCGTTTCTTTTGGCGAGTGTCTCAATTAAGCCCTGTGAATGCCTCAGTTGGGACATATGTATCGAACAATATTTTTTGTAACGACTGCTTTCAAAGTTCAACAGAGAGAAATTATTATTTACAAAGAAATATTGTAATTAGCTGAACTATATCAGTTATCAAAAAATTATAAATAATATAAATAATACACGCAGTTATAGTTAGTAGTTGCACAGAGTTGAACATATGATCGACAAGCTGCTATTCATGTGTGGTTATTTGGTATGCGCAGGCGCTAGAATTAATCTTAGTATGCTTGATAGTTTGATTTGTAGTGGTAGTGGCGGACATATGTACATTCTATGAATCTTATACATTTATTGTAGTTAATTTTCATTCCCGCACGGTCAAGCAGTTGGAAAGTTTGACTCCACCTACTTTCCCGCACTCTACTATAGTGTATGCAACCATCACGAGAATACGCAACTTTGCGTATGCTGAGCAAGGCTTGAATGTTGAACTTTGGAAGCAAGAGTTACAAAAAAAATATTTTTAACTTCCCGTTAAGAAAATCGAAGATTTTCAAAAATCGGGAAGTTATTGGTCTACCCCGTTTTGCAAAAATTGAGTTTTCATCAGATCTCGACGTTTAAAGGTCACAGGAAGCTTCCCTGACTATCCCCGCGAGGGTGTCACTATGTGTGTGCGCGTGTGTGCGCGTGTGTGTGCGCGTGTGTGTGCGCGTGTGTGTGCGCGTGTGTGTGCGCGTGTGTGTGCGCGTGTGTGTGCACGTGTGTGTGCGCGTGTGTGTGCACGTGTGTGTGCGCGTGTGTGTGCGCGTGTGTTTATGCGCGCGCGTGTGTGTGTGTGTTTTTTTTTTTTTTTTTTTTTTCAGAGGGGGGAATCCTTCTTGCGGATTCCAGGCATAGCTGTTTCGCCTGGATATGCGAAGACTCGACGCAGCGTCATACTAAAACTCGACGCTAACGCCCCTACTCACTAAACCCTAAACCCCGTTTCTTCTTTCCTCTAATCCCTCATGGGAACCGCCGTCAGGCATTACTTCGTGAGGGGAGGAACTAGCTACTGCTCTTCCTTCTAGTGGCTAAGGCGTTAACTACCTTTCTTCTATCTTCTGATATTTGCTCTTCTTCTTTCGGTGGAACGCAAGTCTTTGAGGACTTCTGTTGCAAACGTGTTGGTAGCGTTCCAGGCAGCTTTTGATGACAACATTGCTTCCACTAGTGAATCTGGTTGCATTCTATGGTTCAGGATCCTCTCCAACTCTGTGGATCGAAACGAGGACATACAAAGAAGACGTGCTCCGCATCTTCAGCAACTCCTGGGCAGGACGGGCACTCCGAAGAGTCATCGTGCTTAAAGCGGTGTAGATACTCTCGAAAACACCCGTGTCCCGACAACATCTGCGTAAGATAGTAATTGACCTCGCCATGATTCCGGTTAAGCCAAATGTCGATCCGAGGTATGAGGCGGTGCGACCACCTACCCTTCTCTGCAGCACCCCATTGTAGTTACCATCGGCCTATGCTGTTCTGCCGTTCTTCAATTCTAAGTTCTTCAGGGCTCAGTGCAGTTGACCTTTTTCGTTGGTAAAGGGCTCGTCTTTCCTCTGCTAGAACTCTAAGAGGTAGGGTTTCGGCAATGACGCACACTGGTTCTTCTGATATAGTGCGGAAGGCACTAGCTACTCGTAGGGCACTCAGTCGATATACTGGTCCAGCTTTTCTCCATGATTTCTGGGTTTTCAGTGCATCAGCCCAAATGGATATTCCGTAAGTGAGCACTGATGTGACTACTGATGACAATAGTAGCCTCCTGCTCTGCATTGGGCCTCCGATGTTAGGCATCAGCCGTGTGAGACTAGCCCTCACTACTGACGCTTTGGCACTGACGTGTTCCACCTGCTGCTTGAAGTTGAGTCGGGCATCCAGCATCACTCCCAGATAACGGATAAATGGTTGTGATGTTATTTCTTGTTCTCCGACTCTCAACTTGATAGTTTCTACCGTTTTTCTACGAGTGATGAGCACTGCCTCGGTTTTATGCTTGGCTAGTTGCAAGTTCATCATGTCCATCCACAAATTGACTCGTCTGAATGTAATATCAAATGCCATTTCTATCTCTTCGAGGTGCTTTGCGACGATCACGACAGCTACGTCATCCGCATATGCTACAAGTTTGATTCCCGTGGGCAATGCTATTCTCAGAAGGCCATCATACATGATGTTCCATAGCAGAGGACCTAAAACTGATCCCTGTGACACTCCTCAGGAGATTTCGTACACTTCCGTACCGTTCTTCGTGTCATATTTCAGAACCCTATTCGTGAAGTAGCTCGCTACCATTCTGCGAAGGTATCCTGGTACGTTTTTTTCTTCTAGAGCCCGCATAACGCAGTCTCAGTTAGTGGAGTTGAAGGCATTCTTGATGTCCAAAGCAGCCACCAAGCAGTATTTCTTCTTTCCACCCTTCCATCTCGTTCCGGCGATCGCATCCTTGGCTGTATCAACAACCAATTTGATCGCATCCAGAGTTGACCGTCCTTTTCGGAAACCAAACTGGTTCTCTGCCAGGAGTGGATCGACTACAGCCTCTATTCTCTGATGAATTATGCGCTCGAATATCTTGCCGGCCGTGTCTAACATGCAAAGTGGTCGATAGGATGACGGTTCTTCCGGCGGCTTTTTCCCCTTCGGAAGTAGCACTAGCCGTTGCTGTTTCCACTTCTGGGGAAAAGTCCCTTCCTTCAAGCATGTATCGTAAACGTCCAGGAATAATGCCGATGCTGCCCTAAGGATTGATTTCAGGGCAATATTAAGGATTCCGTCCAATCCCGGCGCCTTATTATTCCCTACTCGATTGCCTGCCTCTATCAACTCGTCCAACGTGATAGTTGGGATGTCTTCAGAATTGAGCTGCTCCAACTTGTAGGTGAATACCAGCTGTTGGGGAAACAACGTAGTAACAATCTTCTCTAGGAGCTGTGGACACGTAGGTGATGGCATTGGCTGGCATTCCAGGTGGGTCATAACCACCTTATACGGTCTGCCCCATGGATCTTTCTCTACTTCTGCGACCAGTTCCTTCCAGCAGCGTCTTTTGCTTTCTTTAATGGCTCTCTCCATTATTTATATTTGTAAAAATGCTTGCCGTAAGATGGACGGTGTGGCTTAATGTATATAGAATAAGCGAAAGGAAATTTAGTATAGACCGGATAGCTCAAATGGTAGAGTAGCCGACATGTCTTCGTAAGGTTCTGGGTTCGAATCCCAGTCCGAGCTATCTAATAATTTTTTCTCGCATATTCTATAAACTCACATTGAGATGATCCTCTCCACATTCTTTTCTCAATCCTTTCCTACAAATATCCTGTTACGTGAATGTGGAACGCTTCACGTAATAATTACCGTAACTCCTATTCTTTCCCGCTTCACAGCATTATTTATATTTGTAAGAATGCTTGCCGTAAGATGGACAGTGTGGGTTAATGCATAATAATTTTTTTAAACTTTCTCGACGGGCCTTTTTATACTCTGCCAACAGCTCTGCGGAGTTAAGTCGTCTGTAGCCACGCTGAGACTTTCTTCTTTTTTTAAGACACTCTGAACGTAGAATGCTAATGTGATCGTTCCACCAGTGCACCGAAGGTCTTGAATTCATGCCACGTTTCCGAGACATACTGGCGTTGCAAGCCTGGGTGACTCTTCTCATTAGGTCCTTGGTCTTCTCTTCAGCAGTTTCTACGATGATCGGATCGCACTCTAGGGCTACTACTAAAGCAGTGAGGTCGAGAGATTTAACTTTCCACCCAACCGCGCTGGCGTTCCTGTTGACTCTTGTTAGATTCTGGCCAGTTGATATTTCCCATAGTATCGCACTATGGTCACTGGCTGTGTAGATGTTCAATACTTTCCAAGAAAAACCTCTTCGAGCTAAGCAACTGCTGACAAATGTAAGGTCGACAATTGAGTTTGCCTCTCTCTTAGTTTACGTTGGCGTGTCACCGGCGTTAAGAAGGATCACGTCCAATGTGGCCATTGCCTCGAGAAGTGCTTTTCCACGTGTATTAGTGAACTTGCTGCCCCAGTCTGCTGCCCAGGAATTGAAGTCACCAGCTATTCCCATGGGAAAGTGTTTTCTTGCGTCCTCAGTAAGCCGATCAAGGAAGTCTTCAAACTGTTCATTAGAGAGACTAGGTGGTGCATAGCAACTGTAGAAGCGGAGGCCATCTACCCATGCTGCTACGAAACCGGTTTCTTTATTGTTGACTGTTCTCTGAAAAGGACATTTACCGCAGGACCAGATGACGGCTTTGTTAGTGCTGTCGGATTCCCAGGGTTGGTTACTCAGGTGTCTATAAGGCTCACTTATAAGTGTTACGTCTGCCTCTAATTCGCGCACAGTTTGCATGAGTAGGTCATGCGCAGCCTCACAATGATTGAGGTTGACCTGCAATATCTTTATGTTCTTGGCTTCGTTATCTTCTGGAGCGCTTCTTGGAAGACGGGGCATCTGTTCGTGCCTGCATGGTGAGCCGCCTTTTCTACGCCGTGCTGTTCAACACACAGTGCACATTTAGCTGGATTTTTACAATCCGCAATTTTGTGTCCTTCTTTTCCGCACCTTATGCAGTGCTTAGACCGGTCGACTTCGCTTTTGCACTGAGATCCGAAGTGCCCAAAGTGCCAGCATTTGAAGCATTGTATGTGTCTCTTCGTTGCTCTCATTCGGCAATTGACCCAGCCGATCCTTATTTTGCAGTTTCCCTCCAGTAACTTTTGTGCTGCAGCTGCTGGTAGTAACACTGTGGCTGTCTGCGTACTCCTAAAAGCTTTACGGATTTTGATTGCCTCTAGTGGGATATCACAACTTTCTCCAGCTTCCCTCTTTAGAGCGGTCTGAATATGCTCTTTCGTCGTGTCGTCATCGACATCTCGGATCTCGATGGTCTCCTGTGGTCCTTTGCAGATCACTTTGGCTTCCTCCTTAAGGATGTCTGCGATCGTCTTTTGGAGGGCTTGGCCTTTGTCAATGCTCTTCCTCGAAATCGTAATCAACAAGCCGCCATTTCTGGTCTTGTTGATCTTGTCTACCGTTGAACGAATCTGCTCATCTGGGATTTCCTGCTTTATGCGACGCAGAATCTCAGCATACTTTGTTTTCTCGACCGGGCGGATGATCAGTGCGTCGGGTCTGATCCATTTGCGTGGTTTTTTCCGCTTAGGCTCTGACCTGGGCTCCTTCGGCGGCTGCTTTGAGAGTTGCTCTCTAGCTAGCTTCCTCTTCTCCTTCTTAGACTGTACTTTTTCCCAATCAGTCGCCTTCTTAGGTTCGTCGCCCTGCCCTGCCAGTCGTTGGGGAGGGTTTTTTTTCAAGTCCTTCTTCTTTGTGACTTTGTCGGTTGGCTCTGGCGAATTTCGGTCCTTTTTCTTTCCAGGCCTTGTGTGAGTTTCACCCTTGTCCTCAGCAGCAGATTCACCGTCACCGTCGGCTCCAGTGTCCATTGCTTCTTCCGTCTCAACTTCAATTTAAATGCGTCGTCGTGATGACTGCTATTCCTCGTCCAGTATCTTGAATCTTCCAAGAGCATTGACTACACCGGTTGTCTTCGTCTTTATCTCCTTGTGGATATTGACCTTAGTTTGGACAAACTCTTGCAGCTCAATGGTCAGCTTTTCAAGGCGCTCCAGCGCTTGCGTTCTCTTCATTTCAGCGCTTGCTTCAATCGCTGCTTGTTGGACATGAAGCCCGTTTCCACTCTTGTTTGTTTCCTGTAAATTACTCATACTTTTTGATTTACCAGCGCATCGTACGGAGTGGAGCGGACTGTCATAACTAGGAACAGGTGTACCCTCGGAGATAGTACTCCTACCCCAGTTCCCTGAGGCCTAGCCGACACTTAGCCAGTCCCGGAATACACGGACGGACTAGACTCGCTCGGGGCGGTGAAGATTCCGATTTCTAACACTCACTGTGTACTTCCTGATTAAGGCCCGAAGTGGCTGGCTCCTGATCCGCTACTGCAACTTACACCTCGGCAGAGCAAGCTCAATCAGCCGTAGCCCGCATCGTCGGAAATAATCGACACGGGTTCCGGACACTCCCAGTGAGTTACAGCAAGGAACGATCGCCTTGCTAGCTCAGTTAGTGTGACCAACCCATTAAAGGGGGAGTTTTGTCCACGGAAGCGTATTTTATTTGGCTCCTACCCTCTGTACCTCATCAACTAAGAGACATAGTGTCATCCACGGACAGCGAGCGTTCTCCCACCCACTACGGGGAGACGCGCCTGGTAGCAGCTTCTCCTCTGCCGCAGGTGTGTGTGTGTGTGTGTGTGTGTGTGTGTGTGTGTGTGTGTGTGTGTGTGTGTGTGTGTGTGTGTGAACTTCCTATAACTTTTGAACGGTTAGACCGATTTAATCGCGGTTGGTGCCATTCGAAAGGGTTTGGCCAAACTAAGATTTTTAATACAATTTAGACCGATTCGAACCGATGGATTTCGAAAAATCTAAAAAAAACTGTAAAAAAAATATTTTCAAAAGTGGATTTTTTGAAATAACTTTCAAACGGCTCTATCGATCAACTTCAAAAACTAATCAGTTCTTAACCTTGAAAAACTACGTCGATTGCCGCTAATCCGGTCAAAATCGTTTGATTCGTTCGAGAGATATCGTGCAGGAAAGAAAACCCAAAGAAGTGTTTTTTTGGAATTACTCCAAAATTTCTTGTTTGATCAATTCAAACTTAAAGATTCTTTGTAAGGCTTAAAAAACTGCGTCGAATGCCGCCAACCGCAAGAAAATTGGTTCATTGATTCAAAAGTTATTGCAGTTTGAAAACTCAAAAAATAGTGTTTTATCAAACTTCTATCAGACTTTTGAGCTCGAAGAGCTCAAAAACATAGAAAAGTTATGTCTTTGAGCTTGAAGAGCTTAAAACAACATATAAACTGTATTTTTGAGTTCGAAGAGCTCAAAAACGGCATAAGTTCAATTTTAAGCGTCCAGGTAAGGAATTAGCGGGAAGTTGCAGGGATGGCCTTCAGGGTCAACCGTTGTACTAATTTTTTTTCTCAGGCAGTCGCCATTTTGTGAAAAAATTTTTTTTGCCCTCCGGGCGGAAAGTGGCAACTTTCGTCCCGCTGCGCTAAACTAAGTTGCCGCTTTTCGCCTTCGTCGGACAAAAAAATAGTATACACTCCTCGGGAAGTAAATAAGAAAGCCTCAGATCACATGTTTGTTGACCTCGGCTTCGCCTCGGCCAACAATTACATGTGATCTGAGACATTTCTTACTTTACTTCCCTAGGTGTGTAATATACTATTTTGCAACTTTTTCCTAGTTCATGCCATAGCGACATTACTCTAGATTAATAATCTTTTTTAGTTTTTTATTTCGGATTGCTAGGAGGGTTGGAATCGTGGGCATGGTCACGGGCCAATTTTTAGAGACCCTCCCCCCCCCCCATTTCATCAGTTGCTAATTTTTTGAATTTTCAACTTTTTTTATTTTTTTCTGTACTCTTGTAATATTAATAAGTAACTTATAAAAAAATGGGTGGTAAAAATATTGATTGCCTTTTTTTTACGGTACTTTTAAAAATTACCTGAAATTCATACTTCTAGACTAGAATACACCCTTAAGAAGCAAAATTCACTTAAACCAAGAAAAATTTCATAGTTTAAGAATTTTTCTACACAAATGCGGACGATAAAGTTCCTCAAAATTATTATCTTGATTCAATTTATTTTTTTTCTGAGTAAATACACCTAGGAGAAGATGGTTTTCATCTAACAAATTTCAATATCACGATAAGGTCGTTATACTAACGAAGTTAGTAAAATAGGTTCGAAACGAATTACGTGGTGAGGCTTGCATACCTTTAGGAAGATCGAAATTCATCAAAGGGATAATTGGGCGTAGATGTGTTTTTATCTTTTTGGAACATAATCAACAATGAAATACCATTAAAAACAGTATTGACTAACTCTCAAATATAAGTTAACTTATAATACCTAACAACCGCCATGAATCCATATCCAAAATCCATACTTCTATTTAACCGTACGTGAATGTTGATAGTACGGGTCAGTAAAATATGATGGAACGTGATTTCTGCTCTACACTGAGAAAAAAAAAATTGGTTGTCTGTAAAGACGGTTTACGGACGATAGTTTACGTGATAACGTCATAAAGAAACATTGATGAAAAATTGCATACTCTTATGAATTGAATTGAATTATTATCATTGAATTATCATTATTTTGTATTTAAAAATTTATAAATTTTGAATATTTAAAAATTCTTTTAACAAAAAAAAGGGCATTGATACATTGTTAATCAAAAATTGATATAATAATTTGATAATTGATATGATTACTATTATATATAATTAATATTAATTATTTTATTAATTTATTATCTTTCATTATTTTATTAATTTATCGTTTATAATTATTATTAATTTATTTATTTATAATTGATATTATTTATTAACAATTATTAATATTATCAACAATAATAATCTGATATAATTGATATAATTTGTTTAAATATAATCACGAACAATTAGTTATAGAACAATATTCTGACTGCTAGCTCTGACGTTACGCGAAAAGAGAGATATATGTGTCACAAGCCAACGCTTGGGCCTTTCTATCGTTTGTTTGATCGTGCCTCTCTATCGCTTGTTGCGCGCTCTTGCTTGCACGCACAGGCTCAGGCGGAACGCTCAGGAGGAACGCTCAGGCGGAACGCGACACTTTTTCGTGAGCGCTGTCGGTGTTCATCAATTTATAAGACGTTATCACGTCAAAAATACTTTTGCTTAATTAACGATTTCTTGGCTCAAGAAATTCGCTGACGATCAAATATTCTATTGTTATTAATTATTAATTTCTGAAGAGAAGAACATCAATATTTATCTTTGGATAATAGATAAACAAAAGAATAGCTTTATTTAAATTAAGTAAAAATTATTTCAATTAATTTAACAATTTCTTGAGCTAGGAATATATATTCTTGAAAATTTTCAAGAACATGAATTCTTGTATCAAGAAAATTTTCTTAATAAAAGTATTTTTTTTTCTCAGTGTATACTTTATAAGACGCGCTTTATCTGCCTTCATATATTTAATATGCACTTCAACTAAAAATTTATAGCTTTATTAAATATAAAAGATTCATTCTGACCTTGCAATCTTTAAGCATCTGAGAAAAAATTTATCTCTGATACACACACATCACAATTATACGTCCTACTACAAAAACTGCTTGCTATAAAATAACGACTACTATTGAAACTAATATCCGCTGTGACATGGATTTTCTATTGTGATGGCATGAATGGCCCTGGTTATTTCAATCAGAAAATAACTCTTCAATTCAAACTTTTTTACGTCTTTAACGACATATCTGAAGGCTAGGCTGAAAATTACTTTACTCATTATATTAGCTGTCATAATAATAAAAATATTACAAAAAAATTTTGAGACGCATAGTACGAATGCATTGACGACTGTAAATTAGGGCGAGACGATAGTGCATTAACAATTTTAATCAGTATGTAGTAAAAAATAGTTGTTTGCACGATACATCATACTTCTTCACGGATCAAAACAATATAAAATATTATTTCATAATTTATATTTTTCTTTCAAAATGAGAGTTACTAGGTGAATATAATAACAGTGGACTTGATTTCATAATAAATGCATAATAACTTTATAATAACCTTATTAAGCTCGTATCGATAATACAAAATTCTTCACTTCACAAATATGAATTAATAATAAATATCTGTTTTACGAAATTAAAAGTAAGGTAAAATACCCAGTACTTGAATACCGTAGAAAAAGAGATTAATCCTTGAAAAGATTTTCGAAATTGATATTAATACAAAATCGTGATACTTATTATAAGTAATATCCGTATTTTAACATTATTTGTTGACTTCGTAACTAATTTTTAAAAGTTTTTAAAACTCTAAATCGATATAATTATATTTTGGTTAATTTAAAAGTTGGTATATTGAGAATAGCTGATAGATGCTACTTTTACCATGAAAATTGTACTAAACCTTAAAACTTTTAATCAGTAATAAAAACGTCATATGATCGTTTTAAGTAATAAAAATGGTACCAATAAATAAAATAGCATTTTTTAAACATTACATATTTTTTACAAAGCTAAAAAATATGATTTTAATATTAAATTTTGTCGTCTATCTACTACACCTTCAAATTTTCAAAGTTGTACCCGGAACTCGAACAAGCTTACAGAGTAGTGGTGTAATAGTAAACAATGTGGTTTAATTACTTTTTACCGATATAAACAATGTAAATATAATAATTTCATCATTTTGTTAGCAATTTATGCAACAAAAATAAATATTTTGAACTGAAAAGTTATTTATTTTGTAAAAATATAATTTTGACAGCACTGTAACCTATAATAGCTCATGTCATTAGTAATCAGCATTGGGACTAGTATTATTTACTGCAAATTAAATAAAGTCTTCATCTAAAAGAAGAGTGTAATCAAATTAATTGAAGGTTTTATATCATGATTAATTTAATTTTTTTTTTCTTTTAATTTCAAAATACAATTACATAATAATTAACACTATAACCTAAAAGCAAGTAAGAACGGAATAAACAATATGGCATCGCAACCACACACATGTATATAGCTCTTTCTAATACGTGTACACCACTACAAGCTCGTGTATAGCCCTCTACCGAAAAATTCTCTTCAAAATATTTATTAAATATTAATAAATCTTGTTTAGTACTATCAAATATTTTTTTTACGTTAATAAGGCTTTGTTGGCATTAAAAATATTTCTTAATAATAAAGAAGTTATTTATTTCATTATAATGAATATTGTTAATAATTACTAAATATTTGCTATTTTCAAAAAAAATCACTTGAAAAAAATTTAATAAATCAATTTATTACTCCTAAACAAATCCATCTATCAGTGCACTTCTTTTAACTAATAAATATATTTTTATTTATTAAAAGAAGGGTTGAATACATTTCACTTTGAAAACTTTTCAACTACTGGGTATTTCACCTTATTAAAGACCATTGAGAGACTATTAATTTAAAAATTTGTTCAGAAACTTATTAGTAGTATACCTTTTTTAAATCTTTACTAGCATCTAAATCTTCAGCTCTACGTTTTTCTGTGGACTGGGCTGGTGATAAAATTTTGGCTGGTTCTCTGAGAGGTTTGAGATCGACCTAAAATTTACAAAAAAAAAATACATACATAAGTATGGTAGAATACATGCGATTGCATAAAGTTATTATTTAAAACGACTTTTTTCGAATTGTACAGAAATGTCATGCTCGTTTCAGTTAGTACGTATATTAAATCAAAGTTAATAAGTTAATAATTATCATAAGTTCTATTGTTTGGAACTATTCCTTTTTATTAATTTAAAAAAATAGTTAATATTTTTAACTAAGAAAATACAGATTATTGTCATTGAAAATATTTTTCACAGAAATTTAAAAAAGTTTTTTCATATCTAGCAGAGTATAAGTATAAGATAGAAAGGCCCAAAAATAGAGAAACCGTTTTCAAACACTAAGAAATAATGATTTCAAAGATTAGAATTTACCAATCATTATTACACTTGCATTTCGGTGAACTATTTTAAAATATTTATAAAAAAGAAGTAATTAATTTTTAAATTCTACATCAACTTGTTTTATTGAAAAATTATATTTACATTAAAAATCAATAGCAAAGACTTTAAGTTAAAAAACTTATAAGTTGCGTATCTTTTCGAAAATGAAAAATATTTGAGTGTAATAATAGTTTTTAATGTTAATGGTATGGGGGCCATATTTATTAACTGTTATAGGAATGATTTTCATTCATAGTATGTAGTATAGGGATGATATACATAATGATAGGAATGATTACCATTATAATCATAGTTATCACTTTTATAATTTAGATGTTCATTATACCTCTTACCATACGTGCTGGACATTTTTCCATACTATATATTGCAATTATTCCATAAATTTCTCTCCATGATACATAATTGTGATTATATTCTTCTCGTAACTACATCTATTAATCTGGTTCTTCGCATACATGCTTATTTTGTATAGAATACTATTTTAGTCAAGAATTACTTGAATTATATATTTTTTATATTCAAGAACGTTGCACGTGGTAATTTTGGAAGTTACCAAACACCAGAATAGCTATTAGACTAGCATTTAAAAGCTTATTTTAGGAGTGTTTGAAATGAGTAAAGATATTGAAAGAGTTGAATAAAATCATCCCGCCTGAAAAAAGGCTATTTTCAGACTAATTGTTGAAGGATAATAATGTAATCTGAGCCGACTAAAGTTCATTGTTATGGTATTTAATTCCACAAAATTTTGATAGACTTACAAAGCTACTAAAATTATATTTATGCCAACAACCTATATTTTAAATTTTAATGTGATTAGTACGTGAACATGTGTAACGATTGAATTTATAGATAAATTAATTTTACTAATCTCATCACTTTTCATGTGTTTAAAAAACTACATCTAACGCTGTAAAAGCGAAAATAAATCGATTAATTTGAAAAGAAATGTCTGAATTTTTGAAATATTATTTTTTTAAACAGTTTTCACATTTTTCGGTTCGGAGAGCTCAATAATTAAGAAACATACATGTTTTCGAGTACTCAGAGTTTAAAAATAGCGGGAATTCCCAGGGATGCTCTACACGGTCAACCATCATTTTTCATAAGCATTATCTTTTAAATAAACAGATAGATTTTATTATGATTGATAGTATTAAATATAATTTTTCTAGCATATAAAAAAGAATAAATTAAAAAATTCACAGGTCTGTAAATTTTAACACTGTTCGAAAAAAAAAAGTTATTTTTTATTTTTTAGAATAACTTAACCGATATGCAGCAGTTCTTTTTTTACGATATATCTATTTTGTATAAGCCAATTGATTTTGATTTAAGGAAGTCCTTTCGCTTCAGTTGATTTAAAACAACTGTAGTAGTCAATATACGATAAATTAAAATAAACAACCTATAAAAATTCCTAAAATTAAAAAATAAATAGTATATGAGGCATTGATCGTTGAAATTTTGAAAATAAAAAAAAAAAAATAGTTAAATACAAAAATTAATTTGACTTTCAAATCAGCTGCTAGTAACCTGTCCGTGATTTGGCAACGCTGTACTTCGGTTATTTACATTTTCATTTGCACAATATAACCTTAACCACGTTTAAGTTTTTGCAGTCAGTGTAAATAAATAAATTAGTTTGAATTTATTGAATGGTCTGAAGCTTGCGCGCTACGCAACGTTGCCAAATGTTTTGACTTCATTTTAATGTAGGTTGCTTGAGAATTTTTTGTGATTTTATAATTTTAATTTCTCCATATATTCCACGGCAACCTATGTGATTTATTGCAAAACATGAAACCTGAATATTTCAAAAACCTTATTTTGAGTTTTTTTTTATCCCATCTAATCGGTAGTTAATACCATAATTCGAGAAAGTTGTTAAGGTCTGACTTTCTCGCAAGAATCGGAAAAAATACTAACATTTTTAAAAATTTTTTTTTTCAAAAATTTTCACCGTTACGACTAAATTAAACTTTACTAGTAGATAAATAAGGACTAACGATTATATAAAAATTAATTTTATGCGTAATCTAATATTTTTTATTTAACATTGATGGCGAAAGGACCTCCTTAATTTGCGACATTCAACGGATTTTTAAAATACAAAAAACTAGCTCAATTTTAAAATACTGTACTCATTAGTAATGAGTAATAACTGAATTGAAAAGAAGTAAGTGCATGTAAAGGATCTGGTAGTTTAAATGGTAAAACATTTAACATGTAATTAGGAGATTTAGATTGAAATTCTGGTTTAAATAGTCTTATATTCTCATCACAGCAATTTTTTAAAATCAACATTCTCAATACATTGAAATTGAATACTAACTGTTTCATAAAATAGTGCATCGTTCAGAAAAAGCTGTCTAGCTATAACATTACAAGTATAATTAGCAATCAATCGTTGTAACCTCAAATTTTATTTAATTCTAGTGGAAAATATATATCGAAACTCTATTTAACCAAAAACTTGATATAACGTATTTGAAAAACCCAAACAAAAATAAAACAAAATGCAAATGTATGATATGAACAGATCAATAAAACAAAGTAAATATTCTAGAACTTTAACTCATATTTAGCTTCTCTGGGTTCTTTATCACAATGCATGATCTTTAGAATAGGGTAGTGATTGAAAACTTCGGATGAGAAAGAAGGCGGAGGGTGGTACAACGTCGCACTGACGTTAATTAATGCGCCCCAAAGTGTTCCTGGCACTACCGGTCTAGCCGATTTACTTTCATCGCTTATTCTAGCTTTTTTGTCTGTATACAAATAAGAACACAATCTCATTATTTATTCATATGGTTACTATCTAAAACATCATTGTTGAAATCTAACATTTTACTAATGAGTTGTAGTTTGTGCTGTAAGACGCTCCAAACATAAAACATTAGGTATTCCAAATTCTTACTTGAAAATAAATTCTTGAATTTACATACACAGTAAAAAATTTTTCGTCAAATTCAACAAAAAAATTTATGATAACTTTTTTTACACAAACTTAGTGTCACTTCAACACAATCTGTGTGTAGCGATGAAGTAATTACAGCTCTGTGTTAAAAGTAATACAACTTTGTGTTAATGTAATATTGAAAAAGTGTTATTTAAGGATCGAATAACATTTTTTGCGTTGAAAAACAGATCAATCGAACAACACAAACGATTGTGTTAAATCACAAACACTAAAATGTTAAATATTCGACACTAAAATTTTTTCTCTTTAAATAATAACTAATATTATTTTTAACTTCCCGCTAAGAAAATCGAAGATCTTCAAAAATCGGGAAGTTATTGTTTTCACCCCGTTTTGCAAAAATCGAGTTTTCATCAGATGTCGACGTTTTGAGGTCATAGGAAGCTTCCCTGACCACCCCCGCGATGTTGTCACTATGTCTGTGTGTGTGTGTGTGTGTGTGTGTGTGTGTGTGTGTGTGTGTGTGTGTGTGTGTGTGTGTGTGTGTGTGTGTGTGTGTGTATGCGTGCGTGTGTGTGTGTGAGTATGTGAACTAGGGTGCGTCAAAATTTAATCTCTAAAAGCAACCTTTTAAAATTGGAATTTTGAGTTCCGCTTTTAGCAGGAGTTAGGTTTAAGCATTTCCTGAGATATTTTGATGTGTCAGGATTTATTTGATGTTCACATAATTGTTTAACAGGAGTTTTGTTGAAGCAATTTTTCTGAAATTTCAAAATTTCAAAATTTGGCCAAACGAAACTCCTGTCAAAAAATTCTGTAAATATCAAATAAATTGTGACACACCAAAATATATCAGGAAATGTCCAAATACAGCTCCTGTTGAAAGCGAAACTCGATTATTAAAATTTTGTAATCTATTACAATTTCAATTTTAATAGGTTACTTTCGAAGATTAAATTTTGACGCACTCTAATGTGAACCGCTTATAACTTTTGAACGGCTTATTCGATTTCATCGCGGTTGGTGCCATGCGTGCGTGTGTGTGTGTGTGTGTGTGTGTGTGTGTGTGTGTGTGTGTGTGTGTGTGTGTGTTTTTTTTTGTTTTAGGGGGGGGGGAATCCTTTTTACGGATTCTAGGCATAGTTGTTTAGCCTGGATATGTGGCGACTCGACGCAGTGTCATACTAAAACTCGACGCTAACGCCCCTACCCACTAAACCCTAAACCCCTTTTCCTCTTTCCCCTATTCCCTCATGGAAACCGCACGTATAAAAATAATTTGTTATGATAACAAAAGACAGGATAACTAAAATATATGTTGAAATAACAAATCATTATACTTATAACAACAAATCTATGAGTTACATTAACAAAATTAGTTATGTTGTAATAACAAATCAGTTTGTTAGTTTACAAAATCAATCTGCTGTCCCAACAAAATAATTTTGTTCGGATAACAGAATAATTTTGTTACTTTAACATAGCTGATTTTGTTGCCGTAACCAAATGATTTTGCTGCTGTAACAAAATGATTTTGTTACGTAACTATTACAACCGTTAATATCTCATGAATGATTTGACCGATTTAAAAGAGATTTTTAAGCACTTATAATTAGTCTGTTAGATGTAAGACGATCTAAAGGGAAGTTTCGAAGTTATAAAAAATAAACTTTTTTTTTTAATTTTTAAAAATTAAATATTTTTTTTTATTCAATTATTATTTATCAAACCAAAAATAATTCAAGGAAAAATTTCAAAGTTATTAAAAAAAAAAACCCTTTTTTCAGAATTTTTCGATCATGGTTTTTCTTCAACGCATGGATCGATTTTAGTGCGGCTTACAACAATCAACGTCATTTTTTAGGCTTAAGAGCTGATTAGCTTTTGCAAGTGATATATTAGTTAGAGATAAAATTCTAAATAACACTTTCTTTTAAATTTTTCAAAATCTATTGGACCACATCAGTTCGGGAGGTACAAAAAATCAAAGTTTAGTGAAGCCCTTTCAAACACCACCAAGTTCGTTCAAACTGGTTTAACCATCAAAAACATATGGGAAGGTTATTAAACACATACACACACACACACACACACACACACACACACACACACACACACTGCCTTAATGGACAGCATTGTAGCGGAGCTGTTTACTAAACACCCGCCGCGGGAGAAAAGACATTACGGAAAAGATTGCAAATCAACACTTTTTAGAACTAAAGAGCTGCAAAACGCGGCAAAGTCTCTCAAGACGGGAAGGGCACCTGGAGGGCTATCAGAGGATGGCATCCCGATGTCGGTGATCAGACCTGCAGCCCTGGAATACCCAGACATACTCCTGAACACTTACAATGCATGCTTGGCAACTGGCACGTTTCCCGCGGTCTGGAAGCGGCAAAGATTGGTTCTCTTAGACAAAGGTAAAGGAACCCCCGTAACACCTTCGTCGTTTAGACCACTCTGCATGCTGGACATTGCTGGCAAACTGCTCGAGAAGCTCATACAAAAAAAACTTCGTAACGACATCGACCGTGCCGCAGGCTTTGCCACCAACCAACATAGCTTCCGGAAAGGTCGTTCGACAGTTGGAGCGATCGAGAAAGTCATAGACAGCAAAACAAGCATGGTCTGGCAGCCTCAAAGCTCATAAAGTATGTCTTCTCCTTACGCTAGACGTCAAAAACTCCTTTAACAGCGCAAATTGGGGAGACATTTTAGACGCTCTGGAGCACAAGTTTGACGCGGAACCAGAGAATCTAGCACTAGTCGACAACTACCTTGACGATAGAAAGCTAATAGTGGAAACTACTGAAGGCCCACAAGAATACGCTATAACGGCTGGCGTGCCGCAAGGCTCAATAATGGGGCCCGATCTATGGGACGCAGTCTACGACGAGCTGCTTGAAATTCCGTTGCCAGAGCTAGTAGGGCTAACAGGCTTTGCAGACGACGTTGCGGCCACGATAGTAGACAGCGTAGAAGAGGCCGAATTACTGATCCGGGAAACCATTGACGCAGTCGAGACCTGACTTGATAAACACCACCTGAAACTCGCCAAGCATAAAACCGAGATGGTTGTTCTGACACGTCAAAAATGGTTCCCAAAACCATTCGCTGTGGACATGGAAGAAACAACACTGACGTCAACAAGGGTCCTGCGCTATCTAGGAGTAATGATAGACGAGAAACTATCTTTCCGCGAACACCTTGACAGTGCATGCAAGAAAGCCAGCAAGACGGTGTCTAGCCTAGCAAGAATCATGACCAACACTATGGGACCAAGAACCAAAAAGAGAAAAGTTCTCCTAGAAGTAGTCCACTCGGTACTGCTTTATGGAGCAGAAATATGGGCAGACATATTGAAACAGAAGACCTACCGACGAAAAATAGCGGCAGTGCAGCGCCGAGGCGCTCTCAGGGTTGCCATTGCGGGAGCCGCACCTATCGACCTACTCGTGTTTGAGAGAGCGAAACTCTATGACGCTAAAAACAGTGACGAAAACATGAAGGACGCAAGAACGAGGATAAAGGCGGAAACGCAACAAGAGTGGCAGGACCGATGGACATCGGGAGAGATGGACAGCACGCCTGATCCCAAACATCAACGTCTGGCTTTCTCGGGAATACGGAGAAACGGACTTTTTCTTGACCCAGCTATTGACGGGACATGGGCAGTTCAATGCCTATCTTTTTAAGATGGGACTGCAAAGCACATCAACGTGCAAATACTGCCCAGACAAAATTGAGAACGTCGAGCACACTTTTTTTGAGTGTGACCGGTGGAAGGACTACAAAAGCAGTATTGATGAAACTATTGGCACCACGCTCTCCCCTGAGAGCTTAGTAACCTGCATGATCAAAAAAGAAAACTGGCTAGCTGTCGCAGCCTATGCGCAGCGTCTTTTAAAGGAAAAAGTCGCAGAAAGAGACTAGTAACTAGAAGAAACTGTCGTGAGACGCAACACGGACTGGATTGAAGTAATGCTAACGCGGTCCCGATCTTCCCCGTAACATTTATGGGGAAAGAGAGAGGAGGATGTTTAGTCGGTATTGTTACAAAATAATATTGACTTCCGAGTCCGACATACCCAGGACAAACATCTCGTCCTGGTATACGTAAATGTATTTGACCTCCTCTGTAAAAAAAAAAAAAAAAAAAAAAAAAAAAAACACACACACACATACAGATACGGTGACGTCACCGCGGAAATAGTCAGGAAAGCTTCCTGGGACCTCAAAACGTCGAGATCTGATGAAAACTCGATTTTCGAAAAACGGGGTGAAAACAATAACTTCCCGATTTTTGAAAATTTACAATTTTCTTAGCGGGAAGTTAAAAATTAATATCTCTCGTTTATGTTTTTTTTTTTTTTAAAAATACTTGTTATAACTTCAATTAAATATTCTCAGTTTTTAAAAAAAAAATCCTAAGAAAAGTATGGTTGCTATTCAATAAAATGTTCGCTCTAAATACGGTCAGGATAGGGAATACATGTTAAATGTACGATTTTTGATTGCTAATATTTCGAAAATTAACACCGCAAGGACTATTAAAAAAAATTTATTCGTATAGAGGACACTTAGAAGTACGCGTATTCAAAAATTGAGGAATATTGTAAGAAAAGTGATTTTTCACCATACCGCCTTAAGAGCTCAAACTCTACCAGAATTTTTTTTTCGTCATCTTGGACGATATTTTCGCGGTAGCTAAAGAAAAAAAAATTAAAAGTTTTTTTTGGCCCACCCTAATGAACCTGCATGACGGAGTATGGCCTTGTATGGCCATACAAGAAACTTGCTTGATTAAGCTTGATCATGCATGATTCATGCTTGGTAGAGCTTGATCATGCAAAAAGTCATTTAACACAGTGTGGGCTATCATGCACGACTGTACATGCCCTTGAACAGTCATACATAATTCATGCTTGACCAAGCTCGATCAGGCATGAGCATTTGTGATTGAATAGAATAAGTAAGCATGAACCTGCTTGACTGCGTATTGCTTTGCGCGATCATTCATGATCGGGCTTGGCCAAGCGTGGATATGCACAATAATTTTTTCCGTAACCAAATCAATACCGGATACGATACCATTATGAATTTGATTCGTAATATTCTAAAAGTTTGAAAATTCGATAAGAAAATTATTTTTATGTTATAATTTTTTATATATTGACTCAAATTTAAAGTCTCTTTTTTCTCAAGTATGATTACTAAAAAAATTATTCTTATTTAATTTCATGGATCACGAAAAAGTTCAATTTGTTTTACAACTAATAGTTATAAAAAAAAGTGTTGTTTCGAAATGATCATACAAAACCATATACATGGTCAAGTAGGGTTACGCTCACTTCTTTAGCTTAGTTACAAATGGTCATACGTGATTGAGCTTGGTCAAGCTTGAATTGTGCACGATCAAGCTTGATCAAGCAAGATTCTTGTATGGTCATACAAGGCCATACTCCTTCATATAGACTTATGCACGACATCTTAGTTCTCATAGTATACGTTTATACACGGTTAAGTATGGTTGAGTATGATCATGTACACGGAGAAAAAAATTTTGCTATAGGAACTCTATAGTAGTTAGTTAGTTGTAAAAAGTTCCAGTAGGTTAACGTATTCTTATAGTAAAAATACCGTTTGGCTCCCGCAACTCTACATCGTTGAGCTCTGAGAACTAAACGTTATTTACCTCTCACAACTCTACAGGATCGTTCTACGAGACTATAACAAATTTTTGGAAGTCTGCTTAATAATTTTTTTTTACGATTTAGCATTGATAATTTAATAAATACATGCGGCAGAATGAATTTATATTGCCAACAATAATTGTATATGACAAATAAGAATAGTATTATAATAGAAATAAAATAATAATAGAACTTACGTTACAAATAAAAATTATTTGTAAAATAAAAATATGGTCTTCACAAAATTATCTTATTTTTTTAATTATATCAATAAATATTGGACATAAAATCACTACCGTATATGCACAAGAAAAGATAAATAAACGAAAACAAATTTTTTGTGTTAAATGGGGTCTTTTTAATGTATTGCGATAACTTATCACTTATCACAATATATTCAACTAATAAATTAATTAAATTAACAGTCACTGCAAATGAACCATGAAAACCCATAAATACAAAAGTGTTCTAACGAAATTCAATTTGACAAAAAAAAAAACCTATTTCCTAAAATAAATAAATTGGGAACTTAATTGTCCTCATATATTTTTAATAATATGGATTAATAACAAAATAATTCTGTTTGTCATTTTAGAAGGTTATGAAATATGTCAGCGCACTCCACTACTGCGCAACGTAGAGCACTCCCAACTATACCGGTTGGCTCTGAGAACAATCCCGTAGAGCTCTGAGAGCTCAACAACATTGAGTTATCAGAACTAAATAACATTTTGTTACTGTAACTCTACAACGAACAGTAAACTGTGTATAGTTGTGGTAACTCTACAGTTACGTAACCAGAACGAAATTTTTTTTTCCGTGTATAGTTACGGCTGATCGTGCACAATCACGCATGCTGAAAAGTACATGATTGAGTATGATCTTACACGATCATGCATTATTTGCACATGTTGAGTCTTCGGATTGAGCTTTTAAAATACATATCTAATATCTTGAACCAGTCCTTTAAGGAACTCAAATAGAACTTTGAGATTGAGTTTCTGCCTGGCGCAAAGGATACGGTGATCAATAATTAATAATATAATTAATGTTTTAATTTAAAAAAACTGTTTTTAATTTTTATAAGAACCGGTGACGTTAGCCGAGTCGTCTAAGGCGCATGGCCTATAGAGCACTCGGACTAGCATACCGGCCAGGCGTGGGTTCGAATCCCAAGCTGGTCTTAGAAACCAGCTTGCTTGAGATTCGACCCTTGCCGCGTAGGTCAAGATTTTTACAGCCCAAAAAGACCCCAATGTACCACTCCCGACAGTTAAAGTCGACTATATGACCACAGCGGTTAAAACCGACTCTAAATAATAATAATAAAAAAAAAATTAGAAAAACGGTAGACCCTAAAGGCCATCCGTGCAACTTCCCGCTAATTCCATACCTAGGTGCTTAAAATTGCACTAATGATATTTTTGAGCTCTCCGAGCTCAAAAATACAATTTATGTGTTATTTTAAGCTCTTCGCGCTTAAAAAGATGGCTTTTCTATACTTTTGAGCTTTTCGAGCTCAAAAGTCTGATAGAAGTTTCATAGAACAATATTTTTTTAATTTTCAAACCGCACTAACTTTTGAATGAATCAACCGATTTTCACGCGGTTGGCAGCATTTGACGCAATTTTTTCAGTTTCATAAAAAATCTTCAAGTTTGAATTTATAAAAGTAGGAAATTTGGAGTAATTCCAAGAAATCACTTTTTTCTGTTTTCTTTCATTCATGATATCTCTTGAACGAATTGACCAATTTTGACCGGCTTGACGGTGATCGACGTAATTTTTTCATGCTAATAGCTGATTAGTTTTTGAAATTGATCAGTGCAGCCGTTTAAAAGTTATTCAAAAAAGGTCGGAGTTATGTTAAAAAAACAGTTGTTTCAAAATATTTTATTGAGGATATCTCTCGAACCAATTAACCGATTTCTATGTTCTTGGCGGCGATCGACGCGGTTTTTTAAACTCTAAGGATTATTTCATTTCATCAAAAACGATCCGAGAAGAAATGTCGAAGTTATGTCAAAAAAACACTTTTTTCGGTTTTCTTTCGTTCATGATATCTCTCGAGCGAATCAACCGATTTTGACCGGATTAATGACGATCGGCGTGGTTTTTCAAGCTTAAGGGCGAATTAGTTCTTGAAGTTGATCGATTAAGCCGTTTAAAAGTTATTTCAAAAAAACCACTTTCAAAAAAAATTTTTTTCTTATTTTTTTTGAGATTTTCCAAAATTTCTCAAAATCTATCGGTCTGAATCGGTTCAAATTCACAGGAAATTTAAGTGTGAGGGAACTCTTTAGAACGCCGTTTAGTAGGTTCCGATCGGTTTAGCCGTTCAAAAGATATAAGCGATTCACATACTTGCACACACACACACACACACACACACACACGCGCGCGCGCGCGCGCGTGCGCTCTCAGGTTTGCCTGCGCCTACCGCACAGTTTCCGAAGCGGCTGTATTGGTCATTGCGGGAGCCGCGCCCATCGACCTATTAGCGTTCGAAAGAGCAAAACTCTATGAC
This sequence comes from Cotesia glomerata, assembly GCF_020080835.1. Classification (NCBI taxonomy): domain Eukaryota; kingdom Metazoa; phylum Arthropoda; class Insecta; order Hymenoptera; family Braconidae; genus Cotesia; species Cotesia glomerata. The sequence goes on from NC_058161.1 coordinate 11,450,148, forward strand.
GCTAAAAATAGTGACGAAAACATGAAGGACGCAAGAACGAGGATAAAGGCGGAAACGCAGCAAGAGTGGCAGGACCGATGGACATCGGGAGAGACGAGCAGATGGACGGCGCGCCTGATCCCAAACATCAACGTCTGGCTTTCTCGGAAGTACGGGGATACGGACTTCTTCCTGACCCAGCTATTGACGGGACATGGGCAGTTCAATGACTATCTTTTCAAGATGGGTTATCACACCAACGTGCAAATACTGCCCAGACAAAATTGACAACGCCGAGCACACGTTTTTTGAGTGTGATCGGTGGTAGGACGACAGAATCAGCACCGAAGAAACAATAGGCATAACGCTCTCCCCTGAGAGCTTGGTAACCTGCATGATCAAAAAATAAGAAAACTGGTCAGCTATCGCAGCCTACGCGCAACGCCTTTTAAAAGAAAAAATAGCAGAAAGGGATTAGAAACCAGTAGTAACAAGAAGTAGGTGTCGTGACACACAACATGGACTGGATCGAAGTAATGCTAACGCGGTCCCGATCCAGTCTTCCCTGTAACATGTATGGGGAAAGGACAGAGGAGGGTGTTTAGTCGGTATTGTTGCAAAATAATATTGACTTCTGAGTCCGACATACCCAGGCAAACACCTAGTACTGGCACCAACACCAAGTCCTGGCATACGTAAATGTATCTTACCTCTATAAACACACACACACTCTCTCTCTCTCACACACACACACACACACACACACACACACACACACACACACACACACACACACATACATACAGACATAGTGACAACATCGCGGTGGTAGTCAGGGAAGCTTCCTATGACCTTAAAACGTCGAGATCTGATGAAAACTCGATTTCTGCAAAACGGAGTGAAAACAATAACTTCCCGATTTTTGAAAATCTTCGATTTTCTTTGCGGGAAGTTAAAAAAATTATAAGCTATATAGTTCAATTTTTCAGTTCAATTAAATTTTTTCTAATTCATTTTACCCAAGATAAATACAACCGGCCTGAAAAGGCCTTAAATAATGAATTTTTTAAATTTATCACAATTCGAAAAAAGAAAAATAATTTTTTCGATAAAACTTTTTTTTCGAGTAGTACATTATGCCCCACATATCATATATTGGCCTAAAAAATCATCAAAACATCATAGAGGTCATAACTTGACGGAAAATGAAAAAAAATATTTTTACCTAATTTTTGAAAGGGGCCGTTGTGCCCCAGGGTGCCGTCGTGCCCCACTCTTCCCTAATCTAACATTTTCAACGCAAAATTTTTGTTACAATAAATTTTGTATACCTATCTCAAGATACTCAACGTATCGATTCTTCAGAAATCGATGTTACGTGTATTTGTACGAGTTAGCAAATTTTTAGTTTTACTTAAAAAATTAAGATTTTTCGAATTAGTAACTAAAAGTGTGTAATGCAAATAAACTTAAAAAGTTTTATTCAGATCTACAATTGAGTTGCCTTATTCAAACAAATACGCACGTATAAATATGTGTGTACATATAAAATTTTTTTTGTTTTTATTTTAATTCATAATTTTGTAAAATCATTAATTTCAAGTAACTTATCTTTAATCAACCTATCATTATTATTAGAAAGTATGCAGTTAAAATTGGAGGACTACACATGGATAAAAAGTACACATATTATTTAAAACGTATAACCTAATGCAATTATGTCTATACCTTCAAATTTACAAAAATGAAAATTGATATAATATTATATTATTTTAAAAAAAGTATCTGCACTACTAATTCATTGAGTTCTGTACATACCCGTAAAGTATATCTACGTGGCTGACCGCCTACAGAACCTACGAGAATCGATGAAACTTGTGCTAGCTAATTCTCATGTCTGTTGGTCGTTTTTCTTCTTATACGTTTACTATCTGTTTCCTTTACATTCCTTCCGGTTTTCTCAAGAGAGTTCTTGCGTCACGCGTTCAACAAAAAGCGAAAAAAATAACTTTTTCTAGCCTTATACTAACGAATTTATAATCAATGTGATTATTCGAGATTTTTATAATCAAACTATATCACACTTTATGTTTAATATATAGTTTTCTTTGAATATTCCCGTAAAAACAATTAACATCATAAATAGTTAATTTCGAGTATTCAAACAATAAATAGACTTAGCAAAGTTACAAACAGTTCTTTCAACAAAAAATTTGAGATTCTTCTATTTAAGAAAATCCTATTACATCCACGTGACGTGGATTTATAACGGTTTTTTTTTTTTTTTTTTAATCGGAATACTAATCTCTGAAAAAAGTTATGTTTTTTTAACCATTCAATCATAAGATACGAATTTTTTAAAGTTGTACTGATTTTTTTTTTAAATGACCAGCATTTCGTTCAAATTAATCCAATAAAATTTTTTTTTCAAATGGTGTATTTTTTGCTAAATATTCTAAGAATTTTATGGAAATAATTATTCATAGCTAACTTATTGATTGTTTTTTATTTTAATTTCAAAGTAAGAGCATGATTTTTTCTTATTGTTTATTCCCTTTGATTTGTTTTTTATTTTTTTTTAAATACTGGTTCACAAAATAACTTTTAAACTTAGTACGGTAATAGTAGGTAACAAATTTTTATGAATTTTGAAATTAATTAATTTTTTTTATTCGATTTATTGATAAAAATAGAATCTTAAAATTATTTTCTAGATGAAGTTCAAGTATTTAATTCTTTAATTCAGTGATTCTTGAATAGTTTGAATTCGCAGTTGTTAATAAACATCGTATGAGATTGAAATTGTGAAACTAAAAAGAGAATCATGTGATAGTTTCTAAGAAAAATAAATAAATTTTTACCACAAAGGTTGTATCAGTAGGTTGCGCAGAAAATTATTTTACCGAACTAAACATCATAGTACAGAATTTAACGATTGAAAATCATTGGAATACGACTGCAGATTTAAGTATTTACCACCCGAAAGCTCAACTATTACCGGAACGCTAAAATTCTATTACGTTATCTCAAACTCATATTGATCTCTCAATGATACTGATTGCTCATTCCAATGAAAAATGTTACTGTACAGAGAGAAATTTTTCCTAATTTTTATTTAACAGCTGATAATAAATTAAGGGTTACATAATGCTCTACGATTATTACAATTATTAACGAAAATTTCTTCCCGAGCACAAAATATCTAAACGCCAAAAAAAAATAGAAAACTATTAGGCATAAAAAAAAAATTGAATCTACCCTGAATTTACGTTTTAACTTCCCTCTATGAAAATGATTTTCTCAATGATTTTCATAAATTGGAAAGTGATTGGTTTCACCCTTATCTTTGGAAATCTAGTTTTCATCAGATGACGGTTTGAGGTCTTAGAAAACCATTTTGATTATTTGACTATGTCCTGACATATTAAAAATTCGCAAAAAAGTTGTTATCTATCATGTCCCCATTACCGTACCAGGCTTAAAAGTTATGTTTTGCGAACTAGTAGGGTAAGTGTGGGCATTACTGCGGGTGTGGGTATTACTGCGGATTTTTTTATTTCAATTATAAATAAATGGTACTTGAGCTTTTTAAATTAAAAAAAATTGTTGCTAATAATTGAAATCTTCAAGAAAATATTTGTACAATAGTTTTACATGTACAACAATTATTCAATTTGTTATTAATAAATTAAAATTAACTGGCTATGCAGGTAGTAAACTATAGCTTTTTTGTGAGTTTCTATACGAAAAGAGATGATACTAAAAGATCTTTTTCTTTACATAAAATGGTTCAAATTTAATATTTTTTGCATATAAAAAAAAGATAACCCTTCTTTAATATCAGTCATGTATTAAAAATTGAATTTTGATCAATTAATATTGTTTATTTAAGGACGCAATAATAGGTATCAATAAACTGAACATGTTTGTATTACTGCGAATGTTTTCAATAATACGCAGTGAGGAAGGACCTCTATTTGCATGCATTTGTACCAATTACTGCGAGTGTAAAATGCATATATTCTAACCTAGAAAGAAAATATTGCCTGTCAATTGACAGCTTAAGTTGCCTTTAAATTGCTCTTAGTTGAAAATAAATAATCTTTAAAATAAATTATAAACAGAAAATTGATAAAAAATAAAATAAATAAATCAAAGTTGATGAAAAATACAAGCGATAATTATAATAAAGAATTTTTTTGTGTTAAATTAAGCAAAGAAACTTTCAAATCAAGAAATTTCCATCAAATTAAGTGAATGTAACTTTATTCAAAAATTTTTCTGATTGATATAAAAAAATTTAAAATGATTTTTTTCAATCAAGATTTGTGTTTCTTCGATCAAGTTAATTTTTTTAATTACTATAAAGACCCTGCTTGTTATGTTATACATCACTATTCCGGTCATTATTATTAATTTAGACACACTGCGTTAAATTATCATATTTATTGATATGAATTCAAATGATTTCAGAAATACGTTTTTCTAATCAAGTCATTTTATTAAACAAATAATTATATTTCAAACGTATTTTATTAATTTCTTATATGATCCCGAAGTTGCTTATCATTGAATTTTATCCGCAGTAATAGACACGCAGTAATAGAGACAAGCTCCTTTTATACCCGCAGTAATACATGTATATGAACTTTTTTTTAAATGCTTATTAATTAAAGAAAATATTAGTTTATCGCACTTTCGATTTTTTTTTGAGTCAATAATGAGTCAAACTTTAATTTACAAAAAAAAAAATTATTGTTATTTTTAAAAAATTTAATAAAAATGCCTTTGAAGTAAGGCCTACAGAAAAAACCGCAGTAATACCCACACTTACCCTATTTTTGAAAAAAAAAAAAAAAAATTAGTAAAACGGTTCACCCTAAAGGCCATCTCTGCAACTTCCCGCTCCATACCTGGGCGCTTAAAATTGTACTTATGACGTTTTTGAGATTTTTGAGCTCAAAATATAATTCATGTGATATTTAGAACTCGCTGAGCTCATAGAGATATTCTATGCATTTGAGCTCTTCGAGCTCAAAAGTCTGATAGAAGTTTCATAGAACACTATTTTTGGAATTTTCAAACCGCAATAACTTTTGAATGGATCAACCGATTTTCACGCGGTTGGCAGCATTTGACGCAGTTTTATTAATCTTATAAAGAATTTTTATGTTTTAATTGATCGAACCAAAAATTTCGGAGTAATTCCGAAAAAACACTTTTTTCGGTTTTCTTTCGTTCACGATATCTCTCGAATGAAAGAACCGATTTCGACCAGCTTGGTGGCGATAGACGTGTTTTTTTATTGTCTAGAGCTGATTAGTTTTTGGAATCGATCGGTGGAGCCGTTTAAAAGTTATCCGAAAAAAACCACATTTGAAAAAATTTTTTTTCTTAGTTTTTTCAAGATTTCTCAAAATCTACTGATCCGAATCGGTCCAAATTATACTTAAAATCTAAATTTGTCCAAGCCCTTTCAAATGGCACCAACCGCGATGAAATCGAATAAGCCGTTCAAAAGTTATAAGCGGTTCACATTAGAGTGCGTCAAAATTTAATCTTCGAAAGTAACCTATTAAAATTGAAATTGTAATAGATTACAAAATTTTAATAATCGAGTTTCGCTTTCAACAGGAGCTGTATTTGGACATTTCCTGATATATTTTGGTGTGTCACAATTTATTTGATATTTACAGAATTTTTTGACAGGAGTTTCGTTTGGCCAAATTTTGAAATTTTGAAATTTCAGAAAAATTGCTTCAACAAAACTCCTGTTAAACAATTATGTGAACATCAAATAAATCCTGACACATCAAAATATCTCAGGAAATGCTTAAACCTAACTCCTGCTAAAAGCGGAACTCAAAATTCCAATTTTAAAAGGTTGCTTTTAGAGATTAAATTTTGACGCACCCTAGTTCACATACTCACACACACACACGCACGCATACACAAACACGCACACACACACACACACACACACACACATGTCGAATCAAACTGCTTGGAACGCTACAAGCACTTTTGCCACAGAAGTGCTTACAGAGCTGCGTTCCATTGAAAGAAAAAGAGCAAATGACAGAAACTAGAAGGAAGGAAAAATAACACCTTAGCCACCAGAAGGAATAGCGGTAGCTGGATCCTCCCCTCACGAAGTAATGCCTGACGGCGGTTTCCATGAGGGATTAGAGGAAAGAAGAAAAGGGGTTTAGGGTTTAGTGGGTAGGGGCGTTAGGGTCGAGTTTTAGTATGACACTGCGTCGAGTCGCCACATATCCAGGCCAAACAACTATGCCTGGAATCCGTAAGAAGGATTCCCCCCCCTAAGATAAAAAAAAAAATAAAAAAAAAACACACACACACACACACACACACACACACACACACACATAGTGACATAGTGACATAGTAACAACCTCGCGGGAGTAGTCAGGGAAGCTTCTTGTAACCTTCAAACGTCAAGATCTGATGAAAACTCGATTTTTTGCAAAATGGAGTAAAACCAATAACTTCTTGATTTTTGAAAATCTTCGATTTTCTTAGCAGGAAGTTAAAAATCAAACAGGACAACAATAAGAAAAATGACGTTTAAACTTTAAAATTAAAAAAAAAATTAATCAAGTTATAGCTATGATTAATTTTTAGCACGAAATTTTCAGAACATTTATAAAAAAATATAACTTTAAAAAAATAAAATTTTCAAATCGGATTAATTTTTACCAAGTTATAGCAATTTGAAAGAAAAATCATCAAAATTAAAAAAATTTATACCTCATGATTGATTTGCGAAAAAAATTTTACTAAAACTACACGGAAAGAACAATAACCCACTGTACATCCTCGTATAGTATACTCCGTGGTATTTGTAGTGAAAAAAAATTTCAGACTATAGTCAATATCCTTCAAAGTATACTAAATTATTTTTGGACTGTACTCAATGAAGTCTCCGATTTAATCGATTAATTTTTCTGGTTATATCGCGTAAAACTGAAATTTGGATTATGCTCACGGTGACTCCGACATTTTTTTTTCTAGGGCCTGCGCGTAAAGTGCTGTTTATAATTTGTGAGTTATAGTCAATCAGCATATTGGACATTAATTAAAATATAATCAGTGAATTATATGAGTGTGTGACTGTTTATATATTTTGATATGTAAAAATATTTTTTTCTTAGCCTAACATTTTTAAGTTCGAAGAGTCTAAGAAAAGAAAAAAAAGATTTTTAACCCCAAATTATCGGAAAAATTGTGCTTTAATGCTCCTTAAATGTTTTTGATGTATGTAATAATTATTTAAAACAATATTTGACTAACCTAATATTTAAAATGCATAATAGATATGATAATGCTAAGTGCGCAAGCGCTAGAAAAAAAAATTGGCGGAGTCACCGTGGGCATAATCCAAATTTCAACAGAGTATAATTTAATTTACACAAAATAATTTTTCAGATTATATCCCGTAAAGTTTTACGCGATATAACCAGAAAAATTAATCGATTAAATCGGAGACTTCACTGAGTACAGTCCAAATAGTACATTAAGATACTCGTGGCTTAAATGAGCGATTATGACACGGCGTGTTAGCGCACTCGCTTCACGCCGTGTCATAATCGCTCATTTAAGCCACGAGTATCTTACACTATTTTGTAGCACCAGTGTCCTAAATTCGTCTTCAGTTTTATTCAAATTTAAATATAAAAATTAATTAAGGAAAAGCAAAAATAGTATATCATGCATAGCAGGACCGCAAGCATTCCAAATAAATAAAATTTAGAATGCTAAAATAAATAATTGCTTAAAAATAGTCTAATAGTATAATCTAATTGTAGTAATCGACAACGTCGCACGAGTTGCACATATTATTTTTTATTACAAATGCGGTGATATATGAAGGCCCAAAATCGGGGTCCAGGGGCAGAGCCCCCCCAGTCCCAAAAACAAATGAAAAGTTAAAAAAAAAGAAACAAATACATATCAAATAATAAATCCAAAGTGATTAATATTAATTAACAAAAAATGAATTCACACATTGAAACAATCAATACGTAAAATTAAATAACATTAAATTTAGCTGTCACTTTATAATTTTTTAATTTTCTTAAAAATGTTAATTTCCACTTTTTATTTATTATTAAAATCATAAAATGTAAAATCTTAACGAATATTTATCTTTTTTCTGATTGAACTTCAATGGTGAAATAGCAGTTTTGGAATACCATACATTGAGACTCTTCAAATTTTTTCACGCACAAACCTAAGTCTTGATCATAAAATACTGTAGAACAGATAAATGAATGAGGAGTTTCACAATCGGCGAGTTGAGAAGTTGAATTTTTCTTTCTTGCAACAGTATTTTCTTGCAAAGTAGATTAAAATTTTTTTTGATGGCGTAATGTATCAACTTTAACTTCATTTGATGCTGATGAACAAGGTTGGTCAAAGTTTGATGAAACATTATCTTTGGGTTTGGACATTGAGACTGCTGTTTTAATTAATTTTTTATTAAATACTGGTAAAACATTTGAAATTTTTGTAAAATTTTTTTTTGTCGAAACATCTGAATCGGTTGATTTATTCAAAACGGTAATGTTTGTAATTACAGGAGATGGTTCAGTAGATGGAGGAGTGGATCCAACTGTATTTGTTTTTTTATTCAAAACAATTCCATCGGTGATCATAGAATGAGTACGTTTTTTGTTGTTAACGGAATCGGCAATATAACCTTCAACTACTGTTGATGACTTCCAACCACCATGTCTCTTCATCACTGTCATATCACCTCCAGCATCAGCTAACAATGTGGCAGATGTTCGACGGAAACTATGTCCTGTGTATTTCTTTGCATTTTCTAATTTTAAAAATTCAGCAATGGTTCTAGGCATTGAACCAAACTTGTTAATTCCTATGGGCTGACAAGTACAGCGACCATTTTGGTAATTCAAAAAAAATCTATCTGTTTTACAGATTTGGGGCCTAGCATCCATATATTCTTTTGCGTAGTCGTAATATATACCATTAATGGTAAATGATCTTGGCTGATTATTTTTTACTATCGGAACTTTAATAAATAAAGTGTTCTCATCAATTTTTTTGACATCTTCCAGTTTCATGTTCATGAATTCACTTCTTCTTAAAGCACCAGAAATTCCAAATATTAAACAAACCTGCAACAGTAAGAATAAAATAAACAAATGTTTAGACTATACAGACATTTTCATACTAAACATATCAATAAATATTTAATTACCTTTGTAGCAACATATTTATTATCAGGGGCTTCATTTAGAAATTTTTCGATATTTTCTTTTGTAAAAACTTCAGATTTTTTAACAACGTATTTACAAATTTGTTTCTTCAAAAAAAAACGTTACTTTTTTGTAATTACCAATATCAACATCATCAAATGCTTTGATAGTAGTTTTCAACATCGAATGAAAAGCCCATAAACTGGGAGGGGCATATTTTTGAGAAAGATTATCAAAGTAGACTACAATTACATCTTCAGCAAAAGAATTTGATTTAACATTTTCTTTACGCCATGCTTTAAAAGCATTATAAGTTGCCACATACATTCGTCTAGATTTTGTTGGCATTGATTGTAAAGCTATATTCTTCGCCTTTTCTTTTATCTCGTCAGGAACAAAATCATTATAATCATCGTCTAAATCACTGTAATCACTGTCCATATTTATTACGGAATAAGATTGTTGTAAAATTAAATAATGTTCAGAAAATATTTCACACCAGAATAATATTTACGACTGAGCGAAATCGTTAATAAAATAATTTAGTATACTTTGAAGAATATTGACTATAGTTTAAAATTTTTTTTCATTACAAATACCACGGAGTATACTATACGAGGATGTAGTGGGTTATTGTTCTTTCCGTGTATGGATATTTTTTCGAAGGAGTCTAAAGAAATACCAAAATATAAGCTAGATCGAAGTTGCAAAATTCAACAGTCGGATGATTTGGAATAAAATGCCCCATATCTTTTTCATATAATCATAACTAAACTGTGGATACACTCCAAAGTTGTTGATTATTGTGACAATTTGCCGAGCAGTGGTGTTTCGTATATTAATATAATAGCTGCACCGAAATTCTGTCCTTCAAAACTTGCTGTGCAAAAGTTGAAAATAACGAAAAGTTTTGTAATTTTTACGTAGTATTATTTGAGACTTTGATACTCAATTTAAACTGAATTTTTTAAAATTAAAATTTGATTAAGAAAAGAGTTAAAATAGAATAAATACCACTCTATTTTTGGATCGCTAATTTTCTCGTTTACTTCAATCATAAGTTTGTCTTCCTGGCTGCCCGAAACTGGCCTATTTAATAAATATGATTTAATTTATCTAATGTATTCAATTTTATTACGAAGTAGAGTCAAGCCTCTCAAATTTTTTCGTCTCCTGACCTTAACTTCCCACTATTTTTCACTAAAAAATAATGGAGGGACTTGTTGTCTAATGTGTATTTACTAATTTTGATTCCAGGTATTTTAGCTTCGATTCTAAGAATTCAAGACTTGATGCAGTTGAGGTTGAGTTGTAGACCAGAGTCCAGAGTCCAGAGTCCACTGTATTGTTTAAGTCAACAACAGCTTTTCAAGCTCGGAAATCACAAAAAGTTTCAAGGATGGCCTTCAGGGTTAATCATTCTTTAGAATTTTTATACTAATATAAATAAATAGATTTCTTACAAGTAAATATAATAGTTGGTTCAAGTTATATAATTATAAGACTGAAACATATAATTCATTTGTGATAAATGAGTAGTCGTATTTATGATAAAGATACTAACGAGTGGTAAATAAAAGTAAATTTAGCGCAACCTGTAATACATTAAAAACTAACGACTACTCCTAACAGAGAAATTTATTGTTATGACAATACATTGGTTAAGTGGTAACAGTTTTTTTTTAACTTCCCCCTTTGAAAATTAATAATTTTCAAAAGTAGGAAGTTATAGATTTCGGTCCGATTTTGAGAATGCGAGTTTTGATCAGATCTTCACGTTTTGAGGTCCCAGGAAACCGTAGCGACTATTTCTGGCCGCGCGCGCGCGCGCGTGTGTGTGTGTGTGTGTGTGTGTGTGTGTGTGTGGTGTGTGTGTGTGTGTGTGTGTGTGTGTGTGAAAAAAACGGGAAGTTCCAGGGATGGCCTGCTGATCAACCGTTTTTCAGAATTTTTTAAAATTATTTTCCTTTCATATCTTATGAAAAAAATTTTTCAAACTTTTAGATTAAATCGTTTAAAACATCAGCAAGAAATCAATTAAAAAATGATATAATTACTATCTAGTATAATGATTAACTTAGACATTATTCGTGATTAAAAGGACGTAAAAATTGTAATTGATAATTTAAATTTATTTTCGACTTCATTCAACATGTCTGGAAGAGCATGTAAAGTATCGTGGACAGAAAAAACAGTATCTGCTATAGATAATATTACGATTTACATATCCATGTTCTTAATGACGAGCTGGGAATGATGCATCTAAATATTAATAATAAAAACTATTTATTTTACTTTATTATAGCCTAAAGATTATCAGAAATAATAATAATTAATAAGTACTTTATTAATTTTACTCAATAATTATCATAGTAAATAAAAAGTAAAGATTATTCAGAAAAAATACGAGACGGTCCGAGCCAGAATTCGAATTGCTGATCATATTATTAACTATCGTATTCACCTGATTGATGGAGCCTGCTTAATAATTTCGTAAAGAATAGTAAAAAATTTTTTAACTATTTCCAAAAATCGATTTAAAAGAGCTTGACATCATTTGACGCAGATTTTTGAGGAGAAAAAATGATTAGATTTTAGAATTAATTAGCACATTAGTTTAAGGCTTATCCCATACGGAAAATAAATTGTGGTGACCCTGTTTCAAATTTCCAATAGGATCCCATCAAAAGCGACAAAAGCCACTTAGAAACCCATAAATTTTATTGGTTTCTAAGTGGCTTTTGTCGCTTTTGATGGGATCTTATTGGAGATTTTCAACAGGGGAGGGCGACGACAAGGGTAGTTGAATTTACCGCAAGTTAGAAATCTCCATTGAAGTCTGCAGACTTTATTCCATTGTGTAGTAAATTAAACAGTACTTGTTGTTGCTCTCGCCACAATTTATTTTCCGTGCAAAAAATACTCTTTCGGTTTAAGATTTATTTTTGCGATAACTTAATATCTACAGAGCCAAATCGACTCAAATATTGAAGAAAACTTAGGGCAAAAGGTGTTTTTCAGCTACAGAAAATCGCGTTTCGATCAATCAAGCCGTTCGAAAATTATGCAAGGGTTATACATACATACACACACCCACACACACACACACACACACACACACACACACGCGCGCGCGCGCACGCGCGTTTTTTAAATTTTCCGTTTGAAAATTAGGACAGTCATTGTCTTATTCTGAAGAAGACATAATTTTTGGATACACATTAAATCAACTGTAAGCATCTTTGTAGCATCGAAGCTTTTGAATGATCATTATGTATGATAATGATAAAAAATTTTTCTAGCGCAAATCGAATATTATTTCTTTGTCGGAACTAAATGTTTACTTAACTATATTTAAGTAAATGAAAACTTTGGCTTAAATAAATCTCATACAATTTCAATAATCGTTTTCTCTGTAAATGTGAATAGTTAAAAAATACATGAACGTCATAATGTTTGAATATTTAAATATAATGAGAATAAATATTTCATTTGACCCCGTATTCGAAGGCTTTCCAATACATGGAAAAAAGAAAAATAAAAAAATTACATTATATAATGTAACGTGGCGCTCGGTATAGAAAACTGGAAAGATTACATTTTCAAATTTTAACTATTACAGATTTTGTAAGAATTACATTGTAAAATGTAAATATTACATTGAAAGCTCTGAAAATTAACTTTCAAAGTTTGAATTTAGAAAAATGTTATTTCGAACTGCAATTTTTTTAGTTTTTTACACGAAGCGACGCTTATTACGATTTATAATGTAATTTTTCAATTTCAAAATTAATTATAATATAATATAGCCTATGTCACCCGGGGATAGTATAGCTTCCCAACAATGAAAAAATTTTCTAAATCGATTCAATAGTTTGGAAGCCTATTCAATGCAAACATACAAACAATCAAATCTCTCTTCTTCATAATATTAGTATGGATTAATCATACCAGTGCAAACGTTGATATATTTTTATTCCCAATATTCGTCAAAATTCTTTATTTTAATTTAAAATAATTTAAACAATTTAATAATTGATGATTTTTACTTATTTAATAAAGTAAAGTAATAAAATGACTTTGGTATTTATTACTTGTCAAAATAAAGAAACAGATTTGGCAATAGCGCGCTTGATTATACACTGAGAAAAAAAAATACTTTTGCTCAATTAACAATTTCTTGGCTCAAGAAACTCGCTGACGATCAAATATTCTATTGTTATTAATTATTAATTTCTGAAGAGAAGAACATCAATATTTATCTTTGGATAGTAGATAAACAAAAGAATAGCTTTATTTAAATTGAGTAAAAATTATTTCAATTAATTTAACCCTTCAGCACTCTCGCAAAATGATTTACTATCATTACTCGCGCGATGAGAAAAACTCTCACGCCTTATGTGGAAGCGCACGCCTGCTTATAGTCCCTTTAATTTAAAAAATCTTAAATAAAATAAATTTCTTAAAACAAAAAAAAATTGACTTATTTAAAAATAATATTTAATAATAATACATCCAAACACAAATGCACTCTTACGGGAACCTCCGAACTGTACCGATCAGACCCGATTTTTTAAATTCTGACCCCCCCTACTTTACTATTGCGATGAGAAAATATCTCACAGAGTTAATAAAATTTATTTTATTTTTTTATAGTATAGAACAATTAAAATAATAATATTGCAATCTGAAATAATATTAATTTTTTGACAGATAGAAAAAAAATCACATAGTCATTCCATTTGAAATTTGAAAGAAAATTTGAGTTATTGATGAGCGTGAGAGAAAATCTCATAGCGAGAGTGCTGAAGGGTTAATTGACATAATTTGAATTATAATCTGTAGTAGCAGTACTTTAAAGTTTGCAAAGCCGAATTTTATTCATAATGTGTAAAGTGGTATGAGATATTTGGACGTATTTCTTAATGTATTTTTTGATTTTCTTGTCAACCTTGAAATAAAATTACGCATCATCATTTATTAATAAAAGATATAAACTATTGAAGCAACATCACAATATTCAGTAACTGAGGTTACATTGTTATGTTTATTTTCAACAATAAATAGTTAGGCGTAAATAATGAAATTTACTTAATGGTTATAAATAATTACAATAATATTATTGCACTGTTATAGTTTCACTATTATCTTTTGAATTAAAGTTCTCAATAATGATTATATTAGAGGACTTAAGGAAGTTCGAGCGAATCTAATGTAAAAAATAATTTCTAACTTTGAGCTTTGAAATTAAGTATACGTATAAATAAATACGTCATTTATATAATCCCTAAATTAAAAAAAGATTCACCGTTTAGATACTTAGATATTAAATTTTAAAAATCACATATTTTATCTCCTTATACACGGGCTCTTATGGCGGACAAACTTTTGTCGAGACTTTAATTATTTTTTTCAATATTAACCTCCCAACTTTAACGGATAAAAAACTACACACAAGAAACTTGGATTATTGCAAAATATAAAAACAATTTTAATAATAATCCATTACCGATATAATTTTTGAAATATTTAAAGTCAAATTTTATGTTTGTAACTCGTTTATCGTCAGCCATTTATTCGAATAAAGATTTGACAACATCGCGTCAACAGCTGAGAAAAAAGAAAAGGATAGAAATATAGTTACAGAGGGAGAAATGTTTAACTCACACACTCATCTACGTCTCTGTTATGGGTACACTGAGAAAAAAAAATACTTTTACTAAGAAAATTTTCTTGATACAAGAATTTATGTTCTTGAAAATTTTCAATATATTCTTAGCTCAAGAAATTGTTAACCCTTCAGCACTCTCGCTATGAGATTTTCTCTCACGCTCATCAATAACTCAAATTTTCTTTCAAATTTCAAATGGAATGACTATGTTATTTTTTTTCTATCTGTCAAAAAATTAATATTATTTCAGATTGCAATATTATTATTTTAATTGTTCTATACTATAAAAAAATAAAATAAATTTTATTAACTCTGTGAGATATTTTCTCATCGCAATAGTAAAGTAGGGGGGTCAGAATTTAAAAAATCGGGTCTGATCGGTACAGTTCGGAGGTTCCCGTAAGAGTGCATTTGTGTTTGGATGTATTATTATTAAATATTATTTTTAAATAAGTCAATTTTTTTTTGTTTTAAGAAATTTATTTTATTTAAGATTTTTTAAATTAAAGGGACTATAAGCATGCGTGCGCTTCCACATAAGGCGTGAGAGTTTTTCTCATCGCGCGAGTAATGATAGTAAATCGTTTTGCGAGAGTGCTGAAGGGTTAAATCGTTTGACCGTAAAAAAATGATCAGTTGAGAAGGATAGAACTGAGTAGATAAAGTTGAATGAGCCGTATTTTAGTTTCAGCGTTTTAGCACGTACATTTTAAGTAAATTTGTATGCTGACGCAAAGTGAAGTTATTTGTAAGATATCAGAGGTCACGATAATGTTGAAGAGAAAGGATTCTAAGAGGATCAGAAGGACATTTATTTCAATTACGTAACCGTACATCGACATTTATTAATCGTTAATAAATGTAGCTACCTTAATACGAAAATATTAACATAATTAGAATTATTTTTAAGCATTATTATCGACATTTCAGATGTCAAATTTAAAATTAACTCTTTCAACTTACGGAGTATTTAGTACAGTCATTACCGCAATGAAGAGAACGAAATAAAATACATTTGCGAAAGTAACTAATTTTTACTATTACATACTCTAAATCCGTAAACGAAGTGGGGATTTTAGTAGTTACATACAAATGGGGTTGACCCTCCATTTTGGGCCATAACTAGGTGAAAAATTAACATTTAAAATTTTTTTTTTATTCTGATTGTTTTTACGGCGCATTTATGATAAAAAATGTCGTGAAAAGAAAAAATAAAGATTTTGATAGCTTTTCTGCCTTTAAAAGTTAGAAAAAATATTGGCTTTCATGTTTTTGGATAAAATTTCTATTTCAATTTTCTTGATATATTTTTTTTTAATACATAAAAAACGAACAATTAAAAAAAAAATTGATCAATTTGATCAAAAATAAAAAATTTCTATGGCCAAACATACGGCAAAATGGGGTTGACCCCACTTGTAAATAATTACCGGGATTTTTTGTTATAATAAATTTGTCAGAATTTTGGTATTTGTGAATTATGGTAAAAATTTTGATTTTCGACCAAACCCAAGTATAAAAGCTTCAAATTTAAAACGCTTAATATTTGTTTTACTGATGCTCTGTAGCTCTTAAAAAATTTAATGAGACCATTATCTTACTATAAATCTACTAATGTACCAGATTTCATTAAATTCAGAATTATCATTGTAGAACTGACAGAACTAGCTTAATTAATAAAAAGTTCACTGAACATAAATTAGGCCATTTGACGTACTATTTTTTAACGTGAAATAAACGCAAAAAACGTAAAAGATTAAATAATTTTTATACTTCAATAACTTCAGAATTTTACATATATGCTAGAATTTGAAGGTGAACAGGATAATTTCTTTCTTCAATCATGTTCAATAATGAATTGTAAATTTCATATTTTTTTCTTCAATAACACAGCGATGTTTTTTTGTGATTTCAGTGGTCGGAATAACCATGGTATATTTTTTTAGAGATTTAACCCGAATAAAAACTTCCTAGAATTTTTCGATAAGTCAATTATTTTGAGATTTATTCGAAATCGAAAATTTTAATAAATTTTACGATTTAATAACTTTTATTGCCAAGCCATCAATAGTTGAAAAAACCTCTATTTGTCTTAAATTTCTATAACTTAGGCAAAAATTATTTGAAATAAAAATTTGAATCAATTCTTAAGCTTTTTTCAAACAGATTTTTCGATATTGATCAGAAATTTTCTATTTTTTAAATTAGTATTTTGAGGAAAAGAGCAAAAGACATAAATTCCGAATAATAATTTTTGATCTATTAAAAATTTTAAGGGAATGACCATCGATATCTCCTAAGTGAATTCAATACTTTAACACTTATTTAATAACTAAGAGTACTGGAAATTACATTATTATGAAAAGAATATTTAGAAAAATACCTTTCTCGGTTCTGGCGCATAAATACTTGGCAGCGGTGCAAGCAAATGCAAACCAGCTGGACTGGGTATTCCAGTAGTTGGATGAGCCGCAGGTAACGGTAAGGGTACGAGCTTTAAGCTCCAAGGTAGATACCATGGCGCTGTGTGATGCATCCTTTTACAACAATCAATGATGAAATAAACTTTCCTAAAATGTTTATAGAATAATGAATTTTTACTGCTTTTTAACTAAATTTAGACCGATAAAATTAAAAACGAGTAAAAGACGAATTCAATTTTAGAGAACTGCGCAACTGTTGCAATGATTGTCTTGCTTTATATCACTTTGTGGTAAAGTCATTAATAAAGGTCAAAGAAAAATAAATATAACAGCACTCACGATTCTAAGCACCAACATAAAAAAGTTAATAAAAAGATTCAGTAAAAGTTTCAGTCGAATCAAAAGTAAATAAAAAAATCGTTGAAGTACTTTGATATGGATTTAGAATGATTTTTTAAATTCAGCTGTTAGATCATTTTTAAAACTTCAGAATCACGATTAGAAAAAAAAATTTGCTTTTAACTTTATAATTTTTTTCTTACTGCATAAAAACAAACTGTATTTTAATTTGTTTTGCTTTTTTTACAAAACAAATTACTGATATCTAAAAAAAGTTAAAAATGAAAATAGAAGAAATCATAACTTTCACAATTAAAAGTTGTTGTACACATTATTTTCTGATAATATGGTTCAATACATATTGTTCATTTATACTAGAGTATTAAAATTATTTAAGTGGTAATACCATTTTATGAACAGTAAAAGATTTGTAATATTTTGTTATGATTATCTAACAGTCGACACCAGTTTAAAATACACTGAAATGCTTTGACGTGCCCGCGACGAGCGCACTGCAACAACTGAATGTTGAGTAAGTAAGCACGCGTGAGCACATGGCGACTAGACTTCCCCGCTTACGTCTTCGCTTCCCAGTCACTTACTAGGACCTTTTTTATGCGATTTAAAAAACTTATTGTGCGTTGAATATACCGTATCCTAAATTGTATACGGATATTGAAAATCGTCATATTCCGCGAGAATTGATTAAGAATATTCGAAAAACATTACACTTTTATAAAAAGTTATAAATGTGTATATAAATACGAATTAAAGTAGTATAAGACATATACAGAAAAAGAATTTACTTTAATCAAGAAAATAATTTTGTAGAGCTTCATCTTTTTGATTTGAAATGAAAAATTCTTAAACTAAGAAATTTTTCTTGGTTTAAGTAAATTTTACTTGATTCAAGGATTTTTTGTCTTGATTCAAGACAATAAACTTCTTCAAAATTATTTTCTTGTTTCAAGAATTTTTCTCTTGATTCAAGTTAATTTTTTTTTCAGTAAATAAAAAAAAAAAGGCCATTTGGCACCAGTCAAGATGGAAGGTAGATTTCATGTAATCCATGATTTTAATAACAATATCATAAATAATTATTATTCCTCAAGTTTATGAGAAAAGTAAATCGACTGCCAAATTTTAAAATACAGTGATTTTTTAGATTTTCGAATATTTCAAATGGCTGCCATTTCTAAACTATTTGACAGATTCAGCTCACTTTTGAACTCATCCAAGCTAATTGTCTATAGAATAAGTCTACCAAGTTTCATAAAGATTCATTAAGAATTGTGGGAGTTATCGAGTCCACAAGCCGCGTTGTGTTGTGTGCTTGTCTGAAACTGATTCAGATGACATTCAGCTTCTTAAAGTTTTGGTGTAATTGATGAAAAGTAAATTTATTATAGGTTAAATTAAAGAGAATTTCATAAGCTTTGAAATAAAATGCAGAAAAACGACCTATCATTTCTCAATGAAAAGTTATTCCCTAGTAAAGTCACCAAACATGTGATTTTTTAGATTTTCGAAAATTTCAAACGGCTGCCATTTCTAAACTATTGGATGGATTCAGCTCATTTTTGAACTCATCCAAGCTAATTATCTATAGAATAAGTCTACCAAGTTTCATGAAGATTCATTAAGAATTGTGGGAGTTATCGTGTCCACAAGCTGTGCGTTATATTACATAAATATATATATATATATATATATATATAGCTGCTATATATATATATATATATATATATATATATATATATATGAGCTCGGAGAGCTTAAAACAACACACAGATTGTACTTTTGAGCTCGAAGAGCTCAAAAAAGCGGCCAGGTATTAACGGAATTAGCGAGAAGTTGCAGGGATGGCCTTTAGGGTCAACCGTTTTCCTAATTTTTTTAATTTAGCTATAAAGTGCTATCAGTTATGAAGCTGCAATTCGATTTTCATTTATAAATCTTTATAATTCTCGAAGTAATTAATATTTAAAAGTTCAGAAAACTGGTCTTTTAAAATATGAAAAGATACCCTTTTGAAAATCAGCTCCTCACTTATCAAAAGTAAATTAAAACGAATGCAATAGTACAATTTCATGAAAGATATGGGAAATTTTTATGTTAGAAATTCATGCAGGTATGTAAATTAAAGCTTACTTTACTGGCTTTGACATGAAATTTATAGAAACCAAAAAAAAAAATCTTGTTCAAAAGTTATTGGAGGAGAAAGCAGTAAAAGTGAAAAATTTTGAACTTTTAAAAACTTCTATCTGCTGGCATTTTTTAACTAATCAATTGATTCCGCTCAAATTTGGACTTGAATTCGACAATCATGTGGAGAATATATATGATGAGTTTCATAAAAATCCGTTAAGAATCCTAGGAGTCAGGGTGGACATAAACCGCGTTACATCGGATGTATATATATATATATATTAGGGTGTGCCAAAATGTAATTTCCGTGAACCTTTTAAAATTGGAATTTTGAGTTCCGCTTTTAACAGGGGCTGCGTTTGGGCATTTCCTGAGATATTTTGGTGTGAGACGATGTATTTGATTTTCATAGAATTTTTTAACAGGAGATTTAATTGGGTACTTCCGGCCAAATTTTGAATTTTCACCGGAAATGCCCAAACTAAGCTTCTGTTAAAAAATTCTATGAAAATCAAATACATCGTCTCACCCTAAAATATCTCAGGAAATGCCTAAACACAGCCCCTGTTAAAAGCGGAACTCAAAATTCCAGTTTTAAAAGGTTCTCCACGAGAGTTACATTTTGGCACACCCTAATATATATATATATATATATTAAAGTGATTCAAAAAAACTTTTTAATTTTTTTTTTCAACTCTTACCCTCTCAAATCTTTCTATTTGATATAACTATATATAAAAAACGATTTTATATTCTTAAAGTAGAGTCTTTGAGCTTTACAAAACTCTAAGACAAAGTATGATTATCTTTACAAAAAGACTAGTTATAACCATTTAAAAATAACTAAATTTCGAAATTTAAAGAAATAGTTGGCAATTGGGTCATTCCATGTCAGATCGACAAATAGTTGGAATCGATCTCTTTCGATTTGGACAAATTTTTATCAGAAGTTTTCGTTTATCATAAAACGAAGTTCTGCCAAAGGAAAAACAATAAAAAAATTTTTTTCAAAAGATATGCAAATTCAAAATTTCGCAATTTTTTCAGTTTTTCAATTTTGTTTTTGCAATATCTCGAACGCTATTGTAGATATAGGAATGGCCTTTTGTTTGTTTAAAAGGGGACACTTATAGTTATTAAACAATAAAAATATATTTTGGAAAAAAATTATCAAAAATGCCGAATTTGTCAAATTTTGAATTTTTGAAAATCGTTAAAAATGACAATCGAAGTTAAAATTTTAGCTCAATTTTTTTTGTATAATACATAGTAATCATTTTAAAAGATTCTGAAATTTTTAGAAGGGTGTTTTTTTTTTTCAAAAATATTAATTTTTGAATTTCAAAAAAAAATTTTTTTTTCGTTTTTTGCAACTTTTAAATAAGGTAAAGTTATGCAGACACATAGTATTGTAATTTTGAGGATTAAAACTTGAATTCATCACGTGGAAATATTGAATAATAAATTAATTTCAACGTTTTTATATCTTTTGGACATGATCTCAAAGTCATCCTTAACGCATGGAAAATCATGCTTTTTCCCACAGGTGCCCGGTATTTCAAGAGGCGCTCCAGAAGTTGACGAACAAACAACCATGAGGATACTACAGCTCAATCTCAACCATTGTGAGGCAGCGCATGACCTGCTCATGCAATCCTTGCGAGAATTAGAGCTTGACTTGGTACTAATAGCAGAGCCACATAAACCTGAGTACCCAACCCTGGGAATCTGATAGCACATCCAAAGCTGTCATCTGGTCATGTGGCAAGCTCCCTTTCCAAAATGCAGTCGACAACAGCAATGCCGGCTTTGTAGCAGTATCAGTAGAGGGCATCCGCTTCTATAGCTGCTACGCACCACCTAGCCTCTCCATTGTTGACTTCACTGAT
The DNA here is from genome assembly GCF_020080835.1 of Cotesia glomerata. Classification (NCBI taxonomy): domain Eukaryota; kingdom Metazoa; phylum Arthropoda; class Insecta; order Hymenoptera; family Braconidae; genus Cotesia; species Cotesia glomerata. Next base: position 11,471,842 of record NC_058161.1, read on the forward strand.
TTCTTGGATCGACTAACTGAAGATGCGAAGCAATACCATCCAGTAGCGATAGCCGGAGACTTCAACTCCTGGGCAGTTGATTGGGGCAGCAAACATACCAACGCACGAGGGAAAGCACTACTAGAGGCCTTTACTACACTAGATGTAGTTTCGCTCAACAGTGGTGATACGCCGACCTACACCAAACGTGACGCAAGCTCAATTGTAGACCTCACTTTTGTCAGTAATAGCCTTGCTAGAGGTGACTACAACTGGAAAGTGTTGGACATCTACACTTCCAGCGACCATCATGCGATATTCTGGGAAATATCAAACGACCAGAACCTCAAGAGACCGATCAAGCAGTCTAACATCGTTGGTTGGAAGGTGAAATCTTTTGACCCAGAAGCGTTGCTAATAGCCCTCGATGGTGATCCGATCAACACTGGATGTGCAGAACAACATACTAAGGACCTGATGAGGAGAGTAACACATGCTTGTGATGCCAGTATGCCTCGCAAACGTGGCATAAATTCGAGACCTTCGATGCATTGGTGGAACGACCACATCTGCGTCCTCCGTAAAGAGTGTCATAGAAAGAGAAGAATCTCCCAGCGCGGCTATCAACGGCTCAACTCAGTGGAACTGATCGCAGAGTACAAAAAGGCGCGTTGTAAACTGAATAAAGCCATCAAAGAGAGCAAAAGAAGATGCTGGAAAGAGTTTATATACGAGGTGGATAAAGACGTGTGGGGTAGGCCTTATAAGGTGGTTATGACCCACCTTAAAAAACAACAAATGCCATCACCTACGTGTCCTCAACTTCTTCAGAAAATCGTCACTGCACTGTTCCCACAGCAACGCAACTTCGATTACCAGTTGGCGCCAGGCGAACTCGACGACATTCCACCTGTCACTGAAGAAGAACTGCTGGAGGCCTGTAACCGTGTAGGGAATAATAAAGCGCCGGGATTGGACGGAATCCCTAATATAGCCTTGAAAACCATCATTAAGGCAGCTCCAACATTATTCCTCGATGCTTATAATGCATGCCTCAAGGAGGGGACTTCCTCGTAAGTGGAAACAGCAACGATTGGTACTGTTACCTAAAGGGAAGAAACCACCAGAAGAACCGTCATCTTACCGACCACTTTGCATGCTAGATACGGCGGGTAAGATATTTGAGCGCATAATTCACCAGAGAATTGAAGCAGTAGTCGACCCACTCCTGGCAGACAATCAGTATGGTTTCCGGAAAGGACGATCAACCCTGGACGCAATCAAACAGGTTGTTGATACGGCCAAGGAAGCAATCGCAGGAACCAGATGGAAAGGTGGAACGAAGAAGTATTGCCTGGTGGCGACACTAGACATCAGAAACGCCTTAAACTCCGCCAATTGGAAATGCATCATGCAGGCCCTCCAAGAGAAGAATGTACCAGAATACCTGCTTAAGATCGTAGCAAGCTACTTTGAAAACAGGGTCCTGAAGTATGACACGAAGAACGGTCCGAGGGAGTATGATATTACTGGAGGGGTACCACAAGGTTCAGTTCTAGGCCCGCTCCTGTGGAACATTATGTATGACGGTCTATTAAGACGAACTCTGCCAAGAAACGTCAAACTCGTAGCATATGCAGATGACGTAGCCGTAGTGATCGTTGCCAAACACCTTGACGAGATAAATCATATGTTCGATCTCACTTTTGAGTACGTTAACCGGTAGATGGACGCAGTGAACCTGCAACTGGCGCAACACAAGACTGAGGCAGTACTTATTACCAGCAGAAAAGTGGTAGAGACCATTAAGCTGAAAGTCGGCGAACAAGAAATCACATCACAACCTTATATTCGATATTTGGGAGTGATGCTTGATGCCCGACTCAACTTCAAGCAGCAAGTGGAACATGTCAGTGCCAAAGCGTCAGTAGTGAGGGCTAGTCATGCACGACTGATGCCGAACGTCGGAGGCCCAAAACAGAGCAGGAGGCTATTATTGTCATCAGTAGTCACATCGGTGCTCACTTACGGAATATCCATTTGGGCCGACGCATTAAAGACGCAAGAATCATGGAGAAAGGCTGGACCAGTATATCGACTGAGTGCCCTACGAGTAGCTAGCGCCTTTCGCACAATATCAGAGGAAGCAGTGTGTGTTATTTCCGGTACTCTGCCTCTCAGAGTCCTAGCTGAGGAAAGACGGAACCTATATCAATGAAAAAGGTCAACCACACTGAGCCCTGAAGAACTTAGAAGGGAAGAACGGCAACACAGCATCGCAAGATGGCAACAAGACTGGAATGATTCAGAGAAAGGTCGGTCAGTCACGGTGAGATCAACTATTATTTAACGCAGATGTTATCAGGACACGGATGTTACCGGAAGTATCTTCACCGCTTTAAGCACGATGATACCCCAGAGTGCCCGTCCTGTCCAGGGGTCAATGAAGATGCGGAGCATGTTTTATTTGTATGTCCACGTTTCAACCAACAGCGCGATGAGTTGGGGAAGATTCTGAAAAAGAGAACCCAACCAGAGTCAATAGTAGAAGCAATGTTGTCGTCAGAAGCTGCCTGGAACGCCACAAGCACTTTTGCTACAAAAGTGCTTACCGAGTTGCGATCCACTGAAAGGAAAAGAGCGAAAGACAGAATCTAGAAGGAAGAAATAACATCTTAGCCACCAGAAGGAAGAGCGGCAGCTAATTCCTCCCCCCGCGAAGAAATGCCTTACGGCGGTACCATGGGGGATCATGGAGGGTTTAGTGGGTAGGGGCGTCAGCGTCGAGTTTTAGTATGACGCTGCGTCGAGTCGCCACATATCCAGGCCAAACAGCTATGCCTAGAATCCGTAAAAAGGATTCCCCCCCTAAAAAAAAAAAAAAAAAAAAAAAAAACACACACACCTGAAGATATCATTAAAATTCGTCCGGCCTACAGAGGTACTCAAACTGCTTCGGTACGATTGCCAGCAGCAATAGTGCAGAAGATACTCGGAAAGACAGGCAAAATAAGGATTGGCTGGGTAAATTGCCATGTCAGAGCAGTTAAGACACCACTACGATGCTATAAGTGCTGGCACTTTGGGCACACTACTGCCCAATGTAAAAGCGAAGCCGACCGATCTGGGCTTTGCATCAAATGTGAGCAAACAGGTCATCAAGCTGCTCAATGCCCAAATAAAGTGAAATGTGCGTTATGTGCGGAAAAAACTGGCTCTCAGGACACTGCTCACCGGTCTGGTTCTGGCCGATGCCCAGTCTTCCAAGAAGCACTCCAGAAGCTGACAAATAAACGAACATGAGGATACTGCAGCTTAACATCAATCACTGCGAAGCTGCGCATGACCTGCTTATGCAGACAGTACGGGAATTAAAGCTCGACGTTGTGCTTTTATCGGAGCCATATAAACATTTAGCTGGACAACCTTGGGAGACGGATATCACCACGAAAGCTGTGATCTGGGCTTGTGGTAAGCTCCCTTTCCAGAGTGTAGCTACCAATGGCAGCGCTGGCTTTGTAGCAGCAACAGTAGATGGCATCCGTTTTTACAGCTGCTACGCACCACCTAGCCTCTCAATTGCTGAGTTTACTGACTTCTTGGATCGACTGACCGAGGACGCGAAGCAACATCATCCAGTGGCGATAGCCGGGGACTTTAACGCCTGGGCAGTGGACTGGGGCAGTAAGCAGACTAATGCACGAGGAAGAGAGCTGCTAGAAGCTCTTTCTACACTAGATGTAATCTTGCTCAACAGTGGTGACTCGCCGACCTACATTAAAGGTGACGCAAGCTCGATTGTAGACGTCACTTTTGTCAGTACCAGCCTTGCTAAAGGTAACTCTAACTGGAAGGTACTGGACATCTACACTGCCAGTGACCATCATGCGATACTCTGGGAAACGTCAAACGACCAGAACCTCAGGGGGCCTATCAAGCAATTTAACACCGTCGGTTGGAAGGTGAAATCTTTTGACCCAGAAGTATTGTTAACAGCCCTCGATAGTGATCCGATAGAGACTGGATGTGCAGAAGAACATACTAAGGCCCTGATGATGCGAGTAACACAAGCTTGTGATGCCAGTATGCCTCGAAAACGTGTTATGAATTCAAGACCTGCGGTACACTGGTGGAATGATCATATCAGCAACCTCCGTAAAAAGTGTCATCGAAAGAGAAGAATATCTCAGCGTGGCTATCAACGACCTAACTCTGCAGTGCTGATCGCAGAGTACAAAAAAGCTCGTCGTGAACTTAATAAGGCCATAAAAAATAGCAAAGGAAGATGCTGGAAAGAGCTCATATACGAGGTCGACAAAGACGTGTGGGGTCGGCCGTATAAGGTGGTCATGACGCACCTGAAGAAACAACAAATGCCGTCACCTACGTGTCCCTAACTCCTTCAGAAAATCGTCACTGCGCTGTTTCCACAGCAACACAGTCTCAATTATCAGTCAACGCAAGGTGAACTGGACGACATTCCACCTGTCACTGAAGAAGAATTGTTGGAGGCCTGTAACCGCGTCGGGAATAATAAAGCACCGGGATTGAACGGAATCCCTAATATTGCCTTGAAAACATCTATTAGAGCAGCGCCAGTGTTATTTCTCGACGTCTACAACATCTGCTTGAAGGAAGGGATTTTTCCTCGGAAGTGGAAACAACAACGGCTGGTACTACTTCCTAAAGGGAAAAAGCCACCGGAAGAACCGTTATCTTATCGTCCACTCTGCATGCTGGATACAGCCGGTAAGATACTAGAACGTATAATCCACCAAAGGATAGAAGCATTTGTCGATCCACTCTTAGCAGACAATCAGTACGGATTCCGGAAAGGACGATCAACCCTGGACGCGATCAACCTGGTTGTCGGTATAGCCAAAGACGCAATCGCCGGTACCAGATGGAAGGGGGGAACGAAAAAATATTGCCTGGTGGCAACTTTAGACATAAAAAATGCCTTCAACTCCGCCAACTGGGATTGCATCATGCAAGCTCTTCAAGAGATGAACGTACCAGGATACCTACGAAGGATAGTCGCTAGCTACTTCACAGATAGAGTCCTGAGATATGACACGAAGAATGGTCCAAAGGAGTATGATGTTACTGGAGGTGTACCGCAGGGTTCTGTTCTCGGTCCACTTCTTTGGAATGTCATGTACAACGGATTGCTGAGACTGAAACTACCAAGAAATGTCAAACTGGTAGCGTACGCGGACGACGTAGCCGTAGTAATCGTCGCCAAGCATCTTGATGAGATAAAACATATGTTCGCTATCACCTTTGAGCGAATTAACCAGTGGATGGACACAGTAAATCTACAACTGGCTAAACAGAAGACCGAGGCTGTACTTATCACTAGCAGAAAAGTGGTGGAAACGATCAATCTAAACGTCGGAGACCAAGAAATCACATCCCAACCATTCATTCGATATCTGGGAGTGGTGCTCGATGCCCGACTTAACTTCAAACAACAAGTTGAACACGTGACCGCCAAAGCATTAGCAGTAGTAACTAACCTAGTACGATTGATGCCCAACATCGGTGGCCCGAAGCAGACAAGGAGGTCATTGCTATCATCAGTAGTTACATCGGTCCTCACATATGGTATATCCATTTGGGCCGACGCACTTGAGATCCAAAAATCATGGAGGAAAGCATGTCCAGTTTACCGACTGAGCGCGCTAAGAGTAGCCAGCGCCTTTCGAACAATATCATAGGAAGCAGTGTGTGTTATTTCCGGAACTTTGCCGCTCAGAGTCCTAGCTGAGGAAAGACGGAACCTTTATCAACGAAAGAGGACAACCACACTAAGTGCCGAGGAACTCAGAGCTAAAGAACGGCAGAACAGCATCGCACGATGGCAATCGCAATGGGACGCCGCGACAACAGGGAGATGGACACACCGTCTCATACCGAAGATCGACGTTTGGCTAAACCGAAGTCATGGCGAGGTCAATTACTATCTGACGCAGTTGTTGTCAGGACATGGATGTTTTCGGACGTATCTTCACCGCTTCAAGCATGATGATTCACCGGAGTGCCCGCCCTGCCCAGGAATCAATGAAGACGCGGAGCACGTTTTCTTTGAGTGCCCACGATTTTACCCACAGCGAGATGAGCTGGAGATGATCCTAAAGAAGAAAATCCAACCAGAGACAATAGTAGAAGCAATGTTGTCATCAAGAGCCTCCTGGAACGCCATCAGCATATTTGCAACAGAAGTCCTCATAGACTTGCGTTTCATCGAAAGAAGAAGAGCAAATGACAACAACTAGAAGAAAGGTAAAATAACACCTTAGCTACCAGAAGAAAGAGCAGTAGCTAGATCCTCCCCTCACGAAGTAATGCCTAACGGCGGTTTCCATGAGGGATTAGGGGAAAGAGGAAAAGAGGTTTAGGGTTTAGTGGGTAGGGGCGTTAGCGTCGAGTTTTAGTATGACACTGCGTCGAGTCACCACATATCCAGGCCAAACAAATATGCCTAGAATCCGTAAAAAAGATTCCCCCCCTTAAAAAAAAACACACACACACACACACATACATACATACACCATCGCGGGAATAGTTAGGGAAGCTTCCTAGGACCTCGAAACGTCGAGATTCGATGAAAACTCGATTTTCGTAAAACGGGGTGAAAACAACAACTTCCCAATTTTTGAAAATCTTCGATTTTCTTGGCGGGAAGTTAAAAAAAAAATATTCGATAAATTTTATTTTTTGTACAATTACAATATGCTTTCCAGTTAACCAATCAGAGTCTTGATACATATGATACATTGTTCTCCGTGAATCCAAACATGCAGAAAAAAAATTGAGTGGAACTGCTTGCTGTCCACAAAAAGTTTACCTAGCTTTCGCATATTTATGTAATATAATTTAATTAATGTTGCAATATACCTTGCCCAGATAGTATTAATAATTAATGATTTAAAATAAGAAGAAAGTTAACAAATAATAAAAGGTTATGTTATGTTTAGATGTATCTCGACCAAAGCGCGATCGATATGCTGTCTGGTGGACTTAATGTGTTCAGCGGTAATGTGTCGTCACAAAATAAAATATTTATTCTTTCAATAACATATACAAAGAAGGATTCGTTTGAATCAAGAAAAAAAAATTTTATTATTGTTTTTTTATATCATCTCAAAAAAATTAAGTCTTCCTGAAAGAAATTTTTTCCTTGATTCAAGAAATCTTTCCTGATTTAAGAAAGTTTAGTTTCTTCCTTCGAATAATATTTTATCTTAGTTGAAGTAAATTTTTTAATCACAAAAAAATTTATCTTTTAATCTGATTAATTTTCGATTTTAGTTCGTTAGATTTTTTCGCACCCAATTATATTAAATTAAAATTTTCAAAAAATATAATATTACTTTTATAAGTTTGAATTAATTGTTAAATAATGTAATTGATGATAATCAAATCATAATTATTTTTCGGATCGAACCATGCTCAGTAAAAAATATTGTGTCAAATTAACACAATTCTTCTGTTAAGTATGGCACACGCAAAATTTATGTTAAATTTTTACAAAAAAAAATATATCAAATTTTTAACACAAATTTTGTGTTAAAATACTGTCACTAAAAGAAAATAAATGACCTAACACAATTGAATTGTCAATAGAAACACAAACTAAGTGCTAATTAACTGAAATTTGCATCTTTTTAATAATTAATTTTAATACGGCTTCTGAATGAAAACGAGATTCCGGTAAATAGTTTTAAGGAAAGAAACTCACGATGTTTATTTGCAAATTATTTCATTACACATTTTTATTCATTCCAACCAGATAAAGAAAATAAATCAAGTACAAATAGTTAATATATTTGTTTTAAATTAAATTTTATATTATTTTCAAAAAAATAATAATAAATTGTCTAACGATTATCTCTTTTTGTTTATTTTAATGAATATGACTCAAATAAATTTTTTTATTTAAATAAAATAATCGTGTGGAAATTTGAGGTTATATAAATAAATCATAATGTATTAATTACTGTAAGTTACAGCTTGATATTTTAAATTTTTGTTATTAGAAATGAACTTCGCGATTTTATTAAAATAAAATCTTTTTTTAAACGATATTATTATAATAATACGTTGATAACAAAAACAAACATGAATTATCTCACTGTAACTACTAATGTAGCGCTTTGCTGTGTGAACCGAAGAAAGAGAGCGTCAATACACAAACTTTTTATTGCTGTTGACATTTCAACACAAAATTTATAATGATTTTTAAGTATCACAGAAAAAGTGTTACGAAAGACTAAATAACACATTTATTTTTTTTATGTTAAAAAAGTGAGTAACACAAAAAAATCAACACAATTATTTTGAAAACAAACCGTATTCAGCACTAATACATAAAATTTTTTACTGTGTGCGTTTGAATTAAATCTTGTGAAGTGGCTTTTAAAGTAGTCGAGTTATTCCGACCTAGTACTAAAAAAAGTGTCATAATTTTGTAACTGTATATGGCCTATAAGTATTGTTACCGATAATTATAAAAGATATTCCCAGAAATTAAAAAATTATAGATGAAAATCCCATGATTTGGAATAATCGTTTTTATAATCCCGAAAAAATAAAAAAACACAACTATTTTTTTCTAAGTTAGTTTTTCTTTCATCAACGCTTGTGAATAAATGCAAGTAAATATTTGCGTTTTCGCATATCACTAGTAAATGATTTTGGGAAAATTGATTCTGGATACTTCTGGTTTATTTTTTTTTTATTCTCTTTTCTATCTTAAGCACAATTAACCCTTCAGCACTCTCGCAAAACGATTTACTATCATTACTCGCGCGATGAGAAAAACTCTCACGCCTTTTGTGGAAGCGCACGCATGCTTATAGCCCCTTTAATTTAAAAAATCTCAAACAAGATAAATTTTTTAAAATAAAAAAAAATTTACTTATTTAATAATAATACATCCAAACACAAATGCACTCTTACGGGAACCTCCGAACTGTACCGATTTTTTAAATTCTGACCCCTCTACTTTACTATTGCGATGAGAAAATATCTCATAGAGTTAATGAAATTTATTTTATTTTTTTATAGTATAGAACAATTTAAATAATAATATTGCAATCTGAAATAATATTAATTTTTTGGCAGATAGAAAAAAAATCACATAGTCATTCCATTTGAAATTTGAAAGAAAATTTGAGTTATTGATGAGCGTGAGAGAAAATCTCATAGCGAGAGTGCTGAAGGGTTAAGAAAATTTTCTTCGATAATTTCTTACTATACTTCAAAATATTTATACCAAGAACTCAGCTTTTTGATTTTCTTTCACTGCAGTACTTTTTTTTGATTAATTTTCTTATCAGTTCTATCGAAAAAATTAAAAAATTCTGTGTGTTTATCACTTGAATTTCAAGCAAATTCATTTTATTCCTTTCACTCTCAGAGTTTCAACATATTATAGAAGCAGGCAGTACTTTTTACCGCAATGCAGAGCATTGCATTCAAGTAACTCAGTGCGAGACTCCTCATTTTCATAGGACAGAATATAGAACTGAAGATGGATAATCGTCTACAGTATGTAGTATAACATAAGGTTAAATCAAGATTCACCCGCTGTTTCCTTTTCATTAATTAAAAATCGATGCACGCTTTGCACTATTATAATTCGTATGATTATAGAAATGATGAATACAAATGATTAATTTCCATACACAATTGATAATGTTAATTGGAGAATTAAATAAAGTAAAATTTATAAAACTCATATTTACAAATATCATAAATGAAGTTTAGCTCAATTAATTCATTGGCTTAAATAAGTGGGTCGATATATGATTACAAAACTATAAAAAATCTATAATAACACAAAAAAATCCATGTGGTTAGCCTTACATAAAAAAAAAAATTTTAATCTTATATACACATAAAAAAACTATTAATAAGTTGAATTCTGAAAACGTGTATTGCTGATTTGAACTTTTCAAACTATTCACCGCAATTTCATTAACTAAACGATTCTTCTTAACTTTAAACTCGTTTAAGATGATTACTTAAAAGAATAAGTGTACGGAGTTTAATTACGAACTATTAAAAATAATAGACGCAATTTCTACTTAAGTATGATATTATTGAGTATGATAGAATGCGAGTTTTGGCTAACAAATAATTTTATTATCATCTTTAGCAAACATTTTTTCAAAATAGGATATCTGATTCATTCGAAAACTATTTGAGTAATAAAACTCACAAAAATGGCTTTTTTCACTATTGCATGTTTCAAGCTCAAAGCTTGACAACAATAATAAACTATTGCCCAAACTTTGAAAATCAATATGTCAATATGTGTAAATAGATATTTTCTGTACATGTGTGCAAATATAGAGATTCCAACAGGTTTCAAAAGTGAGATTGCGAATCTGAAATTATGGCTCATTTTCAAGAAGACCGCATATATTGTGTGCGAGATTTTGTTAACAACATATCATACAATCACAAATAAATAAAATACTCATGAAGTCCACCAGGATTTTCACTTTTGGAACATATACTATATTGAACTATATTTTTTGTGACATGAAAAATGGAGTTAAGATTAGAAAAAAAAAAAAAATTAGGAAAACGGTTGACCCTGAAGGCCATCCCTGCAACTTCCCGCTAATTCCAAACCTGCACTGAAAAAAAAGTTTTCTGCTCAGCACGATCTACTGTATAGTAAGAGTGAATCGTCACCGGTACGATCCGTAGAAGCTACGAGTAGCAGTCTAGATAGTGACCGTCACGATCTATTCGGTGCCATTCACGAAACGTATTGCTACCGTTAGTATACAGTTTTCCTAACCTCACTCTCCTCAAAATAGTAAAGTGTAGAACGTGACAGTAGTGATCTCGAATCGTGCGGAGAAGAAAACTTTTTTTTCTGTGTGGATGCTTAAAATTGCACTTATGACGTTTTTGAGCTCTTCGAGCTAATAAATACAATTTCTGTGTTATTTTGAGCTCTCCGAGCTCAAAAAAATAGCTTTTGTGTGCTTTTGAGCTCAAAAGTTTGATAGAAGTTTGATAAAACACTATTTTTTGAGTTTTCAAACTGCAATAACTTTTGAATGAATGAATCGATTTTCTTGCGGTTGGCGGCATTTGACGCAGTTTTTTGAGCATCATAAAAGATCTTCAAGTTTTAATTTATAAAACTAGAAAATTTGGAGTATTTCCAAGGAAACACTTTTTTCAGTTTTATTTCTTGCACAATATCTCTCGAACGAATCAACCGATTTTGACCGGATTAGCGGCAATTGACGTGGTTTTTCAAGGTTAAAAGCTGATTAGTTTTTGGAGTTGATCGATAGAGCCGTTTGAAAGTTATTTCAAAAAAACCACTTTCTAAAAAAATTTTTTTTTTAAGCTAAGAAAATCGAAGATTTTCAAAAATCGAGAAGTTATTGGTTTTAACGCGTATTTCGAAAATCGAGTTTTCATCAGATCTCGATGTTTCGAGGTCCTAAACTGAGAAAAAAGTGCATAGTTAACTGAATTATAACATCACAATTATGAAAATATAGTTTTCTGAACTTTTTTTTTGTAGTTACTCAAACTATGCATTAGTTTAAGTAACTATTGATAAATAGTTATATCGACTATATTTTAATTAATATGTTTTTGTTATCGCGTTAAACAAAAAGTTATTAGGTGACTGAAAGATTTTTACGGACGACGTCTCAGATAGCTAAACTGGAAGAGCCCTTAGTGCGTAACCAAAAGATCCGAGTTCGATTCCCGGTCCGAGCTATCCGAATTATTTTTTCTGTTTTCTGAGTTAAAGTTAATCAAGATGGCTATTAAGCTGATTTTTAACTGAAAATAGTTCAAGTAACTATCTATTGGGGTTCAATATAATAAATAATGTTAGGTACAATAACTGCAATTAAATAGTGATGATGCTATTTAACTAGATTTTCCTAGTTCAGTTGACCATATTTTTCTCTCAGTGTATAGGAAGCTTCCCTAAATGTTTTCGCGATGAAGTCCGTATGTGTGTATGTGTGTGTGTGTGTGTGTGTGTGTGTGTGTGTGTGTGTGTGTGTGTGTGTGTGTGTGTGTGTGTGTGTGTGTATGTGTATGTATCAAATTTTTTTCTTCTTTATTTCATTTACTGTAAGAAAATCATGACCCGAGTTTAATGAATTAAATTTTTAAATAGTTTCACGGAATTATCAATTTATTACTCTACACGGAGGGAAAGATATGTTTGGAAAATCAGAAAAGTGCACGTCTTATAACGCTCATTTATCACAAAAAAATCTGGAAAATGGTTGATCCTAAAGGCCATCCCTGCAACTTCCGCTAATTCCATATCTAAGCGCTTAAAATTGCACTTATGAGGTTTTTGAGCTCTTCAAGTCAAAAGTCTGATAAAAGTTTCAAAGAACACTATTTTTTGAACTTTCGAAGTGCAATAACTCTTGAATGAATTAAGAACGAATAATCGAAACTTTTATCAGGCATGTATATATATATATATATATATTGTAACAGGGTAAATTACCCTTTGACGGTAAACCCGCACTCGTGCGTGAATTAGTCGACGCAGCACTGGCGCGTCTCGGTCTTCGGGACCCGACTAGTATTAAGTGAGGGAAATTTTAGGTTTCTTGGTCAGTTGAGTAGAGGCAACAAGTGAGAAGTAGTGCAGTGACCAATGCAGTAACATTGCTAGCCAAAACAGTCCAAAGAAGGAAGCCTGAGTTTCCAAAGCACAAAAATTACACAGGTATTGAGACTTTGATTCCTTTGATGAGCCAAGGGGGTCATATACCCGGCTCATCAATTTTACTACTTCTCATTATAAATTAATTTTTTTTGGTAATTCAATTGTTTATAATAATTTTACTTAATAATAATTATTTATTTAATTAATTTGGTTCGTTAGCAGTTTGAACATTCTTCTTGGGGATATTATACCCGAGGAATGTTCTAGACCTCTTGGGTTTGCAAGTCATGAATAATTAATTTTATTAATACAGCTGGTTAATAATTATTAACATCTTAGATTGGGTTAAATAAATCTATTTTATATTGATTAAATTCTGAACATCGAGAAAGTCCCAGTCAACACGACATAGTATTTGGTACCCGAGGTCAAAACGTGTTACGCAGTTACGAACGCCGGCGTCCATTTTTGGCGCGCAAATTCCTTGTGAATTTTAGTACGCAGTAAATTGTGAAATTAACAACTGGACTATTATTATAAATTATAACAATTGAATTATCATTTATTAATATTATTTGTTACAAGAAAGTATTATTTATTTAATATAATTTATTGAGAATTGGCTACTGAACTTCGACGCAATTGAGATCGAATTACCCGTGGATAATTTTTCGTGAATTTATTTTATATTGAGACAAATTGTTTTATTAATTATTTATAAATCGAAAAATTCCACGTGGTCATTCATACATTGAACTATCGAAGACTAAAATTATTGTTTTATTGGAATTATTTGTAAAACTATTTATCAGTATGGATTACGTCCGAGAAAATTTAGTTAGAATTTTACAAAGAATTATTCTTAAGAATTTATTCAAAATTTAAGAAATAAAATTACGAGTTGAAATTGGAGTAAAATTTTGCGTCAATATTGTTCCTAAAATTTTATTTAATGTTGAGTATTAAACTCGTGGATAATTTGGAATAAATTCAAGCGTCGGTTTTTAGTGTAGATTTTTTTGAGAATCAAATTATTAGTTGTGAAAATGGGTTACGATTTAATTGCGAGCTAATGACTGAAAATTTTAATAAAAAAAATTAATGTTGTAATTTTTGGAGTTTAATTTTATAAGTCAGAAGTAAAAAGTAAAGTAGAGCCAGTGTGTGTGTGTGTGAAGATCGTGTGGGTGGTGTGAGGCATTTATAGAGCGTGAGGGTCCGGTGGACAGCGCGACTTAGTTAGAAACTGCAGTATAGACGCTCCAATGAGGGTACTGTAGGATTAAGAATTTTTGTTAATTTTAAGAGGTCCTGGTCAGCCGTTAGTTAGGCTGTTAATTTTAAGAAGTTCTGGTCAGCCGTTAGTTAGGCTGTTAATTTTAAGAAGTTCTGGTCAGCCGTTAGTTAGGCTGTTAATTTTAAGAAGTTCTGGTCAGCCGTTAGTTAGGCTGTTAATTTTAAGAGGTCCTGGTCAGCCGTTAGTTAGGCTGTTAGTTTTAAGAAGTTCTGGCCAGCCGTTAGCTAGGCTGTTAAGCCTAGTCTTAAGTTGTTAATTGTAGTGTGAGTGCGTGAGTGATCACCAATTGTTATTTTATATGGTTAATAAATATCGATATATTGTTAAATAAAAATTTATTTCTTTCAGATCACCTTCCTCCACTCTCTCTCGCTGTAGATTATAAGCTCAGCTCTGGTTTCCGGTTCCAGGAACCGAGATACAAAATCCTGGTTTTTCGGTGACCTAAACTTCTTTTTAATTTGAGTGATAGAAATTTACGATGTTGCATCGTATAAATTACGATGTTTGAGTTCTGGTCCAGCACTGCAATTTCCTATACTAAAAATTACGATGTTTTCATTGTAATTTTTCATACAATTTTCTTTCCGTGTATTCCCATACTTTTATGGGAACAGTTCCCAGGCAATTATAGGAACTGTTCCCATAATTATAGGAAATTTTCCCAGAATTATGGGAAAATTTTCTCATAATGATGGGAATGGTTCCCATAATGGTATAGGAATGTTTTCTATAATTATAGGAATGATTCCTATACAATTATAGGAACCATTCCCATAATATTATGGAAAATATTCCCATAATGATATAATAATGGTTCCTATATCATTATGGGAACTATTCCCATAATGGTATAGGAAGGATTCCTAGAATGTTATAGGAATAATTCCTATACCATTATGGGAATCATTCTCAAAATAAAATAAAGATAAAATCTTCGTGCGGAGTGAGTTCGAAATAATTCCTATAATATATACACGGAAAAAAAAAATTGGGGCAGCTACATGATTTTCATGTTGTAGGCAATAATAGTTAAAACAACAATAATAATTAAATAATAATAATTATTATCATAATAATAACAATCTATATTATTAAGAGAATAAGGAAAATTTTGTGGCCAGTGTATTTATGTGATAAAATGGGTTTTTGCTTGGAGTTGTGCCTTTTCAAGGTTTCATATCATTCTCATCAATAGTCAATTTATTATAATAAGAATTTAGGCTGCATTCGAAAATGCTCGGTGCCTAGATACATAATGAAGAAATGACCTTGTATCTGGTAAACTATTGACATTTTTGAAGATATAAGCTCATCCCGATGTTACACTCATCAAGAGCTTTCATTTGAGTACCCACATGCATTTTTGATATATTTGTCATATATACATATCGTCCCGTTTCTGAGTAAACCTCGTATCTACAAAATCGTAATTTTCGGTAAATCGATAAAAACGTTTAAGGTTACTTAATTTTGATAAAAATTTATAACTAATTTGAAATTTATACTCTTCATTCATCACCTTAAAAAAATTAAACATGATTTTTGCTATCTGCATCGATACCTTGTTGTTATTGTCAATTTCATGTATATACGAGTTTTTTTATCAAATACCCTGGTAATTTTTTTGCAGATACGAGGTTTTGAAACAAAAAAAAATTTTTTTTTTCATAAGATCATTGGCGAAAAATTTTGTTATGCAAGGCTTTCAATTCATTATTAAGGTAGTTTGATCGTCGTATTCTGAGGTCAAATTAATAGATATTTTTTTTTCTTTTTTGCAAGAGATCACTCGAAAAATAGTATAAAATATAAAATTATTTCTAATCAGAATTTAAATGATTAAATTCAATTCATAATTATGGTCAAATAATTATAATAATATAACTATTAAAATATCAACTGACAAGTACTGGGCTGTCACAAAACAATAACAACTGTTATAGGTTATGTAAGGTCGGTACTTAAAACAGTTGCTCACGGTGTTCGTTTATTGTTTAAATTTGCAAATATCACTTCAATATATTAAATCTGCTATAATTTACATGAACTTTTAATGTATGTTTAACAACAATTTATTTTATCGCAAAAAAGCTTTATGATTATATTTCAATTTCAAATTTGCCGCGCACCGAGAAGTCGCCATTTTTTCTCTAATGAAAGATTAACTGAATTATAAAAAAATAAATAAAAATTTTTTAGAAGTAGCGTCAAAAAAATTCAGCAATCACTTGTGGTATTTATCTGAACAACTTATTTGTTTGTAATTAGTTGAGACAATGTTAGCGCAGAAATCAAATCAAAATTAATTGAATCGGTTCAGAAAAAAAAAAGTCAAATTAAAAACTATAAACGATTTAATGTAAAAAATGTTAATATTAATTCCTTACTAAACAAAGAATTGTATGACTTTGCATCAGAAGAGTCGATGATTATTTTTAAAAGGTTGGAACTCCCAACTGATTTTTTAAATTTACATCCTGATCAGTGGATATCTGACAAAAGTTACAATACGTGCCTCAAAATTTTAAAAAATTTACACCTTGTTAATGATACTGCGGAACGGGCGGTCCAATTAATGGAAGCCTACAATAAAAGCTTAACTGCTGATGAAGAGAAGAAACAGTACTTATTGCAATTTTCAGCTATGCACAGGAAAATATTTCCAAATGCTAACAAGCAGACGTTAATGTTACCATTTTTAGATAAATGAAAAAATGAAATTTTTTGTAATTATAACGATTAATTAATAATAATTTGACTTAGATTATTATATTGAAACGAGTCAATACTTTAATTAAAAATTTTAATGCTCAAAAATGTACAATAAAATTAAATTATTCAAGAATAATAAATCAAATTATTAAGAGTAATAAATTGAAAATTAAATGGAATTTAATGTGTATTTTTTTAAATGTTACCGTTTAACGGGCTATAACTTCGAAAATAGTGGTTCTACAGTCTTCGTCCAAAGAGATATTTTTGTAGAGAATTTAATTTCCTACAAAAACCATAAAAAGGTTTTTCAAAAAAAAAATTTTTTAATAACGAAAAGTCTACTTGAAACAAAAAAAAAAATTTTCCTGTGTTATTTAAATGGGAAATCGAATTTTTTGATGAGCTAAGCCGCTATTGGACTTAAAACCTTTAGCTCAGAGGCATAATTTTTTATTTTCTATATACTACCAGATTTTCTGGTATAGCAGTAAAAAAAAAAATATCACCTAAAAATGACACACCCTAATACATACATAGAGACATACAAACACCATCGCGGGAATAGTCAGGGAAGCTTCCTAGGAACTCAAAACGTCGAGATCTGATGAAAACTCAATTTTCGAAAAATGGGGTAAAAACAATAACTTTCCGATTTTTGAAAATTTTCAATTTTCTTAGCGGGAAGTTAAAAATTTTTTTAAATGTGTTTTTTTTGGAATAACTTGTAAACGGCTCTACCGATTAATTCCAAAAACTCATCAGCTCTTAACATAAAAAAACCACGTCGATCGCTGCCAGTCCGGTCAAAATCGGTTGATTCGTTTGTGAGTTATCGTTGACGAAAGAAAACCGAAATAAGTATTTTTTCGGAATTATTTCAAAATTTTTCGTTTAATCAATTTAAACTTAAAGATTCTTTATGAGACTTGAAAAATTGGGTTGAATGCCATCAACCGCGTAAAAATCGGTCCATTTATTCAAAAGTTATCGCGGTTTAAAAATTTTAAAAATAGTGTTTTATCAAACTTCTATCAGACTTTTGAGCTCGAAGAGCTAAATAATATTTGTATGGATTTATATGGATAAAAAATAAATGTCAATCAACAAAATACAGTCAAATAAGTGTGAACATGTTTACAAACGTTCAGTAATAAGACAACAGCGCCATCTTAACGTTTTCGGCGATACTTACGGTAGATACGAGGTTTTTGAATTCGAACATGTAGATACGAGAAAAATCAAAAGTCTCTAAAAAAAATTCTATTATCATTATGAACATTGCATGTTTGGTTTTACGTTACAAAAATACTAAGGAGTGATTTTCGCTAAAAATCTTAATTTCGAAAAAAATGGAGTTACGAGGTTTACACAGAAAGGGGACGATATATATAATATATATAAATATATAAAATATATGAAAAATTGATGTGGGTACTCAAATGAAAGGTCTCGATGAGTGTAACATCAATATGAGCTTATTTTTTTAAAAATGACAGTTCACAAGATACAAGCTCATTTCTTAATTACATGTTTAGAGATAGAGCATTTTCGAATGCAACCTAAATATCTATTATAAATTGACTATCGACGAGAATGATATGAAACCTTGAAAAAGCACAAATTCATGTCAAATCCTTTGCAATGACACTAAATTTCACTAAAAAATCGATTTCATCATATAACTATCTAGGAGACAAAATTGTTCTTATTCTCTTAATAATGTAAATTATTATTATGATTATTATTTAATCATTATTGTTGTTTCAACTATTATTGCCTGCCCCATGAAAATCATGTTGCTGTCATATGAAAATCATGTATCTTCCATAGTAATATATCATGCGGCAGCCCCAATTTTTTTTTTCCATGTAGGATTTAAACCTATATGTTGTGGGAACCATTCCTATACTATTATAGGAATGGTTCCCATAAATTATGGAAACCATTCCTATAATAGCATAGAAATGATTCCTATAGCATTATGGGAACCATTCCCATAATATTATAGGAATAGTTCTTATAATATTATGGGATTAGTTCCCATAATGATTTAGGAATAGTTTCTATAATAGTATAGGAATTATTCCTATAGTATTATGGGAACCATTCCCATAAAGGTATAGGAATAGTTCCGATAATTTTCTTTCCGTGTATACTTTTAGTGTAGATTTAAAAGTAAATTTAAATTTTGTATTAGGTAGATAAGTATACACGAAATTATGTTTGCTACAATATTATATAATTGTGTAGCAAGGAATAAAACGAGGCGGTTTCAAGACTGCTTCGTCCGGAGTCTGAAATCTCGGTTCATTCAGTTATTTTGAGATTTATAATAAACAAAAGCAAATGCTTACATTATTTCTTTTGTCTCATAAATATTTGCTTATAAATATTTCTAACTTTTAATCAGCGTACAGAAACTGAACAGTTTCTACTCTCAGGGAGAAACCGACTAGTTTCTTCAGTCGAATATCGCATTAGTCTAAAATAATCTTGTTACAGGCTCAAAAGTCATTAAAACTTCAAGTTTCAAGACAAGCGCTGTGATAAATTATTTTTTTTTAGGAGAATACTAACAGATAATCTAATTCAGCTTTATATTTATGGCATGTAGTGAGATCAACACAAAGAATGAAATGAAGTATGGTCTCAATGTTGCAGTAATATGAGCGAATATAAATGCAACTTGAAGTAAGATTATACGGTATGTAAAAGTGTAATGAGTTCTCTTTAAGCCAGTAAATAAAAAAACAGGAGAGTCTTATTGTACTTAATATCGAGTTGGCAAAGATGCACTTAATGGGCGTATTCTTCAAATTTTTCCAAGAATACCAGATTGCTCTCGTTTGTCTATCTTCTATGTATTTTTCTTCATTATCAGTACACATAATTAAAGTATTCGATATTTCGGAATATTTGTTAAAGTTTTCACTTATGCAAACGATTAATATAGAATTTTTTAAGTCAAGTTAAAAACTTCAAACTTTTATAGAGCTCAGCACCCTGAGCTCGACACTTCATTATTAGAAATTTTTCAAAACTCCACGCTCAAAAATGTATTTTTCTTATCATCCTAAAAAATTATTTGTAATTTTTTTTACTTTTGATATTGATTGAGAAATAATTTCAATTTTTATTTATAATTCCCTAAGCAAAAATACATTTTTTCATTAAAGATGTCAAGAAAAACTTCGAGTAGAAGATAAATAATTTTAATGCAGTTCAGATCGTAAAACTTTAAAATATGCGAGAGAAACATAAAAAAATGTAATCTTTTATTTAAGTTTTCCGTTAAATTTTAGGTTGATACAATAATACTGCTTGAATAATTTGCGATCAAATTGGAAATTTCTAAATAAAATTCTAAGGGATTCCAAGAGCTCACATAATTATTTATTTCTTTTTGAGTTCAAAAAGATCGGTCATTTATTGTTGGTTAGATTTCTTTAATTAGATTTTGCACTTCGTATTGTTTTTGTTTTATAACTCTAACACATTAAAAAATAAAAAATAAACATTATTGAAGAACTTGTTGTATAATATCTTTTGAATGAGTAAATGAATAGTGGCCGAGAAATCTTCTTATTATTTAAAGAAAAATACATTTATTTTTCTAATTTTCTGATCACAATATTATAACATAATATAAATTAAATAAATCAATTGAGTTGGGCGAGGCCTGTGACATTCAACATAATTTTTTGAGCTTAACTAAAGATAAAATATTTAGATTGCAATTATCTATCAGTCGATAAATATATCGGTTTTGATAAAAATGTTTTATGACTTTTAAAACGACTCAAACGAAGATACAATGTAGTAAAATTAAATGGTGTAAATTTAAAGAACATTTTTTGACTACTATTAATCAAATATGTTGAAAAATTGAAAGATTTGTACAAATTTTAGAAGTGATAGAAGATTGATAAATTTTTCCGTTAAGTAAAACCTGAAAAAATCAGTATTGCTTATTACAATAATAAATTTCAAGATTCATTTAGGGGGTAGACTAATACACGTCACGTGCGTCAATATTCCCGACAAAATATCCCTGTGAGAAAAAATCACCAGACAAAAATTCTCTCGATTAGATATCACCACGACAGAATATCAATATAATATCATCTCATGATAGCACCTTAACGAAATAACCGTAGACAAAGTACCTATGATAAAATTTCTATCAACTGAAATCCTAAAAAAAACGCGTGATAATGAACAAAATTACAACTAGCATGGTACTACCAAACAGTGGAAGTCACCGTCATTTTTGGATGTCTTTTTTACGGTAAAAATGATTAAATATTATATCAGAGTGATCTTTTATCGCAGAAGATTCTATTGCAGGGATACTTGTTCGAGGCTATCAATACGTGTCACCATTAATACGATGCAGTACGTTTTAGACACCGGAAAAAATGAAGTAAATTTGCATTCAGACCATCTCTAATTAGATTTCTGTATTTGGTAATACTGCTGCATAGACAGTTCGCATAAAAGCAGTAAAATAACTACAAGGAAAATGCTCGTAGACAGCACACAATAAATTAAAGGACAGAAACAGCACGCAAAACGAGCAATAGAGATATACAGAGAAAAGTAAAACAAAAACATACAGGTCGCTCTCTGCTTTCTTACCCAGTAACAGCCGAGAGCTGAAAGACACTGGAAGTATATTTGGCTCAGAGCACGTGATTGCCCGGGGAACAGTTTCTGTTATTTTTTATGTTGCTTTTCTACACAACAATGTTGAAATAAGGTAGCAACTAAATTTATTACGAATAAGTAACTATACATATGATTGAAAATCAGCTTGGGAAAAAGCGTTGATAAATAACATTTTAATCTTTTAAATGGTAATTAATTACCTAGACAAATTTTTAAATCAACTACAAAGACTATTCAGAAACATATTTACCCAGCAATATACTATAGAATGTTTATATGTATATAAAATACTATTGGCGTATGTTATCTAAAAAAAAAAAAAAGTAATGATTTGAATGGTGATTCAATCTGATTATGATAATTGATAATCAACGAAGGTTTTATAGGATAATTTTGTAAAACTTTTTTGATTTCAAATACTGTGATCTTTGATCGATACTCGATTGTTGTTAGGTTAATTAAAATCAATTAATTGAACCACAGAAAATATTCTAATTTTTTCTCTTAAGCGTATTCCTTTTCTTGAGTTTGACCAAAGAATTTTTGAAATATTATAATATCTTTTAATATTAAAGGAAAATTTTTACTCATCAAAATTTATTTATAGACAAAATTTTTTTTTCCAAATTTTTGTGAAATACTATTGTTTGTAACAGAGATATGGGCAAAAATTATAAATAAACAAAATAAAATTTTAAAAAACCGTTGTATGAGCCGATTTTTCTTCCACATATAGCATAATGGTAAATCTGCCATGTGCTTTTCTCTTTTAAGATTTATCGGTTATCGCGTTATCTCGATGTAATTGCTACTTTAAACTGTTTTTATAAAATTAAGTCATTTGGTCTCTCATTTAATTTGATCCTAGACACCACACGAGACCTTATAAATATTTTTATCTTTGTCTGTCACCTCGTCAAAACTTAATAATTAGTATTCTATATTGTTATTGTTTTGAATTACATCAGTGACCGTAAAGTAGCTTCATGAATATATGCCGTTCAATAAACTAAACATTTATTGGTAATAATTTTTTTTTTCGTTTTTTATTTATAAGTTAATGATCCATTTCTTCAGTTTATTTTTTGAATACTTCTGTGCTTTTTAATGCTCTTCGGGCAGTTTTAATTTTAGTTCAATTGGACACGGAAAATTTAAATTCATCAGTTATGAGAAAGACTTGTGAATTCTGTTGAATTTTGTGCTTGTATTATAAACCTAAATTTTTTAATTCAATACTTTAAAAAGTAAAAACAATAAGTTTTTCCTTATTGCTAATTCTGAAAAAATTGAAAAAAAAAATTCCTTTGCAATTTTTCTGAATGTTTCTGTATAAAAAATTTACGTAACGTACGAAGAAAAAATTTACTTAAACAATTAATATTTTTGGAAAGAATCGAAACAATCTTGATTCAAATGACAATTTTCTAGAAGCACGAAAATTTTATCTCTTTAAAAAAATCTCCGTCCTTTTAAATATTTTCTTAGAGTCAAAAAAATTTATTTCCCAGTAAAACTTCTATTTCTGTGTTGTATTAAAATTAAGTATATTTATTTGTTTACAATACATGTTTTGAGTGTTAAAACCTAGTTTTTACATTTTTAATAGAAACTTAATTAGTCACGGGCTGACTAATTTTTGAAATTTAAATTTCAACAGACGTCAACATTTTATAATATTAAAAAAAAAAAACTAGCTATTTTTAGGAAAAGTGCATGCACGTGTGTTTGTTACGTGTTTATTACACTGATATAACAAGAGTCTTTAATGGAAATAATTCGATTTTCTACAAGAGCTATGCAGTTATAATACGAAAAAAATATATGACGTACGTGCACGAGACGGACATTCAAATGTGATGTCATCGGTGAGGTAAATAGGAAAAGAAATTTTCTTTATTTTTAGAAAATTTGAAGAATGGTTGACTTTGTCTTCCTCGAACCTTTCGTTAGTTTGAACTCGAAACATTCTAAGCTGTACTTATCTTATATTATTAGCTTTTTTCAGCTCAAAAAAATACGAATATCCATAATTTTGTGGATAAATCAATCTATTTCTACAAGATTTCTACAAAATTGCGGCTTTCGAAAAAGGGATACTGATTTTTTAACTAATATTTTTGCATTAAAATTTTTTGAAAAAAGCTAGTATCAATTGAAAAAGTTCATCTTTAATTAATTACTAAAATAAATACCTATAAAACTTACATGGAAATTTTAAATTGATCAGTTGAGCCGTTTACGTAAAATGTTACTTTCCAACTTTCAAAATATAGTTTCGAGAAAAGCACTTTTGAAGCTATTAATTATGAGGATGAGAGTAGAGATTTGAAGTTGATGTTTACCAGTATTAAATTTTTTTATGCTTTAGGCCTATTATTTTTTTCGATTTTTTTTAACTTTTTCAATAGTATAACAAAAAAAATTAACAATAAATGATGTGCTTATGTAGTTTTACTATCCATTCTAGATTGAACATCACATCTTGTTTTATCAATCTAGATCTGACTTAATCTAAAAATTTTATTTCGTTAAAAAAAATACCTATTAGATCAGATCTGGTATGATCTGAACAGATAAAATCGGATCTATCAACACACGCACTCTATACCTAAATTTTCATCGAATTCAACGATCTGATTTGATCAAATCAAACCTCTTCCCATGAAAATACAGTCGCAATTTTATTGTAGAATAGAAGTTAGATTTTTTTATCATTGTACGTATTTAAAATACGTTTGAATTGATGTTTTTGTGCGACATATGATCATGGAATACTTCGTATCATGAGAGCAAAGAGCGCTTTTAAAAATACACCTCATATAGACAGATGAATACAATTCTTCTTTAAAATTTTTGATTTATAACATCAGACGTAATAGAGTTCCAAGGGAAGAAGAATCTCTTAAAATATATTGGCAAGAAGAGTTGAATCTCGCTCGATATATTTAACAGCAGGGCGATTAAAGCTATACATTGTTCTCAGATAGCTGTGCTATAAGTTTTCTCAGAAGTTTGTCAACTTTACACGGAAAAAAGTAAACTGTAATAAATA
Source organism: Cotesia glomerata (assembly GCF_020080835.1). Taxonomy (NCBI): domain Eukaryota; kingdom Metazoa; phylum Arthropoda; class Insecta; order Hymenoptera; family Braconidae; genus Cotesia; species Cotesia glomerata. Next base: position 11,496,247 of record NC_058161.1, read on the forward strand.
ACAGTCGATTTATAATAAGTAATGATCAACTGCTAAAAATTACCATTTCAAACAGTAAAATCGTGATTTTACTATTCACTTTATAATATTTACCATTTAAACGTTACAATTTACTCTTTATATGGAAGAAATTACTATTTCAAACAGTAATATTCGCTATAAATGTCTAAAATGTTTAAGTATAATAATTAACAATTCAGACTTTGATATTTATCGTTTGGTACCTAAAAAATGATCTTATGATATGTAAAAAGTATAAAATAAAGTTAGTAAATTTCTAATATAAGCAACGTCAATATTTATAAAGTAAAATGGTAAATTTTAAACGCAACGCTAAAGATCAAACTGTAATTATTGACTTGCTTGGACTGGTAAAATGTATATTTTAAAAGTATAATTTTTACTGTTTGAAATGTTAAATTCTCCCAGAATGAGACCCCCTTCTCTTTCATCTGAGTTCCCCTTCTCCTCATAATATCGACTATATATTGAAATGGCAATTTTTACTGTTTGAAACTGTAATTTTTTAAGATGAAAGAGTCGTTATTTACTATAGTGACGGCTGCTAATTACTTATTTTGGATATTAAATTATAAATTGTGGCTTTTATACTTTCTACATTAAGTTCTGTAATATTTATATTTTTGGCACCCCGATGTCCGCTTTACTGTTTGAAACTATAAAAATTAACCGTAATCCGAGTGAATATTACAGTTTACTTTTTTCCGTGTATTAAAATTTAAATTAAACACAATACTATCTCATAATGTCACAATATTGAAATTTTAAACTTACATATGTTTTTTTTATTGATGATTGATTGTATATATAGTAAACAAAAATCTTGACTAAACTAAAAACATTTTTAATTGCGAGGATATTCACAAAGGATCTAATAATTTTAGTGTTGTAAAAATTTTATTAAACCAAGAAAAAATGTTTTAGTAAAAAAAAATTATTTTTCTTCTAAGACAATTCAGTGTTTTTGAGAATTTTATTAGTTCTAGTCAATCTTTTTCATTTTCCGGTATAGAAATAATAGATTTTCGAAAATTCAAGATGTTATAGATTTTAGTTCAATTTTCTGAAACCGAATTTTCATCAAATTTAGTAGTTTTAAGATAGTTGTATCATGACAATCGGAGCAAACAGTTTATACCAAATTATATAACACAGACAATCAGGACTGTAATCAGGACCTCAAAACTTGTTGTTTCTGTACTTTCCCTAGCCAATCGCGTACGAGTAATTAAATTATTCATTTAAGAAAAAACCTAATATCACCGTCCGAGCTTATAGTTTTAAGAAATTCTAACGCATGCGCGCTTTTTTCGTAACTCAAGTACAGGTGGTGTTGTCAGCTTGTTATTAGTATATCCGAACAAAAACAGTTTCACTGTAAAAAAAAGTCGCGCCAAGTCCACGTTCATAAGACTATTAGGAAAAAAAATTTTTTTTTTTTTTCTTTACAAAAAGATACAAAATAAAAAAATCAAAAAATCCAAGTAACCGATATGATTGTTTATGATTTTCGGAAATTAAAAAAAATCTTATTGTAAATTTAAAAATTAAAAAAAAAATTTTAGAACGTACTTGGTGTGCGTCATTGTGTATTTCAATTTTTTTAAAGTCCTAGTAAATAGATTTTACGAATTTCATTAAAAGTAAAATATTTTGCAACCACTATCATAATGGTCTAAATTGAAATTTACTCAGAATTAAACGATCTATGAAAGTGTCCATTGTGAGGAAGCTGTAGCGTGTATGCATGTAAGCGATTGTACGGAAGCCTAAACCTGATTTCCATGAAAAATGTTAACTCTGACTGGACTAAGGACCTCTTTTGTCATTGAGACAATCCAGCCAGACGTCAGAACTAGGTATGGATACCACTTTTATCAGGGTAGCTTAAGTTGAGAAAGAACATGTTTCAAATTTTAATCATCTATAGAAAAGCTTTTGAATATAATAAATAATGTCATAAGCCTGAAACATAGCATCTAATTTTAGGCTAATCTAAAAATTTCATCCTGTCTCAAGTTAGATTTTTTAGAAATAGAGTTAAGAATCAGTCTCACTCAAATAAATGATGCTGAAACCATGTTCTCTACTAAATACGTCTAATGTGCTTGGCAACCAGGAAGCGCATTCCACACTCAGAGTCTGAAACGGCCGATGAGAAACTTTTTGGCAGTAAAAATAAACGAATAGTAAGAACAGCAGAAGTTGGATAAATGAAATAAAAAAAACGCGCAAAAAAAACGGCTGGCCAGTATCTCAACCGATGGGTTCATTACTTTTGAGAAAACGAACATGTGATGACAGCTAAAGAAATGACAAAAGTATTCATATAAAAAATCAAATCATATACAGATAACAAATTAACATGAGGATTATATTAATAACAATGAGTATTTGTCCTTTTCATAAAATGATAGTATATGGGTGGTCATGCCATGCCAAATCGACAAATTTTCTACCCAACCTTCTTCAATGCTTCTCAAAGTTTTGTATCTTTTTTTACCCCCCAAAAGACATTTTTAGGAACTATTTCAGTTTTTTTTTACCCAATCCAAAAAAAGTTACGAATCTTTTATTAAACCCCTCTTTTTTTTTTTTAATCGCTAGAACTTTTTCAAAAATTGACCGATGGGACCAGACCAGAGTTGTGAAAATTTTAATGAAAAATATTTTCATTAACTCATTAAATTCAATTCTCTAATGAAAAAATTTTCCACTAAAAAATTTAATTTAATTGTGAATGGAAATATTTATCATTAAAAATATTTTTTTAATGATCAGTAAAAATCATTTAAATTAAAATATTGAATTTAATGGTTAATGGAAATATATCAAATTAAAAAAATTTTTTTCAATGATTAATGGAAATTTTTGAAATTAGATATTAAATTTAATCGTTAATCGAAGTATTTTTCAACTTCCCGCTATGAAAATCAATGATTTTCAAAAAATCGGGAAATTAGTAGTTGTACCCTGATTTTCGAAAAACTTCGAAAAAATTTTCGAAATAATTCAAAAAAAGTATTTTTTTGAAATAATTTATTCAATTAATGTCGGATTGTTATTGTAGTCGTAATTTAATTTATAGCTTTTGAGTATCGGCGTCGATTGCTATGAAGAACGTCGAAATCGGTTAATTAGTTCGGTAGACATCGTTGTTGAAAAATATAAAACACGAGCAACCTGCAGTCACTATGTGACTGCCGAGAATTGCCAACTACGAATAAATAAAATTTGCTTAATTACATATCGATTTTTGTTAAATTGCACTCTACTTTCTTAAATATTGATATTCTGAAATATGTAAGCTCACTCCGACATTACACTCATCAAGAGCTTTCATTTGAGTACCCACATCAATTTTTCATATATTTTATAAATTTATATATATTATATATATATATATATATATATATATATATATATATATATATATATATATATATATATATATATATATCAAAAATGCATATGGGTACTCAAATGAAAGCTCTTGATGAGTGTAACATCGGGATGAGCTTATATCTTAAAAAATTTCAATAATTAAGAAATGACGTCGTATTTTGTTTACTGATGATATTTTCTACGATATAAGCTCATCTGGAGTTACACTCATAGAGACCTTTCATTTGAGTACCCACATCAATTTTTCATATATTTATATATGTTATATAAGGAAAGATATAAGGAAAAGAAAGTTTGTGCGACTCTTTTTGATCAATAAAAATCATGTTTTGCGACGAAATGTGTTAACTATTTAGAGAATAATCACCTCGGATGATAAATAAAAATAAAATAATTTTCGTCGTCATAAGGAAAAACACAATTTGTTAGCTTAGTAAAAGTGACAGCGACATTAATTTCTTTTTTAGCAAAAAAAAAAATCAACAAATAACTGCACTATTAAAAATGACCCAGCGAAGCGGGTGTTCACGGCTAGTATATAATAAATATTTTGTTGAGTGAATTTGTTTCACTTGCAATGTCATATGATATATATGAAGATTGCTTATAAACAAAAATCATCTTTATAAATTATTTTCATTAATTATATTACATTATAATAACGTTTATTGTAACATACCGAATTCTATCACAGCTCATAATTATCTTTTAAATTTTTCAATATTAAAAACGTTAATTTATTTAGTGATTTGAATTATTATCATGTGTTACAGTTATGTATTCCAGCTGTCTGGTTATAAAAAATGTCAAAAGAAAATTGCTATTTTTGCTTTTGATTTTAAATAAATATTTGTTAACTGTTAACAAATATTTATTAACATTTAATAAATCATATTTAATAAATAATTTATTAACTGGTAATAAATATATAATAAATCCCATGATGTTAAAAAATCACTTATTAACAGTTAATAAAGCTCATTAAATATAAACAAATCCTTCTATCAATATCAGTGTAACTATACGGAAATCATATATAATTATATATGAATCATATATAACTACATATGAATCATAACTAATTATATATAAATCATATATAATTATAAATGCATTTTGTGATTACTATAAAACATTCTCTGTTTTCATCTCAGAGTCTGCTACTCCAATGATTAATAATCTTTTAAACTATATTTTTTTGTGGAGGAAATAATGGAACTGTATTAATTTATTTAACTTATAAAAATCGATTATGTATTCGATTTGCATTAGTTGTAGGTATTTCAAGCTTTACTCTTCCAGTAAGTTTCGTAGGTAAACAGGTAGCGTGTTAGTCTTTAAAGCGTCAGGTCCCCGGTTCGATTCCCGCTTACAGTGAATTTTTTTTATTTTTATAGAAATAATTATATCTAATTATATATGATTAGATCTTCCCAATTTTCAGGTCTAATTATATATAAGTGATTATATATAACTATATATGATTAAACAAATTCATTTTTTTCCGGGGCATTCAAATAAATAAATAGATTTAGTTACTTCACGGGTTGGCTGATAGATTGGGGTGCGCACATTGCTGGTAATTAAGAAATTTTAGTTTATTTTATTTAAAAAAGTTTAAGTAATTTCACCTCAGTGTTTAAATTAAATAAATACTTGTACTTAATTAACTGCATGGATTATAATTAATATCATGACAAGCGGTTGGACAACTTAAGTTTCTTGATAAAGTCTCTAATAGAGAAGCAATAAAAAATCACAGATCATCAATGGCTCAATCATTTTTTGACTTTAAATTCCCAAATACCTGTGAATTAACTTACTCTGTACGTAAAAGCATTTGGTCGACGTCAGTGCATTTTACATAACTGTCATTAAATCATATTTTTCATTATGTATAGCTTGTAAAGTTGTTCAACATATAAAATAGTTTTGGATATCGATAAACAAAAATAAATAAAAAACCATATCTTACCTCATCATCAGAAGAACGTTCTTCATAATCAGATTCTGTCTTTTTAAAAACAAAAATAGAATCCGAAGGACTCAAAATTCGACTGTTACCAAATTGAGTCTGTTTATCAATCAACTGATCAGATAAATCACTAGTTTTTATCATATTAATTAATTTATTCAATTCGCGAAACTTTAAAAAGTTTTAGGTCCTTTGTGAAAAACTGAATATAGTAGTTAAGTTTTATAACTGGTTATTACTTTTATGCTTCGTCAGGTTTATTGGTGTCTTCAAAAACTATCATTCGATTTAATTCGTAGTAATACTAACTGATCAGTCTCCTGTTGACACCTAAAATAATATTGAGAAATAAGTTTTTTAGAAACTTGAAAAAAAAAAAAATAAATAATAATTACTTTAAATATTGAAAAATCTTGGTTAAAAAATTCATGTCTCATTATCTCACGTTAAATTACAAAAAAAAAGTTACTGATTATAATAACTATAAATATTAATTTCGATCGTATATTTTTGGATAAATTCCATATAAATATATTTATTGCATTACACTGATGTAAGTAACAAATTTTTTCTTTCTCCACTTTTACGGTTTATGCCTTATAATTTTCAATATGGGTACCAATGTATGGTATTACCATAATGCAAAAGTAGTATATAATAGAAAAAATGTTTATATTTTTGGATTTCTCAGTCAAAAAATAAATACTTATTTTCCTGTGTTAAAAGTATATCAAAAAACGAAACAAGTGCATACATCTAAGCGATTTCCTCGCAGAAAGTTATGAAAAAATTTTGAAACTAAATGGAACATTGTCATTCTTATCAATTTTTCGAATATATATATACTACGATCCACAATTTAAAATATTTTCACGTTACTATTAAACTTGAACAATTTTGACTTCTATCAATAAAATTACGCTTGGGACATTTTCTTAATAAAAACTTTTTGTGATAAAATTTTGACCGCTCTAATTCTTAATAAAATTCCAAAATAGATCTTTCGGACACCTATTATATTAAATATTGACATTATAACTTCATAGACAAAAATTCTATAATTGAATATTTTAGCAACCACTTGAGAAAATTAAATTTGCATTCGACTATTTATGCTTCTGATAACAAGTTAAAACAAAATAGTTCTGAAATGGGATAGAAAAAAAAAAAAAAGAATAATATTAAAATTAGATATGATTATTGCTATAAATTCAATATACCTTTAAATTTTCTGTGTAATTGTCGAACCCCTGTTTACAACTCAAAGTACACGTGTTTCCAGAAATAACAAATCAAGTTTTCAGGTTATAAACAAAAATTTATTATTATGTATAAAATGGTTTAAATTTTTATGAATTATGAAATTCAAGAATTTTGTCATTAATGTATTTTTTTGTCAATTGATATTTTTATATTAAATTGTCTTTATTATCATATTAAGTCCGAGAAAACACACTGCACTCAGGCAACTTAAAAATGATAAATATACATATACTACAAATGATATTCGCGCGCAAGCGCGCGCGTGCAAGTAATGCTTTAGTAATAACTCAGAGACCCGTAATCAAATCTTTTGTGCATTCACTTGTTTGATATTTACTAAAATAATGGATACTCCGAAAAATTATTCCTAAAAATAATCCTCTGAATAAAAATATATAAAAGTATTGAAGTTAGTTATAAGTCGGGCCACGATTTATCATTGGTTAAAATTAAGGCGCGCGCGTAGCGCACTGTTTAAATTTCTAGTGCGTATTTAAATAGGATTATCATTTTCGTAAACGTCTAGTAACACGAATCCTATGTACACTCATTATACCACTATCAGCAATGTTACGTGCAGATGAAATAATAGAAAACACGTCTATACATATTTCATATATTAGAGCATCACTTATTATAAGTTCAGTAATATCAGGGATAATGTAACTTCTCAAAGCTCGATCAAGGTGTGAAAAGATTTCCCATTAAATATACACGTAAAACTCGAACTGTTTCCTTAAATTTTCACAGCTCAGCAGCATTTCATAGCATTATTTCAATCAAAGATGGGTTATTTTACTTAAAATTGAATGTTCCACAAAACTGCCCATTGTTGCGCGTAATCGTAACTCATACTGGCGAGGGAGTATGGACCACCAAATCCAATTTTTTCATCAAATTTACGTTTTTATGTCCTTTTCTCGTCACTGAGAAGAGCTGCGAAAAACATTTGAATAACTAACTTGTAGTAGATTTGATTTTCTACAAAAAAGATCCCGAGCACTAAATTGCTAACATCAATATTTCAGGAGATATTAACATCTTAAATTTTTGTAGTTTTAAATTTTTATCTACGACCACTTCCAAACAAAACTGTTGTTCTTTCATTATCTATTATGACGTCTTTAACAAATTACTTCTTTTAAAAAATTAGGAGAATTACAGAAAATACGGGGTATTTTATTTGTCAAATTGATCACTTTTGAACTCGATCTGCTATTTTTTAATATGAAAAAGCGTGCGAATGAACCTATTGACTTATTTCTTTTCTTTTAGTATTTGTTTCTCATTACCCTTTACGAAAAAGCAGTATGGCAAAATTTGACGAACCGTTCTTTTTATTTCTTTTTCTTACTTTTTATAATCAATGACAATTTTTTTGACAAAAACCACTTTTAATCATTATTAAAAGTATAAATAATTTATTATTCACCTTTTTTATAAAAAATTTCAGGGGACCCACTTTGCCCCTAAAATTTTGAGTCCTAAATGTTAGGAGGGCCCACTTTGCCCCCCCCCCCTTCCCCTACTTGATAATATATCTGTCCCTGAATCGTGAAACAATATGATCAACGTCTTTGAGAAGAAAGATTTGCTAAGTTAGCATGGAAAGAAGCAAAAGAGAATGAACTATTAAAAATTTCTAATGCAATCAAAAAAATTTTGTGATTTTTCATGAATTCCCGAAAATCAAGATTTTATTAAAGCTGGAGGATCTGTTTGATTCAAATCTACTTCGCCATGACGGCAACAATCATTAAAATAATTATATTTATTAGCGACTTTTTCAGCAACAAAATGTTTTGCATTACAATGTCAACATTTAACAATCATATTACCAATGATGTAATGCTCTTGAATTTCATCGTTATTGTTTGCTACTGTTAAGTTATTTTCATTAGGTTGTCTTAAAGGCTGATTTTGATTTGGATTGTTATCATTAGGAAACTCTGTTTGATGAAGTTCGTCGTTTGGTTTACTATAATTACGATCAGATTGACAATATTGAAATGTCGTTGATTCATACGAAGATGGAGAATGATATGATTGTCTTCAGAATATTGATATTCTGATTTTGTCGAAAACGATGTAGGGATCGACGTAGAAAAACCGTCATGTACAGTAGAGCAATAATCATGATTGGATCTCACATTGTGTTGTTTGTTAGATGTTATTGGAGAGACTGCTTCAGGTATAAATGACTTTAATGGGAAAGTATTGTGATGCATAGGGTTGGAAATCAGATTGTTATTTTCTGGGTATCTAAACAATGATATATTACCAGGCGTAGACGAAAGATTTACAAAATTGTTCATAATATCATCTAAAGCAGAATCTTAGGGACAGTTAGCATTGCCAGAAGGTGTTATAGTAACATTTTTCGAATTACTATTTATAATATGATATCTGTCGAAATTATTTGAAGATGATCTAATATGAGAGGATTGATTGGGTGCCCTCGCGGTTTTGATAATGCCGTAAAAATACCGTAATTTTTCGGCATTTATGCTCATGCCGTATATTTACCGTTATAATTCGGTAATAATGCGGTTAAACTATAGTTGTTTTGGCCAGTTTTTATACTCTAGTTATCCAGTATATATACTGCACTTATGCTGTACAGTTACCAAAAATATACTATACAATTACCGCATTAATGCCCAAATTTTACCCAAAAAATTCCCAATAATTACCGTAATAATACAGTAATTTTGCCGAATATTTTCTGACATAATGGACAATTATTAAAGATTTAGTTTTATTTTTAGTTCACTTCTATGTTAGAAATGCATAAAATGAAAAATTTCAAATTTTGCTTTTTATTCTCCATCGCTACTTTGCAAAAACAAATACTGTTTTTGAATAAAAAATATGTACTTAGAATATTATTTTTTAATTAGGTATTTAGCGATAATTAATATAAAATAATACATATGTTAAGTAAATATATTCTAATTTTAATTTCAATTTTTAATTTCTCACTTAGAAAATTGCAAATTTTCTAAAATCGAAAAGTTATATTGTTTCACATATATAACTATATTATTTAATTTTAAATATGCTTATAGTAAGATGGACGGTGTGGCTTAATGTATATTGAATAAGCAAAAAAACACTATGGTATAGACCGGGTAGCTCAAATGGTAGAGTAGCCGACATGTCCTCAGGACGTTCTGGGTTCGAATCCTAGTCCGAGCGTTATTTAATTTGACACCATTTTTTAAATATGGTTTTAATACAGTCATTTTACCGCCTTATTACCGTAAAAATGCCGCATTTTCAGCGTAAATGTATCGCATTTTTACGGTAAATGTTCCGTAATTTTTCGATAAAAAAACTGACCAAAACAACTGAAAAAATACCGCATTAATACTGTATAATTGCGACATTTTTTTGGCATTTACAAAACCGCTAGGGTGGTTTTTTTCTTTAACAATTTGTGGATTACGTTGCCTTTTCTTTTTTTTTCACATCGTATTCGTTTAATGTCTTCTTCTTTCCTCTATTGTTCGCATAATTTTACGCCGTCCCATATTTACACAACAGTTGGTTGCTAACGATAATAAGAAATTTATTTTCAACTTTCAATTAATAAAATAAAATAGTATTTTATATAATTTATGTTACTTTAATACATGAAAAATATGTGATAATAATAAATATTTAAAATGATAAAAAAAATTCCATCAATTAACAATAAACTAATATGGGTCATTCTATGTCAAATCGACCAATAGTTGGAATCGACCCCTTTCTATTTGAATAAATTTTGATCAGAAGTTTTCTTTTATCATATAACGAAGTTCTGCCAAAGGAAAAAAAATAAAAAAATTTTTTTCAAAAGATATCCAAATTCAAAATTTAGCGATTTTTCCAGTTTTTCAATTTTGTTTTTGTAATATCTCGAACGCTATTATAGATACAGGAATAGGCTTTCGTTTGTTTGAAAGGGGACACTTGGGACTATTGAAAAAAAAAATATTTTAGAAAAAAATTTCGAAAAATGCCAAATTTGTCAAATGTTGAATTTTTGAAAATCGTCAAAAATGACGACCGCCATTAAAACTTTGGCTCAATTTTTTTTGTATAATACCATGCACTGATCTTAAAAGATATTGAAATTTTTGGAGAGGTATTTTTTTTTTCAAAAATATGAATTTTTTAATTAAAAAAAAAAAATTTTTTTTATTTTTTGCAACTTCTAAATAAGGTAAAGTTATGCAGATACATAATATTGTAATTTTGAGCATTTAAAAATTGAATGCATGACGTGGAAATATTAAATAATAAATTAATTTCAACTTTTTTTTTATTTTTTGGATATAATCTTGTAGTCATCCTTAACGCATGATATAATTTTTTATTTTTTTAACGCATGATATATTTTGTCCGTTTCTTCACTCCAATTACAGTTTTCAACGTCAAATAACTCAAACAGATATTAATTTTCAATAAAAATCAGAAATAATTTCATGAAAATATCAATTTCTTTTCGTTCTTTCGAATACTTATTTACTTACAAATTTCTGCACATTAATGGTTCTCAATCTCAAATTACAAATTATTCCCATGTTAATAAGACGATAAGTGGCGTCAACAACTACAAATGAAGTAAAAAAAGGACAAATAACAATTTATATCATGCTAAATTATATATGATAAAAGAAAACTTCTGACCAAAATTTATCCAAATCGAAGGGGCTCGATTCCAACTATTGGTCGATTTGACATGGAATGACCCATAAATTTTTCAAATTCACCACGTGACAATGTATTCGACTCCTAGAATCCAGCCTTTAATTTAATTTGTTGTCAACTCATTTTTAATTTTCAATTGTTTTATTTGAAAATTATTGATAATGCAATGATAATACTGAAATCAGCAGTCGCTTAAAAATTTTTTGTTTTTTTTTCATTAATTAAATTAGAACTAAAAAAATATTTCCAAAAATTGCACTTATAGTTTTTCAAAAAAATCTTCTGCATGTAAAATTTTTCTTTTAATTTCCAAAAAGTGTATTTATCGTTTTTCGAAAAGATCTTCTAATTTTATTTTAATTTTTTAGTTATAATTCTTTCAATGATTAAAATTGTCAGATGTCTGCTAATTTCATTTTCATGCATACATGATGAACTATTTTTTTTATAAATAATATATATGTATAAAAATTAATAAATGTTATGCTAAATAATAAAATTCTAATATTTCAAGAGGAAAAAAAACTTCATGATGGCTTCACCTATTAGAAAAAATTATAAATACTTTTCGTAAGTGGTAATATATGTAATATAGTACTTAAAATAATATAGGGACCCTACAACCCCACTACTTACTCCACCCGCACATGTGCTAAAAATTAACAATAAGAATAAAATTATTTTTTTTTTTTGCTAAATTTAATCCGTTTTGGATTGTTCTAGTAAAATTTTAATTAAATAAAAATTAATTGTATTGGTATTTACTTATAACAATAAGGTTTTTTTTTTTATTTTCCTGGTAATTTTAAAATATATATATATATATATATATACAGGGTGTCCCAAAAGTAACGGACGCCATTGTAGCATCTAATGAAAAAAATAATTCTGATACGAAAAGTCCTTAGCCATTTTTTAATTAACTGCATAGATAATTAATTATTAATTAAAATAACGTCTCTTTATGTGTCAGAGAGAGAGCGCCAGTGTCCAGTAAAGTATGTGCCAAACAAAGACACAACTAACTAGCTCTCTCTAACGCATAAAATGACGTTATTTTAATTAATTAATTATCTATGCGTCTGATTAAAAAATGGCTAAGGACTTTTCGTCTCAAAATTTTTTTTGTTTATCAGATTTTACAATGGCGTCCGTCACTTTTGGGACACTCTGTATATATATATTTTGGAAATTAATTTATAAAAAGATAAAGTTGTTATTTGGAAAAAATTTATCAGAACAAATACTTTAAAAATGAATTTTATTTTGATGAATAAATCTTGATATTAATTTGATGAATAAATTTTGATATTAAACTTAAAATGAACAACTTTCATTTTCAAAATGTTATGTTTATTACTAATGACTAATAAGATAATTTAAAAATAACTTAAAAAAACTTATTTTATTGTAGATACAAAACATACTGAGAAAATTACATAATTAGTTTTTAATGTCAAGTCGCTTTTGTTTAAAATATCAAATACCACTTAATTATTATAAAAAAATAACGTATTTATTAATTGGATGATTTTAACAGATCATAATTCCATTGGATTTTCATTATTCGGTATTATAACAGCCATCGTACGAGGTTTTAATAATACATCTCCTTGAATATTATTTTCAAAAGTGCAGCCTTTCAAGGATATTTCTGTAACATCCTCTAAAAGATTTACACTGCCATTTTTCCCTTCCGCGCTGGTAAGATATTTTTGGGTTTCTAAGCGAATGCCGTACTCCATAAAGCCTGATAAACAGCAATTTGTGAGGCGGATTCGCGATTCATCTTGGAGCTAAAATTAGATTTAATTAATCAATAATCAATAAATAAAATAAATTAAAGTATAAACTTAAAAACCATACTTGAATGCCTTCCGTGCATTTTTCAAATTTACAATCTTTTAAAGTAACTTCTCCATCAGCATGAGCAACAACTGCAGTTCCAAGATTCACAAAAATTGTATTTTCAGCAATCAATTTACTGTTTGGCAATACAACAATTCCTAGTTTCATAACGCTATGATTCGATGCAAATATTTTACAATATCTTAGCCTAATGATGCCTTTCCTTGCTAAAATTCCCACTAGAAGCTCACCAAGATCAACAGTAACATTATCTAAGACCACCTTAAAATAATAATGTATTTATAATCGTGGAATTATTACTTGAAAATAAAACCCAAATCAAAACAGTAATATATACCTCCTCTCCAGAAAAATCAAATAAAGATGAACAGCAGACATTTTCCTTAGCATGAATAATCGTATTTATACTATTGCCAATACTTTTAATAGTGCCTCCATACTCTAAGCCACCAGCTCCTGAAATATAATGTTCTCCCTCTGTTACAAATACTTTATCATTTGTCTCAGAAGCATCTAATGCTTCTTGTAAATCTGCTGTAATTCTGAAAAATGATGATGAACAATTTAATCCATTATTTATAAAATAATATTAATTGAATAAAAAATAAAAAAATTATTCTAACTTGATAAATGTATCTTTTGTCACAAATTTATCAACTTTTTTTAAGCTTATAATTGTATCCTCCAACGATCCTCCTCGCCAAACGACAAAAGCTTCCGGTTTTCTATCTAGACTTTCTTCTCTTTTTACTTGTCGGTTTGGTGTGTTAGAATTAGGATTCCGTTGTAGTACATCTCTCATTGCTGGATTTTCAAGTACGTTAACTTCTGCTTTAATTTGTTGCATTCTCAAGTGAAGCTTCATAAGTTGACAAGTTTTTCCTTCATCTACCAAAAACTTGGTGTCTTCTGTTTCTTCGTCATCATCAGAAATGTCTGCTTCTAATCTAGATATTTTATCAGAAATATCTTTAGCTTCTTTTATTAAAGTCCTTATAATATCAGCAGTTTCTTTATTTACATTGTTCCGTTTAATGTCAAAAAATAACCTTAACCGTGTTTCTAAATGAAGTAATACCCAATCGAAGTTTTCATCATCATCAACATCCCAAGGCATCCATAGATGGTTATAAAAAAACCTCAACTGTTCAATGCATTCAGCAGTACCGATTATATCTAATGTACTGTTGTTTTGATTTTTTGCTGGATATAATTCAATCAAAGGTACTTGATATTTTTCTGGCAAATGTATCTCATCTTGTACCGCAATTATTTTTACAAAGACAGTCAATTCAGAACAATCAATGTGTTCTGCTGATACGACAACAACAGTAGGATAATGAATTTGTAAATCTTGACAAGTTAATCGAGGGATTTTCCACAACGCTTGCCAACCAACTGGTTCAATCACCAACTCAAGATGGTACGACCATTCTGATTTTATTCTAGATGCTGGAACAATTGTTTCACGGCTTGATAATATTTCGGTAAATTCATTGATACGCTCTTGAAAACTTTTGACAAAAGTATAAACTTCCATTATTCCTAGAAAATAAATTAACAAGCATGTACGTATATTTACAACAATCTACCAAGTGGCACATAAGATTTTTTGGTAAAATCTTATAAAAATTAAATTATCAGTAATTTTTTACTTAAATAAAACTGTTGAACAAAATCTACCTAAAAAGTAAAGACTTTTTTGTGTCGCCGGGGTTAATAACAGACTTATAACGTTTCTGGTGAGTATTTGTTAATGTATTATTAATATTTTTTTTATACTTACAAGTTCAATAAGTAAATCAATTCAACCGACTGATAACTGATAGTTAATAATTTTGGTGAGCTTAGTCACTAATGATAAAATTAAGTATTGTTTGTTTATTTGGTAATTAATGTTGAGAGTGAATCCTTCAAAAATGTTCAGTTGAAAATAGAAATACGTTACAAGTCATCAGCTGATTCAGATGGCAGTTCGACAGTTCGACAGATAAAGATAATTTGAATTTATGAATTCCAACAGTGGGTTATGTCGCAGATCTCATTAATTATTATTAATACACAGATCTCATTAATTAATATTTTGTCTTTATTTTGATGGAGACGCACACGCACGTTATACGTGTGTACTTCCAACCCGTATGGAAATGATATATACATACATACGTGCCCAATAGCCGGTGACATATTTGTTTTTAAATCAATTTTACGAGTTCTTAGAAAAATTATAATTTAATTCTACTAAAACTAAATTTATTAACAAAGTATATATGATTGATGAAGTTAGTATTATGCAATAGATTTCTACGAAATTAACCAAAAAATATGCAAGATATTGCTCAATTAATTAATTAGTGTTTGCAGCATTTTTTTCAACTAATCCAAACGAAATGAATAAAATTATGATAATTTTTCGCTATAAAAATATTATTCGATAAACGTTGTTTTGAACTTAATTTCACTCGAAATTTTAATGCGTTTCTTTTTTTTTCTGTAAATATTTATCACATATCAACATTTTTTTTTTTTATAATTTCTAATTGTATTCGTTTTTAATTTCTTCTCTATTTCGGTTTTTCATTACTAGATATTATATTACTTACAATAGAAATTCTCAAGTGGAGTTTTTCGCAACTGTGGCTTATCAGCTGGTGATTTAGCTCTATGTACATACATCTTTAACCCTTCAGTACCCTCTCTATGAGAATTTTTCTCACGCAACAACATTTAACTTATAGGATGTCGCTGCAGTGCAAGTGAGACACTAAAAAGAACGTGGGTACTGAAGGGTTAAAACATCCTTTATAAATTCGATGTTGTAAGATTATTTTTTTATTTTTCGGTCTTGAATTTGTATTAAGTAGCTCGTGGCCTTATATGAACGATAGTTAAGGGAGAATAATAATAATAATATATACACACCCTCCGAGTGTATGACACGCCTAACCAACCTCAACGTATACAAACCAACGTACACAAGGCTTATGGGCATAATTAATTGTTATTATTAGAAATATTTAATTTTCAACAGTATTCTTATTCTTAAATGAAGAATGAAATATTGTCGAAAAAAATTTTATTAAGTGTATAAAAATTACTTTTATTTTTGAAATTTTAGCATAAAAAAATTTAAGAAAATGTTCAATGCATTTACTAATTTAAAAATTAGCACGATAAACAAATAAGTAGTTGACGATAAATAATTAAATAAATATATAATTATAAACATCTGAAACTTACGGTCAAATTCATCAATTGAGTTTCACTATTTTAATGATAAAACCAACGAAACAACTTTATAATACAATATTGATTTATTTATTATTCAACAGTGAGCGTTGATATGGAGCAAGAATATAATTTTGACAGCAATGATTGTAATAGTTCATTCAATGAAGTCATTGGACACATAGAAGATATTTTAATTGGTAAATATTCTATTTTTTAATAGTATATTGTTTTTTTTTTGTTCACTTTATTTTATACTGAAATAATTGATGTGTACCAGAAACTGATTTTCAAAAAACTCAACAACATATCTTGGAAAAATATTGGCGAGAATTTGATTCCGAAGAAGAAAATAAATTGATTTACATGATTATATTTGAAGAATATGTAAGTATGAAAAATATTTTTTCAGTCAAGAAAGTAATCACTCACATGTTATATGTGTATATGTATATACATATTTTTTTTTCAGCATAAAACGATAGAAAATTACATAGAAACCAATTTGAAAAAAATAATACCAAAATTTTCAATAGAGATGTTATTTAAACAACTGAGGTAAATTAAAGTAAAATTATATTATTAGAAAAATGTGGAATTTATAATTTGTTTATGTTTGAATTAGTGATAACAGTTCAAAATTAGAAGGTGAAGTTTTCGACATTCTTTACGCCTTAACGGACTTTTTAGCATTTAAAGAGATGATTTTGGATTATAAAGCCGTAAGTAAAATAAATGGTACAATCAAATTACAATTATTAATACAATTATAATAAAAATATGATATCTTTTTATTTAGGTAAAAGAAGGAAAGGTTCAAGATCTAAGTACTGGTATTACAATTACTCCTTTAAAGCTTAAAAGTTCAAGTAATTTAAAGAGCTAGCTTAGAATAGGTACGAATTATTCACAATTCACTCAAGTGTACTTACTTAAGGAGGTCCTTTCGCCATCAATGTTAAATAAAAAATATTAGATTACGCATAAAATTAATTTTAATCTAATAGTTAGTCCTTATTTATCTACTAGTAAAGTTTAATTAAGTCTTTACCGTGAAAATTTTTAAAAAAAAAAAATTTTTTTAAATGTTAGTATTTTTTCCGAGTCTTACGAGAAAGTCAGACCTTAACAACTTTCTCGAATTATGGTATTAACTACCGATTAGATGGGATAAAAAAAAAATCGAAATAAGGTTTTTGAAATATTCAGGTTTCATTTTTTGCAATAAAATATATAGGTTGCCGTGGAATATATGGAGAAATTAAAATTATAAAATCACAAAAAATTCTCAAGCAACCTACATTAAAATAAAGTCAAAACATTTGGCAACGTTGCGTAGCGCGCAAGCTTCAGACCATTCAATAAATTCAAACTAATTTATTTATTTACACTGACTGCAAAAACTTAAACGTGGTTAAGGTTATATTGTGCAAATGAAAATGTAAACAACCGAAGTACAGCGTTGCCAAATCACGGACAGGTTACTAGCAGCTGATTTGAAAGAGTCAAATTAATTTTTGTATTCAACTATTTTTTTTTTTTTTTTATTTTCAAAATTTCAACGACCAATGCCTCATATACTATTTATTTTTTAATTTTAGGAATTTTTATAGGTTTTTTATTTTAATTTATCGTATATTGACTACTACAGTTGTTTTGACTCAATTGGAGCGAAAGGACTTCCTTAATATATATAAATATTAATAGATGTATTAATCTACTCAAATGGAATGATAAAAAAAAAAGCAAATTAAATAAAATATTCAATGTATCAAAGTGAAATTTTATGTATTTAAATTCATTATTAGAAAAAAATTATACCAAATTAGAAATGAACAATTAATTTTTTTTATGTTAATGCATAAGTATCTCCATCTGGACCAATTTGCTATTGGTTTCATTAGGCATTCGGTAAGGTAAAGTACCAGCGAAACTTGTTAATGCTTGTGCCTGCTCTCGTAAATCTCGAAACTGTTGTTCTCTAGTGGCTTCATCACCCGGTTTAGCAAATCGTAATTTTTGGTACTGCCGATAAAGAATTGTCATAGTAGCTAAAAGAACATCTGACAATGTTCCTGAAACTTCAGGTGATACTCTTCTTAAAGCAGTAACTCTTTCATCAACTTCTTGAACATGAAGAGGTAATAATTTTGAATCGGAAATTGTTCGTAAAGCAGTTTGATACTGTTCATTGTGATACTGGTCGAAAAATGTCATTAAATCACGTAATGTGTAAAAAGCAGCAACTAGCTCAGCAGATACCTGAATTGCAATCCCTTGATAACGTAAGCTAATTACATTAGCAATTGTTTGTAAACGAGATCTCAATGATCCAGCAGTATTTTTTTGACTTACTACTTGTGCTAATAACATACACATTAAGTTAAGTACTTTTTCATGATTACCAGCTAGATCGTGCATAGTTACAGCTTCTTCTAACAATCCTTTTTTGTAAAGAGTTTCTGCGCAAATATTAATAACTTTATCAACGTTGATTTGGAATTGATCTAAAATACCGGGAAGTCTTCGGTCATTATCAATTTTACCAACTAATAATGAACGATTTTCCGGTGGTGAGTTGATGACCATTTCAGCAGCAGAGGCAGCAAACATATTTTGTCCGTTAGGATCTTTCATACATCTCAGTAAGAATAAGTAATGAAGACTCTCTTTTGGATCAGAACATTCAAAACGTTTAATGTACAATAAAATAAGTCTAGCAAAATTTAGTCTTTTTGCTGGTGGTTTATCGGCAGGATCAACTGTTATTAAAGGTGCTAGAACACTTTGACTAAGCGCTAATAAATTGTGTTCATTCATTGCTGCTGCTAGATGAACAGCATGAGGCAAGTGTCGTGCGTTGGCACCTCTTGCGAGAAATTCAATAGCTGCTTCAAATTGTCCAGTTAAAAATAACATTGAAAAATACAAAAATGGTTGTTCATGAGCGTGATAATATGATTCTCCATACTCTTCCAAAATAGTTGTTTGTAAATTCTCAAGAGTTAATTTATTTTCTGTATCTGATTGAGATCTTACTTGACATAATTTAAGCCATAAATAATCATCAGCAGTAGACATTACTTCAGAATGTAAGTCATCAGGATCGCAAGGTACGAGAGTACAGTAAGCTGCTCTTTTATACGGATCTGTAGATGATCTTACGTGTTTACGATAGTGAAGCTTGATAACAGACTCACTTCGAGAACTAGGTCGTCGCTGTGGATTCTCAAGAGCTTCTTCTAGTGCTTGTTTGAATTCTTGAAATGATGAACCACGATTTCCGGAACGACGAGAATTGTCTACAGACTCATCTAATGATTGTCTGTATTCATGTGATGTTAATCCATACTGATTAAGACATTGTAAAGCAGCTTTTAAATCTCCTGCTCTCATGCAATAATAAACAAGAGGCCAAAGTGGTCTATCATTAACTACAGCATCTTCTAAATCACGTAAGTTTTGTACTTTAATTCCAACAAAACTTGCTACTAATGGTACAGTACCCGGAATCCCACCGCGCTTTGCTTGGGCCAAATTTTCATTAACCAATGAATTCATAAATTCACGGTAACGATTTTCTAGATATTTTCGAGCTTGTTCAACTATTTTTTCTTCTACTTCTAAACTGCTACGTGATTTTACTTGATCTCCTCTAATAGTTGGTGGAATATTCACCATACACCCGACCATGTTCCACATGTCCAAAACTTTTTTGTCGTCAAATGATTCCGCAGCTTTTGAAAATGCGTTAAAAAGACTTGGTCTAGTGATACTTCTTAGTACATAATCGTTGTATGATTTTAATTCTTTGACATAAGCCATTTCAATATTAGACAGTCCAGTCACCATAGAACCAGCCAATTTTGTCCTTTGGGGCGTACCTCTCAAATCAACAAGTTCACCAGAAGGAGCAGTCATTGCATTTATTATCTCAAATCTCATCTGTTTCCATTCTCCAAGCATATGCTCCATTTGCTGAATTCTATTAAGCTCAAACGTCTGTCAAAATAAAAATTAATTGTTATTTATAAAAACATAAATATTAAAAACTATTTCGATAGGAATACTTACGTCTTTGTGAACTTGTTCAATAATTGAAAGAATAGCATTTTCTTTTTCATTTCGTAAATAACTGACAATATCAGTATCTGCGATCGGATCTAAAGGTTCAAACGTACGTCTTGCGCTGAGTGAATTTAATTTCTGAGAAATTTGTGGCAAATCGATACCACGTGAACCTAACAAAAGGTGTCTGTAAAATGGATAAATTTAATTTTAGCCAAATTATTCTTCACAACTGAATCATTAGAACTATTACAATACATAATGATTAAATAACAACTTACGCTTGTACTTGAGTGTCTTGAGTACCGGTTTGTGTTACACGAGACCAAAGTTCATTGGAAGCTTCTAAAATTTGGCGAAGATTTCGTTCAACTTGTAACTCAGTAATGCTTTCAACAGTTGCAGACAACTGTTCAGCTGATCTTAATAATTCATTAAAATCTGAATCACTCATGATGACAAATGTCTGTAATCAAATTTTAAATTATAGTATGATATTAGATTGATCAATTTATTTAAAGAATATATAACCTATACATGTATGTTTTTAATGTTTTTACCGCGCTTCTTGATTGACTTACAACCATCAACTTTATAAATTATTTATGGGCTATATTACGTACGTACAAGGGGATGGGGACACTTGGGATGGGGACACTTTGCCGACAAACTTTGGGCTTTTTAAGTTTATAAGTTGGCATTACCACGAACTCTTATAAATCCATTAAGGAGTTCACACATAGTGAACAGAATGTCTTGTGCTGCCGTCTCTAGGATTATTAATGAATAGTATTATTTAAATTTTTTTACATATGCCGCCTGTTACTTCTGGATAAAGTAGGAAGTTGTATGATAGTGTTGCAATCAGTTAATAGATGGCTGATATACCCTTTATATCGAAATAAAATACTTTTCTCAAGACATATCTGTTTTAAGTTATAAAAAGCTTGATATCTGATGATATGTAAATTGGAGTCTATTATTAATTTATTTATATTTACAATAACAATAAATTAATATAATAAAAAATGTATTGAAAAAAAATTAAAATTAAATGAAAAAAAAAAAATTAAAATATCCAATAAAATTTCTAGGCAATCGGATTCTAAGTAATCGGAATTCTAGGTAATCGGTAATCTATCTCATAGAAATTCTACGTCATGGATAATTTGGGTAATTGGATTTTGGGTTATGGAAATCTAGGTAATCGGGATCTAAGTCACCGGTAATCTAACTCATTGGTCTACACCTAATAGACTTCTTCCCGTAATTTGGAGTACAGTTGTCAACCTGCCCAAGGAACTGGTTATGACACTTGCAAAATTATTTTGTTTTTCAACTACACCATAGACATGATTAGAGTTAAATAACTTTTTCCCTTTTTCATCATTTTGGCCACGTATAATATTATTGACAACCGGTTGAAAGCCATATTTTATTATTTTTTCCATTATTTATAAATATTTTATGTTGTTTTTAATGAATGTTTTGATGCCACTATCTTCGGCAAAGGAACACTAGAGAGCGCTTACTTCGACAGTAGTGCTGCCTCTATATTTCACGCACGATCCCTATATACTATAATAAACATAAATATATTAGCGTATATAACGTTACTATTAGCTTTTGTTATCATACTACTAATTGTTTTATTGCAGGTAATTTTGAACAAAAAATAGTTATTTTGGCACAAAAAAATTAGGTAAATAAAATTCTTAACACATTTATCGATATATTTCTTGAAATAAATTTATTTCTCTTACAATAAATTTATAAATCAAAGTGCACATAGGGCGATTAAATAATCTCACGTCAGTTATTAATCAAAATAACATTTAAAATCTACTATGGATTTGACGAGTTATTATAAAAATCGAAGGTATTGTAAAATTGAAGAACAACACGATGTAAAAAACCAGTATAACCATGATGTACAGATGTATTCCGAGTATCCGAATAACTCAGTCCAACTTGAACAATTCTATGAATTAGGGTATGAAAGACGGCAAAGTAAGTTTAAAGTGACAAATATAATTTAACCGCTATTCAAAATTTGATAATATAATAATTTTATAATAAACGTTTTTTGTTACAGCTCTTAAGTTGATTGAATTAATGCTAAGCAGATCAGATTTAAAAACCATTGAAGAGCGAAAGTTAGCACTCAAAAATGCTTTAAAAAAAGATGGTTATAATTATGCCGCCAAATTATTAACTGCAGTGGGATGTTCGTCTCATACAGATATGGACATAGAAGCACGAAAACGAGATGTTTTATCTCATTTCATTTTGAGACTTGCATATTCTCAGAATCCAGAATTGAGAAAATGGTTTGTAGTTATGGAAGTTGAATATATGAAGCTCAGGCTTACTTCATTAAATAACGAAGGCATGTCTAAGCTATTAGCTATCAATAATTTTACGTACAAACCTGTAAGTTTCAATACGTTTTTCAAAATATCAATAAAAATATATGTTTTTTGTTGACATATTTTTTCATAAATAATAGGAAAGCATGTTATGTTATTCACCTGAATGTTTTTATTGTAGATTCCGCAAGAAGAAAAAGATGAATTACGAGAAGAATTAAGTTGTTCAATATCTAAATCATTTGTTGTAGATAACGTTGATTTTTATAAAGTGCCTTTTACAAAAGTTCTGGATTTGGTTAAAACCAGAAAAGTTTATCTCAAAAAAGGTGTCGCATATACTCCACAATTTGAACTGTCGTCTCTAGTCGTATCACAATATAAGCGACATTTAACAAAAGCTGTTGAGGTAATTTATAAACTTATTTCCATTATTTTACACATTCTTAAATGTTTCTCTTTACAGATCGCTTCGCAATGTTTTTATGAATTACAAGGCGACGAAAGAATATTTAAGTATCTCAAAAACTTACCGAATTACTTTCCTGAGCATGATCGTACTATTTGGTCAAATACAGAGACCCCAGTTGATGCATTAGATGAAGTATTTTTCCAATTCTTTATCTTGTATTGTATTTTAATAATTAAATATTTTAAATGGTTTTATTTTGCTGCAGCTTTCGAAAACTTCTTATCCATTATGTATGAGAACACTACATGAAGCATTAAAAAGTAATTATCATCTCAAAAATTCAGGGCGAGTACAATATGGGCTCTTTTTGAAAGGCATTGGTGTTAAAATGGATGAAGCATTGCAAATGTGGCGAACAGAATTCACAAAAAAAATTGATGCTGATAAGTTTGATAAAGAATACGCTTACACTATTAAATTTATCTATGGAAAAGTCGGGAGCCAGAAAAATTATACACCGATGGGGTGTTCTAAAATTATTAGTAATATTGCAGGTACAGGAGAGTATCACGGTTGTCCATATAGACTGATGGATAGTGGTACTCTCAAAAAGAAATTGACTAGTTACGGATTATTAGCCACAGGTAATAAATACAATATAAACAAATTTTTTTCTTAATTCAGTTAAAAAAAGATTTTTATTTAATCAAAAAAAATTATAGATGTTTCTGAGATTGTCTCATTAGCTGAAGAGCATCACTATCAACTAGCATGCGCTAAGTGTTTCGAAGTAACTCATAAAATTCCACCAGAGCATCCGGTGATGCATCCAAATGCTTATTATTCGGACAGTCGAAGTATTATTGATAAACTTACTGCAAATCCTTCTAGTACGTATATAGTTCGAAACATGTTCATTGTGTAATATCATAATAGTTATTTTTTATCTGCTATAATCATATTATTTTACAGGTTCTCGTGAAAATCCATCAGAAAATAATACACCTAAACAAAAGATAAAAGTTAAGTCCGAAAAATTCACATCTACCAGAACACCCAGTACTAAAGCACCCACTGCTAGAACACCCTCTACTAGAACACCCATCAGAACACCAACCAGAACAAATGATAAACCTTTAGCTAGAAAAATAATTGATGTGAAGCCTGTGGATATTGAAAAAATGTTAAATGAAGATGCAATGGAAGTGGATTTCGATTAATCATTCTGAATTATAATTAGTTTTCGTCATAAATTATAATTAAGAATAATCATCTAAAAAATTGACATCTTATTGTGGTAAATATTTTCATATAGATTTATTCTTCGTAAAATAGCTGTATTTCGTAAGTTTGTATTTTTTTATTGAGATAATTTTTGTTCACAAGCAGTCATTGAAAAAATAAAAGTAAAATTAAAAATTATCGAAATTGAAAAAATTATTACTTAAAAACAGCTCAATATTAAGAGCTTAAGCTTTGAAAAATTTTACATAGTAATGATTTACATCTGAAGGCAAATTATTTCTGTGGTGCGTATCACTCTCTACCATTTAAGTACATTGAACCGCAATTATTTTTAATCCTATCATTTATTTGAAAACTTATAAGTAGTCTTCCGCATTATTGTTTTTTTTCCTTGTAAATTTTTTCGGAAAGTAATTTCTAAAAGATTTCGGCGCTGTACTTCAAATAAATCAATCGACTATCACAAAGTTTTTGTCACGTAAGACGGTTTTTAAAGCGATAATGATTAGATTGAAGGAATTGCTTACTCAAATAATTTAAAAGCAAGTTGAAACTTTAATGATATCATAAAATTGCAATAATTTTATAATATATGGTGATCAGTTCAGTAGTTAAAAATTCATTAAAAAAATTTTTTTTTAATTTTACTTAAAATTTCTCGAAATCTTTTTAGCCGATCAATGTTGAAAATAATCACAAAATCTAGGTTCAGTCTGTATGTAAAATCTTTTTGAATGCTTCTAAATTTCATCTCATTTGGTGAATTTCGTAAACGTAATTCAAAGTTCAACTAGTCTTTATTCTGAAATTAGAGAAATTTATTTAGATCTTAAAATGTCGAAATTTAATGTAATCAAGATTCATCAACAAGATCGTTGACCTTCATCATTTCGTTCGAAATTGCTTTTTTACATTCAATATTTAAAAATATTGTAGCTTAATAGGTGTATAGTAAGCAAAAAAGTTCATAAGACTAATTCTATATAGACAAATGTCTGAGCATAGATAAAATAAAAGGATATTTTTCAATCTTACATTCCAGTCGATACATTTGGGTTATGAATTGAAAAAAATGATATAGGGAAGTGTATAAATATTAATCAATAATAGTACGTTTGTATTTATTATAATTTTTTAACATCATAATAATTAAATAACTAATTTAATACTGATGATACAAAAATATCATTTTTAAAAATTTTATCCTAAATGAAATAAATTTCCTAGGAGGCATTAAAAATAGACATTATCGTTACTAGTATTATTCAAGAGCCGCTTTACTTCAGATTTTTTGATTTTAAAAATTCCCTTGCCACTATTTTAAAATATTGAGACCGGTCGTCTAAATTTCAGACGGCTTTATACATATATTTTTATTCTTATCAAGAGATTCACTTGCCACCCGATCAATATTGTATTGACGATAACGAATAAGTCAGATTAAATCTCTTGTTCGCAGTCACTGCGTTTCTCTCCTGTGAAAGGTTTGTCGCTCGATCTAACTACATAGGTATGCATTTACAAACTTAGAAAAAAAAAAATTGAATAATTGTAAAGATTTTTTTGAAATGTTAAATTTTTATTGGTTTTTGTAATTACTTTTAAAAAACTGTTTATTAAGTATTAAATAGATGCGGAACACTAGAAAAAAAAATCTAAGGTTGCAGAAATCAGGACAAAATAAGAAGAGGGATATATTATTTTTGTATGTAAGCAATTTTATTATACTTATAAAAATATTCCTACTGAACTTTTAGAGCTTCAAAATCTGATAATTTTTTCAATCAATTTATTTGAAATTATTAAACTACAATATCTTTTGAACGCGTCGTTCAATTTTGATTTTTTTGGCACTAATCGGCGAAGTTTTTGGAATACACAAAGTTTGCATAATGTTTTTAGTTAAATGGTGGAAGAATTTTAAAGTTATCTCAAAAAAATTTTTTTTTTTTTAATTTTTGAATCGTTCTAGCGGTTTAGGCACCACCGCTGAAACTCTGAGAAAACCCGAGTCGAAATTTAACGCCGACATAGAACCTCCATAAGTAGGATTCCACTCGGACTTGTGGGCTCAAAATAGATTCTAGACTAGCAGGTCCAAAGTCGGAGCTGGTAGAAATAAAAATTAGATCCGATATTATACCCCTGTATTCTACTTTATGATAGTAATAATAACAACACAATAACAGCAATATGATAATAATAATAATAATAATAATAATAGTTAATTTTAAAGTCTGGTCCATGCCATTTGAAAAAAAATTATGAAAAAAGAACTTTTTATGTGTCATTTTTTTATTTTAATTTTGATGTAGAGCTAATGCAAGTTTAGACCGTTTGACTCTTAATTTGAAACTAACTTTCGACGAAACTTATAGAAATAAAGTGAAATCCACATTCCGTTCTAACCAAGATTCGAACCCGAGCCGCGCGCTTGCCAGACCGATAACTAACCCCTACACCGTACGACCGATGAGCTTTTTTTTTTTATATTCCTTGCTGGTGTAATCCAGCTGGCCTCTATGAATATCATGTACAGCCAATGTTTGTTCGGCAATGAGCCGAGTCCTCACAGTCGAAGATAATCGAAAATTAACCTGGCGCATAGCGAAAATTATTCGACCATGGTGGGACTCGAACCCATGCCTGGCCAGTACCCGTAGTTCGAAGTCAAGCACGTTAGCCGCTCGGCTACAAGTACTGGTTGACCCATGAGTTGATGCACATCTCATCATTCTTATAAACTAAATCTACAAGGTGACAAAGTGTGACGGCTTATTATTTATATAATTTATGTTATTTAATATTGTGTTTTGATGGAAATCAACAATTTTTGACGAATGTTTATTAGTTAAAAAAATGCAAAAGTCAACTTCTTTTATTACTGAAGATTTTGTACATACTTCTGTATATTTTTAATATTTTACTGTAGGTTATAATATTTAAAATTATTAATATTAAAAATTCAACTGTAAATCGTTATATTTTAATTTTTTTAAGACTATTTTAATTTTGACAATACGAAATTGTTTTGGTTTAACAATAAATTAAATAAACACTTGTTAATACGAAAAAAATACAAATTCTCATCCCATTATTTCTGATTTTTATTGGAAATTAATATCTGTTTGAATTATTTGGCGTTAAAATCTGTAATTGAAGTGAATAAACGAACAAAATATATCATGCGTTAAAAAAATAAGAAATTATATCATGTGTTAAGTCTGACTTGAAGATTACATCCAAATAATGAAAAAAAAAAAGTTGAAATTAATTTATTATTTTATATTTCGACGTCGTGCATTTAATTTTTTAATGCTCAAAATCACAATACTATATAACTGCATAACTTTACTTTATTTAAAAGTTTCAAAAAACAAAAAAAAATTTTTTTTTAAATTCAAAAATTCATATTTTTGAAAAAACAAAAAACACAGTTCTAAAAATTTCAGGATCTCTTAAGATCAGTACAAGGTATTATACAAAAAAAATCAAGCCAAAATTTTAATGTCGGCCGTCATTTTTGACGATTTACAAAAATTCCGAAATTGACAAATTTGGCTTTTTTCAAAATATTTTTTTTTAATAGTTCCAAGTGTCCCCTATCATACAAACGAATGGCCATTCCTATATCTATGATAGCGTTCGATATATTACAAAAACAAGATTGAAAAATTGAAAAAATCGCGAAATTTCGAATCTGCAAATTTAAAAAAAAACATTTTTTTATTTTTTTTCTTTTGGCAGAATTTTGTTTTGTGATGAAAGAAAACTTCTGACCAGTATTTATCCAAATCGAAAGGGGTCCATTCCAACTATTGGTCGATTTGACATGGAATGACCCAAATATATTTAATCATCATAGTCATTTTTTAAAAGAGTTAATTTTTTCTTAATTTTAATCTTACAAAATAGTTTCAAAACAAGAAAAGAAAAAAAAATTGGGTAATTTTCGAGAGTTCCAAATAGAGTCAAATGAAACTGAAAAAAAAATTTGACAATTTTAAGCAAATTAAAAAAAAAATTTTTCGTTGCTCATTTTACTTCTTTTTATAGTTTAATTTTTCATTTTTCACCAGTATTATGATATTGCTTCTGCGATGCTGCATTATTTTCATGTTTTATAATAAAAAACATAATTTTCTTTATACGCTCTTTTGACTTTAAGAAAAATTTTTATAAAACCAAAAGGGCATATACCTTTGAAATGCGCCCTTTTGGCGTTGGTAAATTAAAATTTTTTTTTTACTGATCTTGACGTTTTGGACGATTCTGAGCTGATTAGCAAAAAAAAAATTTTTAAATCTTTAATTTTTTTTAATATCATAAATATTTTAAAAATAATTAGTAGAAATTTATTAATATTAAAAGGCTGATATTGTCGGACTTCGACTTTGAACTTTGAGGGTTCAAAATCGGACCTCTCGGTGAGTGTTCGGACCCCTGGGTTCGAAGTCGGAGTTAAAAGACTACAAGGCTCTCAGTCGGATCTATTTTGGGTTAGAGGGGATTTATATAGGCTCTAAATTTCGACTTGGAAACACGGCTGAAACTCAGGATATCAACCGGCGTTGTTTAAACGGTGGAAACGCGGAGTTTGTGCAGTTGCTACACGAGATTCTGAAGGCGTTTTATCGGAGATTTCGTGGAATTTTGCCAGTTTTTTCACAGAGTATTGCTGTTTTTTTTCCCAACAAAAAGTTTAGTTATCAAGTCCATGAGGTCTTCATGAGTTGTCTCCACCTGCCAATTAAAAAATTTTTATAATAGTTTTTCTTACCGAATATTTCAATTAATCTATTATGAATTATTTTTGATGTATTGATTAATCATTTTTCTTTGTATTAGGATCATTTTTATAAGATTTTCATAAATACTATTGAATGTAGACAAAATTTAACATAATGATATCGAGGATTTAGTTTTTCAGGCGTTAATAGAGAATAGCCACCGCGCATTCGCGCTTGAGGCATACGAAAAAGTCAATTATTGCATATTAATGTTGAATTCAATTAGTAACTATGATATTAATATTTTATGAAAAAACCTATGGGTCTCTCTAGTGGATTTGAACGCGGTACCTTACGATTATCAGTCTGTTACGTTACTCACTGACCCAAGTCATGTAAATGAAAAGTTTAGATGTTTTATTTACAATTGATCGATGTGTCAGGTTTATTATTTATCAGAATACATTATATTCGAGAGTTGAAATGAATTAGTTATTACTTCAATAAGAACTTTTGTATTTTTTGATTATTGGAAAAAATATATCTTAACGAAATTTTTCAGACGCTTCTGTTGAGTGTACTGAAAAAGAAAAATTGTTATGAATTCATCATTTGTAAATTATCTATGTCTTTTAGAAACTTATAAAAAAGAAAAATATAATGAATAAATAAATTTACTCATAATTACACAAACATATAAATAAAAAATTTGATACATTCTACATATAAATAAAATTTCCGATCTGACTAATTCGTGCTCTAAGATTCTTCAAAGAGCTCAAAAAATTGCGTTGAATGCCGTAAACCGCGAGAAAATCGGTTGATTCATTCAAAAGTTATTGCTGTTTGAAAATTCATAAAATAGTGTTCTATGAAACTCCTATCACACTTTTGAGCTCGAAGAAAACATAGATCACCTGTCTCTTTGAGCTCGGAGAGCTCAAAAACAAAATAAGTGGAATGGTGAGTGAATGGTGTTACACTGAAAAAAGTTTTCTGCTTGGCACGATCTACTGTATAGTAAGAGTGAATCGTCACCGCGGTACGATCCGTAGAGGCTACGAGTAGCAGTCTGGATAGTGACCGTCACGATCCATTCGGTGCCATTCACGAAACGTATTGCTACCGTTAGTATGCAGTTTTCCTAATCTCACTCTCCTCTAGATAGTAAAGTGTAGATCGTGACAGTAGCGATCTCGTATCGTACGGTGTAGAAAACTTTTTTTTCAGTCTAGGTATGGAATTAGCGGGAAGTTGCAAGGATGGCTCCTAGGGTCAACCATTTTCCTACTTTTTTAATTTGTTACTTTAGAATGATCTCGATCGATGATTGAAAATACAGCGATACTCACACTGCAGAAATGAATTTTCCGGTTTTACATACCTAAAAGTTAGTGGTGTATCAATTTTACACGATGAGCAAATTATTTGAATAAAAAAAAAAAAAATTAGGAAAACGGTTAACCCTGAAGGCCATCCCCGCAACTTCCCGCTACTTTCGTAATTAAGCACTCAAAATTGCACTTATTTCGTTTTTGAGCTCGGAAAGCTCAAAAATATAATTTTCGTGTAGTTTTGAGCTCCCCGAGCTAAAAAGTCTGATAGAAGTTTAATAAATTACAAATTAAAGTTTTTTTTTTTTTTCATGCCTACTGGTCAAGTGACTAGTGAACCTTATTCAAGCCAAGCGATGGATATTCCATCTGCACTATTGGTCGAGAGACATTCTCTCTTTGCATTAGTTCTATGCGGTCCATCGAACTTGAATACTAGTAAAGCTGGAAGTTTTGTGGTATCTGTTCGAGTTGTAAAGATGTTAAACAAATGAAAGAAAAATGAAAGAAACTACATGAGAGCAAAGATAAACTTTAAAAAAAAAATGAGTGAGCCTCACAGACATAAGGTCACAATAGAAGTGAAACTTTTTTAAGCCGCTTTAAATAAATAAACAGATCTATATATATAAATATATATTATAGCATTTCATTTATTCTCAAACAAAATAAATTTATTGGATTAATTATTCGGTTTTTAAGAATTAAAACAATTACACATTTTTTAATTAAAATTTAAATGAATTTATTTCTAAGAATATTATGTTTACAACAAATGTAAGTTTTATTTTTCCTTTTTATTTTTTAGAATTATCATCTTATTTATTCTTTATCATTACTTGAATTATCAACAAATGTTATCAGTGGCTTGTGATAGCTAAAATGTGAAATAAATATTTTTGTCTGTATTCTATTTAAGTATCTCGAAAAAACCGCATCTATTGTTGTCCCATGTTTTGTCGTTGGTTCATTTGGATTATTATTTATCGCTAAATCAAATTTGGTCTTTAAAAAATCAACCAAAACGGCCGATGACTCCGATGAAAAATTTACGTTAAAATCTCCACTAAGGATTATAGGTTTTTTTTCTCTTGTCTTGATTAAGTTCTTCCGCAACAGCAGCCGAAAATGGTAGTAGTGCACGATGAATAAATTTTATTATGTCTGTGATATATATATACAGACATTCAGACACCATCGCGAGAATAGTCAGGGAATCATCCTTTGACCTCAAAACGTCGAGACCGGATGAAAACTCGATTTTCGAAAAACGGGGTGAAAACAATAACTTCCCGATTCTTGAAAATTTTCAATTTTCTTAGCGGAAAGTTAAAAAAAAAAAAAAAAAAAAAAAGACGAGTTCCCTAGCTATCACGTAATTCTAAAAACATAAAAAAAAAAATATTTGTGGAAATTTTTTGCTATTTTTTTTTTAATCTATTATTAGCTTGGAGAAAATTTTCCCACCTAAGCCTTAATATGAACCTAATTGCCTATTTATTCAGGTTTAATTTCTCAATAGAAACTTTTCTATAATACGTTCCCTCGCGGTTTTTGAAATATACCGCAAATTTTCGGTATTAATGCGTTTACCATAAATTAACCGTTATAATTCTGAAATAATACGGTATTTCTGTGGTTATTTTGGCCAGTTTTTTTACTATAGTTATACAGCATTTCTACCGTACTTTTGCTGCAAAGTTCAGAAATAATACGATAAAATTACCGTAAAACTCTAGAACTTTTACCGTAAAAAATCTATCTATTAACTATAATATTACTATAATTTTATAATAATAAAATCGTATTTCTACGGTAAAAATACCAAAGATATACAGCAATTTTACCGCGTTTATACTGATATGATTAAAGATATAATGCTTTTTACCGTAAGATGGACGGTTGTGTTTATTACTCGGTGAGTCTTATTAGGTGACTGAGTAAATAGATGCGGATAGTGTCTCTGATAGCTCAACTGGTAGAGCCTTCAGCGCGTAACTAGATGATCCGGGTTCGAATCCCGGTCTGGACTAAAAAAAATGATAATAATAGTAATAACAGAGAAATTAATTTATCAGCTTCTTAAAAATTATTCATGATAATTTATAATATTATAAAAAAAATAATTTTAAGCTATTGAAAAATAGTAGTAAAGCAGCATATTTTTGGTATTTTGCCAGTAATAGAAAGTAGGGATCTTCTTTTCCGGTTTTTTGCTGCAATAGTGCCGCATATATACAGTAAATATGCGGTACATTTACGGTTTAAATGCTGTTAATATACTGTAATTTTTCTATTGTAATGCCGTAAATATTTTGAATTTATTTCGTAATTTTTTCGTAATAATTCGACAAAAAAACTGGCTAAAATAACTGAAGTATTACGGTAAAAATACAGCATTTATATCGTATAAATACCGAATCTTTACGGCATTTCCAAAACCGTGAGGGTTAATTCTCACGGAGATATCAAATTTTAAATAAAAAAGGATTTTTTTGTCCCTAATACTGCATAGAAAAAAAAGTTAATTTGATTCAAGAGAAAAATTCTTAAACCAAGAATATAATTTTGAAGAGGATAATTATCTTAAATCAAGAAAAATTTTCTTAAATCAAGAATTTTTCTACTCAAACTAAGAATATTGAGCTCTTCAAAAATATATACTTGATTCAAGAACATTTTTTTTTCTGTGTGGTATCTCAACAATCAATGGTCGTACACAAAATTTAAGGGCAGAAATTGGAATAATTTTCGACGAGATTCTTTTGTAATTTCTGAATAAATATAAACTTTTTGCTCCCTCCATATAATTTTGAAAATCGTCGAAAAAAAGTACTCTTTTCTTTCCTTCAGTAAATCGACCGAATCTTTGATAAATTTTGATAGGGCAGCTAATATTCTTACAAACTTTTACACCTTTATACTCTGCTAATAGCCCTATTAATTTGTTGATCGATACACGAAACATTTTTTCCAAATCTATTAATCAAAGTTTTGAAAAAACTCAGATGCCCTGATGAAAACTCAAAAAGTGGTATGCATGGAAAATTTTTTTCGCTAAGCACAGACATGGATGACCAAGTTTGACTTAAGTCAAATTTAAATACACCAGATATATTTACGAACGTTCATGCAAAATCATTCTGTATAACTTCGCGGGATAATGTTCAAATATTCTTCCCTAGAAACTTATGATTGAGTATGATCTATGCATAATCATACATCCATGCCGACTCTTTAATTCATCATATTTTTTTTTAATAATATTTAACGTACTACCATAAAAACTTTCTATTTATACGAGAGAAAGCATTTTATAGTTTGAAAAGCTAGCTTACTCAAAAACATTAATGAAAAAAATGTGGTTGAGCATGAAAACCTGGAAGATATTCAAGCAATTACATAATCAAGATTGAGTTAGAAAATGAATCTTAATTTATTTTCTTTTATCAATTAAGTTTGAAAAAAGTATTGTTGGTTACAATTATAATAAAATTACAAGAAAGATGAATAATTTCACAATGTATAATTATATAATTATAATATATATTTAGAGTTTTTGAATTTAAACACATAACAAAATATAAACACATAACTTTAATTTTAAACTTAAACATAAAATCATTCAATATGCGTTCAATATTGAGTTTATATGATTATTTATTGTAGATTCAATTATTTAATTTTAAAAGTAAATCGAAAACATCCTCCTAAGACTCTATATGAATATAAATCGTCCAGTGACTTGATGTTGAAAGTGTGCAAAACAGTTAGTCTTTTCAAAAGAATAAATCGTTGAGTTCGACGGCGTCAACAAAGAGAGCAATTCCATGACAGTGTCATTATTACCATACTGTCGATGGATAGCTCTCTTCATAGCGTCCATCTTTGATGATATTTTATCTTTTGTATGCACTCACAGTAGTTATACACCAGATGTTTTTTTTTTTTTCAATTAATTCTGTTATAATTTCTTGCTAATTTGATTCATCCAAAACTTGTTTTTAATTCCTGCAGAGTACATTGAATATCGGCGAAATTCTTTCTATTATTTTCAGTACGTAAAAAAAAAAAAACAAGGCCAAGTATATCTTCTACAAATTTAGC
Organism: Cotesia glomerata; assembly: GCF_020080835.1. NCBI lineage: Eukaryota > Metazoa > Arthropoda > Insecta > Hymenoptera > Braconidae > Cotesia > Cotesia glomerata. Next base: position 11,530,971 of record NC_058161.1, read on the forward strand.
TTGTTATCGAGGTAGTGTTAGCCGACAATTCTATTTAGCACTTACCTGATTGCGCGGCAAACTTTCTGACATGAAAATTTAATTTTATTACGTATATTTTTTAAAGGAATCTATTGATCTATTGATTTTTTTAATTTTGTAAAAGCAGATTATAAGTAATATCTACATTATCAGCAATTTATTGAAAATTTAGCTTATTAATGAATTTATTATTTTCTACAATGAGAAAAAGTGACAATTTTTAATAGAATTAAAAAAAAATGGAGGCCGGTGTCGTAGGTAATCGAGCTGTAGTTTGCACTCAACGTTCAAAGAACGACTAAATAAAAGGTGTTCGATGAAACATGCGTGAACGAAGAGGTTCAAAATACATCTCTGAAGTCTGAAGAGTAGGGACATTTTGCGTAAGATTAAGAACTCGTTAAATTCATTCCAACAGCATGCGATTATCACAGTGTTCCTAATGTTTGAACAAACAAATGGGACATTTGGTCTCCATCTTTTTATCCGTCTTTTCTTTTCTTTTCAATAAAATGGGAGTGTTATATTAGTCTTTTAACGTTTTTTATTTGATCACATGATGTATTCACCTGTGCTCAACAACTGGTTAAATAGTTCAATCATTCAGGTTAGTAAGTGTACGGTGCATTTTTTTAGAATTTATTTAGATCAATCGAAAATATATTTCATAAAAAAGAAAAAGAAACAAAAAAAACACGTTGCTTTACGTAGAATTTTATCATATTATTTTTCAATAACAATCATGTATTTAAATTTTTTGTTAATTTTATATTGTATAAGAAAAAACAGCTGTCGAAACAATAAAAATAGTTGTCTTATTCATATTAAATTTTGGAATTTCTTGACAATTTTATCAATAATTAAACTGAGTGAAGACATACATGATAAGATTTCTTGCATTTTTTTTTCTTTTATCGATAGAATATTAAATTTCTATACAAATTTAAATTAGATTTAATTAAAATATAAATTCTCACAGTTAAATTTATAACATTTAAGGACATAAATAAAGTAGAATTACAAAATTACAATGAATTATGATTATAACAAAACGAATCACTATTGTTTCTTAACTTTTTTTTATATCTTTATCATAAAGAAAGAAAATATATATCATTATCTATAATCAAGCAGACGAGATATGATAAGGAATGTGATAATAAGAGTGAAATAGACATAACTCCGAAAATCTACCATATGTTTGTTAAAAAAGGAAATGTCAAGATATCATTTTTAATGATATCAAAAGATAAAATTATAAAACTTATAAGTAATGTCTTATTCAAGACTGTAATATGAAGAAATTTAATTTTTTTCATTCTTTATATTCTTTTAATTAATACTTTATTATTAATTCAGAATAGTTTAGGATATACTGGAAAAAACATAATACAATGAATCACAAAAGTTAACATCATCATTTATTTAAGTTATCTGATAGTATAAATATTACATAAGTTTCTTCGGGATAACTATTCAAAGAAGAGCAATGTACTGATTTTAGTAATAGTATTCTTATAATTTACTCTTTAAATGTTTGACCTCAGAAAATTCAGCTGAATAGAAATTATTTCTAACATCACGTGTAAATATATGATTTTCTGTCATTGTTCCTATTATTATTTATTCTTTTTAATTATTGTTTCAACTATCATCTGCGTGAAAAAGATTTTATTTTTATTAAAAAAATATTCACAATTTTAGACAATGAGAGATTAAAGAAATAAAAATGGACTGCATAGATAAAAAAAATTTGAGTGAGAGTCGAACATAAGTAATACTTTGCGCTTAAAGTGTGCAATACTTCTAAATTTTAAACTTCTATAATAATTCTTTAACTTACCTTTTCAACTTTGTTGATTAAAAATAAATTTTTTTTTTTTTTTTATGAAAAAACTTTTTACAATTTTATATGTTGAATTTGCCGGGACCATGAAAATATATCAAATTAATACAATTTAGTGAACCTTTATAATTAAGACAAATGTATAGAGCAGAGTTTAAGAACAAGTGACGTGGACTTAGTCTCACCGTCGCTCATATACCTGTGTTTATTGACGTCACGGTCACGTTTTCTTATCAGCCACTACAGCCTGGGATAGAAGTGAGTGTTTTAACGACATGTAGCGAGTTTCATATATATGTTCACCCTCGTTTTTTATATGGTGAACACTTTTACACGTATAATAGGCTTATCGAGTTGGAAAATAAGCAAGACAAAAGCTGTACAAAGTATTAGATGAGGAATCAACTAAAAATTAGTTACTTTATGAGTACTAAATCAAAACGTTCAACATATTATAAAATTCGTCGGAAATTAAAACTGTCTTATTTTTACTTATTTTTTTTTTGTTAAAATCTTAAGATAAAAACATTATGTTTCTGCTAGATAACGATTCTCTAATATTTGTATACTGCATTTATTTCCAATTTGTATATCATATAATTAATGAATCTAGGTCTGCATTTTATCTAGATCTCTTCTCGATTTTCATATCTTATTATATTACTTATTAATTGTAATTTTGTTTTTTGAACTGGATATGACTTGAAATTATTCGTTGTCGAGGCTCAAGTTCAGAACCCTTGAAATATACCATGTTTAAAATTTCCAATAGGATCCCATCAAAACCGACAAAAGCCACTTAGAAACCCATAAATTTTATTTGTTTCTAAGTGGCTTTTGTCGCTTTTGATAGGATCTTATTGGAGTTTTTTAACAGGGTACAGCACAAGCTTTAATCACTTCATTGATAGCATGAATTTGAATGATGAATAATCAGGCATAACTTTGTCCGAATCATGCACGATTACATACAGTCATGGAAAAAAGCCATTTAACAGCCAAAATGGAAATAGATTTCTTACAGTTCCTAAAAACTATTTTATTTTCACCCTAGAAACTCGTGGAGATATGGAAATTAAAAATTATTTTATAATCTCTCCTCTGCAGTTTAAGAAAATTCAATTTAGTTTTTGAGAAAGCTATTGTGTTCAAAAGTTATTTAAAAAAAAAAAAAAGTATGGAATTTTTAATTTTTGAACATTTTAAATTGCTGCCATTCCTAAACTAACAGATCGGTTTTGCTCATATTTAAACTTTTTAAACTTGACTTCGATGATCATCTAAAAAAAAGAAGAATCAATGTAAATTTATACACCGATAAAAAAATTGACTCAACTCAAGAACCAAACTCTTGAACCAAGAATTTCATTTTGAAGAAAAATATTTTCTTGAGTCAAGAGAATAAATTCTTGACTCAAGAAAATTTTCTTAGACCAAGAATAATTTCTTAGCTCAAGAATTTATTCTCTTGACTCAAGAATATCATTTTCTTCAAAATGGTATTCTTGGTTCAAAAGTTTGGCTCTTGAGTCAAGTCAATTTTTTTATCAGTGTAGCTCTCTATCTCAACACGTATTGAAGTAGTCCGTTTTGAAGAAATATTTCTAAATTACTCGTAACTTATACAATAATTACGGTACTCTAACTTTATCAGAGGTAATTTTTTTCGTTATCTACTTTTTAGAAGAATAAAGAATCGAAATAAAATTATTTTTAGGGTCTTTTCGGCCGTTTTGGGCAGAAAAATTGAATTATCTCCTTATGGGACCCCTTTAATTTTTTTTTTTTTAAATTTAGAAATATTAATAGCGACTAGTTTAACGTATGATTCAACCGATTTTGATATAGTTTGCATTATTTTTACGCACAAAACTCAAAAAATTTAACTACATCAAAAAACCGTTCTAACATGACTAAACTCACAAAAATTGCTCACACATTAATGAATGCTATGTCTTAATAAAGGTTATTAATACAAAAACAATATTTTATATGTGTACATTAATAAAAATAACTAAAGTATTTTTTGGACCAAATTACAGTTTGAAAGGTTTGGCAAATCCAAATGTACACGACTCATAATGCTCATTCGTTCGATAAATGAAAAAATTTGGAAAACGATTGACCCTAAAGGCCATCACTGCAACTTCCCGCTAATTCCATAATTAAACGCTCAAAATTTCACTTATTACGTTTTTAAGCTCTTCGAGCTCAAAAATATACTTTTCCTATCTCCGAGCTCAAAAGTCTGATAGCAGTTTGATATAACACTAATTTTTTAATTTTCAAACCGCAATAACTTTTTAATGAATGAACCGATTTTCACGCAATTGGTGGCATTCGACGCAGTTTTTGAAACGTCATGAAGAATCTTTAAGTTTGAATTGATAAAACTAGGAATCGAAGTAATTCCGAGAATACACTTTTTTCGGTTTTCTTTCGACAACGATAACTCACGAAAGAATCAACCGTTTTTGATCGGACCGACGGCGATCGACGTGGTTTCTTGCTGATGTTAAGAGCTGATCAGTTTTTAAAATTGATCAGTAAAGCCGTTTAAAAGTAATTCCAAAAAAACTGCATTTGAAAAAAAATTTTTTTTAGTTTTTTTTTGGTTTCTCGGAATCTACCTGCCTAAACCGGTTCAAAATCACAGGAAATCTAAGTTTGATGGAAGTCTTTAAAACGCCACTAGCTTGGTTTCAATCGGTCAAGCCGTTCAAAAGTTATAAGCAGTTTACATACGGCCACACACACATACATACAGACATACGGACATCATTGCGGAAACATTCGGGGAAGGTTCCTAGAATCTCAAAAAGATCGGAACCTACGAAACAGCGTTTCAAAGAGTTCCTTTAAACTTAGATTTACAGATTTCCTATTATTTTGAACCGATTTGGACCGGTAGATTCCGAGAAATCTCAAAAAAACTAAGAAAAATAATTTTTTTAAATGTGTTTTTTTTTTGAATAACTTTTAAACGGCTTGAACGATCAACTCCAAAAACTAATCAGCTCGTAACCTTGAAAAATCACGTCGATCGCCGCTAATCCGGTTAAAATCAGTTGATTTGTTCGAGAGATATCGTGAACGAAAGAAAACCAGAAAAAGGGTTTTTTTCGGAATTACTCCGAAATTCCTAGTTCGATCAATTTAAACTTAAAGATTCTTCATGAGGCTTAAAAAACTGCGTCGAATACCGTCAACCGCGTTAAAATCGGTTGATTCATTCAAAAGTTATTTCGGTTTGAAAATTCAAAAAATAGTATTCTATGAAACTTCTATCAAACTTTTGAGCTTGAAGAGTTCAATAGCATAAAAAAGCCATTTCTTTGAGCTCGGAGAGCTCAAAATAACACAAAAATTGTATTTTTGAGCTCGAAGAGCTCAAAAAAGTCATAAGTGCAATTTTAAGCGCTTAGGTATGGAATTAGCGGGTAGTTGCAGGGATGGCCTTCAGGGTCAACCATGTTGCTAATTTTTAACTTCCACTAAGAAAATCGAAGATTTTCGAAAAATCGGGGAGTTTTTGTTTTCACCCCGTTTTGCAAAAATCGAGGTTTTAACAGATCTCGACGTTTTGAAGCCCTAAGAAGCTTTTCTGACTATTTTTTCGATGATGTCCGTACGTCTGTATGTGTATGTGTGTGCGCACGCGCGCGCGCGCGCGCGCGTGTGTGTGTGTGTGTGTGTAAACCTCTTATAACTTTTGAACGGCTTGACCGATTTGATCACAGTTGGTGTCATTCGAAAGGTCTTCGCCAAACTTAGATTTCCTGTAAGTTTTTTTTTTTTTTATTTGTTTAAAGTCGCATAAACTACTAAGGTCATGAGCGACTACGGTAGGGGGTAAACTTTTGAGATTGGAACTCGTTTTATTTTTTGGGCTGAGCAGAATAATACACTTAAATATTGAAAATATTCATTGGTGTACGCCGGACTCGAACCCGGTCCAATGCTTTGGTAAGCAAGGGCCGGATCCGATAGGGCTACTGCGCGCCTATTTTATATACCTGTAAGTTGGAACCGATTCGGACCAGTTGATTTCGAGAAATCGCAAAAAAAGTGAAAAAAAAAGTTGTTTTTTTTTTTTTCATTTTTTTTAAATAGTCTATAGTCACGTAAGTACTACAAACACGCCTTTTTTATCGTACGACTTATTGGTTCATTTTTCTGCCTCATTTGCCCTCGGGCTTTTTTGTTGCAGATATTATTGCATGTGTCTTTTTGCAATCTTCCGAGATTGCTAAAATTCATCAAGATTGTCCTACGACAGGCTGGTTAATAAATTTTTTTAAATATCACGCATTGGCTTTGGGGTTATGGTTTTCTAATGTGACGTGAACTTAGGTGTTTTTCTCGTGGGTCAGTGATATTAGTCTGTAGTCATTGCTACCGTTGTACTACCACGTACTGGCTACTACACCTTCACAGTTAGCAAAGTACTGCTGTCATTCCATAGATGTCATCACAAACCTTATTCATGCATCTATACCTTGGTTTGTTTATTTAGGTTCTAAATTCCTATTTTTGGCTATGATTTGTGCTAGATGTAAGAGAGCTGTGATTAAATCGATTACTTGCAAAATCTGCAAACGTTCTTATCATCCTAGCTGTCATAAAGAGGTGTTAAAAATAAAACCACCAAATGACTGTTGTGTAAAATCGTCCCACACACCACTATCGCCGAGTGATTCACAATCTACAACCCACGACCCGATTGCTCGTTCCAGCATACTAAGACCTTCAAGTCTTACAAGTCTAAAACGTAAACAGTCATCTCAATCTAGCTGTAAATCATTGAATGTGTCACCAGGTACACCACCAGTCTCAGTTGAGGACTCTGTTTTTTTGTCACCAGCTGCTGCAAACTCTCCGTAAATGACTGAAACATCTTCAGAGAAACCAGACTGGTCAAGTCTAAATATGGATGAAAAATTGAATTTAATATTGGACATGTCATTCAAAAACAGTCAAAATATACAAATTGTCTTAGAAAATTTAAATAAACCCAACCAAGACATCAAAGACCTGTCCAGAAATATTGTAAAGAACATAAACAAAATCAGAAAATTATCGGAAGATTTAAGTGCCGTAAACAGAACATTAGTTGAAATTACCAAATCTCACGCAGAAGCTACAGAAGAAATAAAAAAAATAGCAAACGAAGTTATAATATTATAATATTGAAATCCAAAATGGAGTCGTTGATAGAAAAAAACAATCAAATTATTGATACTCATAAATCATCTCAGTTGTTGATATCCGGAGTACCAGATCAAGTCAAAAATGAATTAACATCAAGTCAAATAATTAATCAAATCTTCACTAAACTTGAAGTCGGAAATCTCACAAATGATGTTTTAAGTATTCGGGAATTCAAAAACAAGAAAAATTCAAACAGATCAGAAACTAAGCAATCATTGCATTCTTTTATCTTAAGTTTAAAATCCTCACAAGTATGTGACTATATCATAGATGTGAAGCGTCGTGCTAGAAAACTTCTGGCAGAAGATATTTTCACGATCAGCTCAGAAATCTCTTCAAGTGGACAAGTATTTATAAATGAGTTTCTCCATTCAGATACCTACAATCTTCTAAACAAAGTCAAGGCTAAAGCTAAAGAGCTAAAATTCAAATTTGTCTGGGTGTTTGAAGTTACCATCTATATCAAGAAAGACGATGACTCTTCGAAGATACCAATTCTTACGGAAGTTGACTTAAATAAACTTACAATAAAGTTACCTAGCCCATATTGCTGAACTTGAGCTTCTAGTAAACGAGTTAAAGCCACACATTATCTCTGTTGTTAAAACCTGGCTAAATCCAGATGTATTCATCTCTCTTAAAGATTACACTACCATACGACGATATAGAGGACTATTAAATTGCAATGGTCGTTACACAAGAGGTGGTGGAGTGGCTTATTTTATCCATAATTCTTTAAGGTCTAAAATACTCTATACCTCCGAGGTTAGAGACTTAAATCACCCAGAGTATATAATAATAGATGTTACTTTACCATGTAGATCTCACATTCTTCTATCATCGATCTATAGAAGGGCCCAAGGTGAAAATCTTGATGATTTCTTTGTCAAATTTAGTAAATACTACCCTCTTTATAAAAACATAGCGATAATGGGTGACCTAAATTGCAATCTCCTCAAATCTGATCAATCATCTGAAGTCATTCATTCTGGAAACTGCCCTTTTTTGTATACCTTATGGTCCCACCTATCACACAAACGAAGTGGACTCCTGGTTGGATGTAATCATTATTGACAGTCAAGATAAACTGGGCAATTATTCAAAGTCGCCGACGCCTTTCATTGGTAGTCATGACTATCTCTTTTGTGAATACAAATTGGAACCACCGGTAAAGTATACAAAGAGTGTTAGATTTCGTGACTTCAGAACTTATGATCGTATGGCATTAACACAAAATCTACATCAGAAACTAAATTTAACTGATCTTAACTGTGAGGACTTAGACCCAAATGAGCTTGTGCTTTACTTCTTGGATTCAGTCACAAACTGTCTGGATGACGCTGCACCATTCAAGGAAAAAACGCTAAATCGTCCTCATAGCCCATGGTTAACGAAAAATCTTAAAAAAGAATTTCGCGAGCGTGATGCTCTTTACAAGCGTGCGCGTCGTACTGGAGATCTAAATCTACTTGTGATCGATAAAAATACTAGAAAGAGTTTAAAAATTAAGCTAAATATTGCCAGAGACAACTACTTTAAAAATATAGTAGAAAATAAAATGCATCAATCTAATATTTGGGCTTGTCTAAAACGAATGAGAATCACAAAAACTAAGAAAATGTCACCGCTGGATTATTTCACTGCTGATGATTTAAACAATTACTATGCAAATATCCTTAGAAAACATCCTTCTTCCTCACAAGAATTTATTCATGATCTACCTTTACATGCTTTGAGAAAAGTAAATTGTATTTTTAATTGGTCGGAAGTAGATATAGTTGATATGACCATGCAACATAGATATCGTCATGGCGACCCCAGGAACCCAACACTGTCTCAAGATTCATTTTTGTATTATATGTTTATTTAATTTGTTTATTTAGTTAACTTTATTTAAGGTGTGTTTTATTATTTTTGTTATTCGTGTGACGCACCCGGCGACTTGGGTATGTTATGCCGGCTGAGCCGGCGCAGGAGGGCATTAAAGAGCCGAAATTTATTGTTTATTTATATCTTTTGTTATTGTTTTTTTTAATGGTTAACTAAAGACCATGTATATGTATGAACCTATATGAAATTTGGAATTTTGCCGATAAAATCCGACGAAGGAAAATTATTTTGCCCCGCGCATATCGTTTTTTTGGGCATAACGAGGATTGTTTATTACAATTATTGTTAAGTATGTATTATTTATGTTAAATTTTGGTATGCGCTAAATGTCCGCCAGGATAGGCTCGAATTTTGGAGAATCCAAAATCGTAAGAATTGGCCTGGAGAACGCCGTGTAAATTATTTTATTGCGCCGTAGGATGGCCGTAAAAACGCCAAAATTATTCTAAGTCCCGGGCAAAAATTAGTGAGGGAAATAATTTTGTGCAAAATTAATTATTGAAAATGAAATTTCGAAATTAAAAACTTAGAATTAATTGACGTTTTTCGAGCTTCCAAACCTGGCGATAGGTGTTTAAAACGATCCTTCCGTTTCGTTGCAAGTGACTTTTTGGAAAAATGATAAAGTCCCAAATTTGTCGCGGAAAAAGACATCCAGTACCACTGAGACGATTTTCCCTGTGGAGGCTATCCAGAAGGGAAAAACGCTAAGGAACTCAAGTTACCCAGAGTACGACTGTACCAAGGTAAGTGGAGCTCTTCTCTTCAGGGTATTACGGACTCCCCGTACTCCGACCTTCTGTCAGGGTGCGGCAGGTGATCATAGTCGAGTAGGAGGGATCGAGCTGGAGGCTATCCTCTCGATCCTTGGGGACGGCGATTAGGAGGTCGAGGAAGTTGGCTAGATACCTCGACTTCGGGGACCTGGGTGGCAGCACCGCGGGAGAAGGGAGTTGGAGACTATCCTCTCGTTTCTCCGGGGGAATCCCGAGTAGAAAATTAACCCACTAGCGCCGCGAACTGGAGAACGCGATTTTTTGGAAAACCCCGGACGGTCGGTAAAACAGAAAACGATCGCACAAAAAAGTAGACAAACAGGTTCCTGTTTTACCATCAGTCGGTAAACCGGGAAAATACCGGGAAGCTCGGATTTGGACGAATGAGTGTGTCTACTATTTTGTAAAGGTGATAGAAGGTTTTCCTTTCATCACGATGTGTAATTATTGTTACTAAATAAAAGATTTCTATTGTTTCTTCTATTACGTTTGTTATGGTTTGATTGGACAATCCCCTTTTTGACCCTGGACATCGGCGAGCTCTAAATTCGAGCCGGGGATTTATTGATACTGTCTAGTACGGTCTATTTTAGGATTTTTTTGGATCAAGCGAAACTGGACTCGGGTTAATTTAGTTCTGAGCAAGGCCTCGTGACGTTGTCAAAATAATTTGGCAACGCAAGTAAGCTCAAAGATTCGGGGACTAGGATGGACAGAAGAACGAACGAACGAGACTCTTGTAAGGGGGATAGGTGTTACGGCTCAAACAGGTCTTACGGCTGCACCTCCCCGCATGGGCCCCGCTGGTAACTGGTCGGGTTGTTATTATATTACCGATCAGGCCAACGCAGTCGTTGAATGGGTTGATACAGTTTACTAAGTACGAGAACAGATTGACATTAAAATCAACTCAATTCACATCTGTCCTATGATAGCGTAAATGCTTGAGGACAGGTGTTTTCCTTGCCGGCAAACTTGGCTGGGTATTTCCTATCTGTGGGTAGGACAATTATACGTGCGTTTATAGCTCTTTTGAGCCCAGGAAACGGCCTCTTCGGAGGTAGGCGAAAGCCTCACCATATATTCTTCGGGTTAATTTAGTTGCGTGTATAGCTCTTTTGAGCCCAGGAAACGGCCTCTTCGGAGGTAGGCGAAAGCCTCGCCATATATTCTTCGGGTTAATTTAGTTAATTTAGATAATAAAAGGGACTAAAATCCCTATTATCACCAATTTTACCCGTTACAACCAAAAGCCTCCAATTGACATTGCAGAAATCCAAAGGACAAAGTCCAGATGGTCTTAATTTAAAGTGGTTAAAAGATCACTTACCACAAATATCCATCATCCTCACGACTATTTTAATTGTTCACTGGACTCAAATATATTTCCGGATGTTTGGAAATCGGTGTTCATCGTTCCACTAAATAAGATAAATCCACCAAAGTCTATGTCAGATACACGACCGATAGCAAACCTTTCTCATCTTGCTAAAGTCTTTGAACGCATTGTTGCCAACCAATTGGTAAATTATCTTGAAACAAACAATTTACTAGATGATCATCAGTCAGGTTTCAAGAAACACCAGAGCACTCAAGCAGCATTATTACTATTAACTGATGAAATTCGGAAAGCCATAGATAGAGATGTTCTAACATATCTTCTATTATTTGACTTCTCAAAGGCTTTTGATTATGTGGATCCAAAAGTCCTATTTACTACGATGTATGAGATGAGTTTTTCGATAGAAGTCATTTTTTGGTTTCAATCTTATCTCACATTTAGATCTCAAGCTGTCTTGGAATCTGATTGCAATCTTTCAAATTTCATCAGCACTACTTCGGTTGTTCCACAAGGATCTATTCTAAGTCCTATCCTCTTCCTGATTGTTATAAATGGAGCGTCAAAGCGGCTCAGGTTCTCGAAGCATGGTCTTTTTGCTGACGACAAGTATGCATACCTTCATTTCAAACTTTTTCAACTAAAAGAAGCAACATATAAGCTAGAATCAGATGCACAAGCTGTTGCAGATTGGGCGAAAGAAAATAATGTCGAAATAAGTTTTAAAAAGACTAAAGTTATGATACTAGGTAGCAACAGAAAATTAAAATTATTAGAAAATTGTGATCTACCCCAACTCATCATTGATGGAAATATTATCCCATATGTAACATCAACCAAACTTCTAGGCATTCATTTGTCAAACAACCTCTCTTGGGATGTACATGTTGCACATGTTGCTCGAAAAGTTTATGCATCATTGAATAGTTTGAAGTACAAGAAAAATATTCTTCCAACTACCACTCGAAAGCTTCTAGTGACTAGTACCATCTTACCCATCATTGATTATTGTGCTCTTGTATTGCTTGATTCATCAAAGAGACTAGATTATAAACTGCAACGGATGGTAAATAATGCAATCAGATTTATCTTCAACTTGAAACGTGATGAGCATATAAAACCTCACAGACGCTCTTTAAACTGGCTTAGTGTCAAACTCAAAATAATTTACTATCTAGCCTGTTTCCTTTATAAATTACTAAGTTCAGGTGAACCGAAGTTCTTAAGAAACATGTTTATTGAAGAAGAAGCTGTTAGAAGAAGAAGCTATTAGACGGTCAGATAGATTAGCTGCAAAATACAACAATATTACCTTCAAGATGCCAAACTTCGCTACCACTACCTATGAACACTCATTTATATCATCTATACGACTTTGGCGAGATCTACCACCAGACCTCATCAACATAACAACTCTAAAATCTTTTAAATCTAAAGCTTTTGATTTCTTCATAAATCTTGACTTCGAAAATCAGTAAACTTACATAAAATAGAAATCAAAATTCTTCTACAGTCTCAAATTTCTTTTTTTTTTCTTTCTCTTTTTTTTTTTTTTTTTCTTTAAACATTAAATTCAATTTTAAACTTTAACTTAATTTGTAAATATTTGGATAAGTGTTAAATAAGTATTTATTATTTCTGTACAATATTTGTGATAAATTACTGGCTATTGTGAATTATACGTGAACTTATATCTAAATTAAACAATTAAATTGTATTAAGTTTGCCATTTGGCTTCTGCCTTGGCATTAAAACTAAATAAATAAAATAAAATATCTCTGAATTGGCTAAACCGATCGACTTAAAAAACTAATCAGCTCTTAACCTTGAAAACCCGCATCGATCGCCACCAAAAGCGTCAGAATCGGTTGATGCGTTCGTGAGATATCGTTGTCGAAAAAAATCTAAAAAAGTGTTTTTTTGTAATAACTCCGAAATTTTTCATCAGATCAATTTTTTTGTTGAGAATTATTTATAGAACTTAAAAAACTACATCGATTGCCACTAATCGCGTGCAAATAGGTCAATTCATTCAAAAGTTATAGCAGTTTAAAAATTAAAAAAAAAAATCGTGTTTCATCGAACTGTGTTAAGATTTTTGAATTCGAAGAGCTCAAAATCATAGGAAAGCTATCTCTTTGAGCTCGGAGAGCTCAAAATAACACATAAACTGTATTTTTGAGCTCAAAAACATCACAAATGCAATTTTAAGCGCTTAGGTACGAAATGAGCGGGAAGTTGCAAGGATGGCCTTCAGGGTCAACCGTTTTCCTAATTTTTTTTTTATTATGAATATTGGGTTAATAAATTAGAAAGAACAAAAAAATCCAATGAAGGTAATGATTTTTTAATAAAAGTAATAGTTGTATGTATTCAACTTTATCATGTGTAATTATAATTTTTGTATAAATTAAACATTATCATGCACAATCATACAAAAATCTATGCTTATTCATACGATTCTATGTATAATCGGGCTTGGCCAAAAAGTATGAATCAGGTATGATTATAAACAGCCATTCTTAGTTATGTCAATTCACGCTTGCCCTTAAATTTTAATCTATGTTATTATTTCTGACATTTATAGAATACTAGCTGTATATATACTCGCCCGCTCCACTAGGCACTTAATAGAATTGTATTTTGAGATCTAGACTTGAAATTCAATTGGAGTATTGTTTTGACTTGCACAGATTCCAAACTCTATCGGATTGGCCTGTACTTTTTATCCATGTCATCATTCTAGCTAATATTCATTGTAATTTTCAATGTACAATCACTATAACATTCCCGTAGCTTTCTCCAAAAATGAATATTAATTGACACGAAGAAAAAAATTTGAAATGAGCATTGAAAGTTTCAGTTAAAGTAATTGCAGGTCTCATAAGTAAAATTAAAATCTGTCTAGCTTAAAGTGTGACGAATTTTGCCGTTGATTAAAATTTTTCCCGTTACACTAAATTTTCATAGAAAATTATTTGTACATCCAGTATTATATTACAATCACTTTTATGTATTTTCATTTGTAAAATACAATTAAGAATGTCTTATAACTAAATGGTATCAAATGGATTATTCAGATTGGACTTTTATTTCAAGTCCAATATTATGTATCTGGATGTACTCAGATGTAGCTATAGGCCTGTATAGGAATATCCGATATAAAAATAAGAGTATTTTAATGTATTTTTATCTGTAAATAACAATTAGAACTTCCTTAAAGCTATATGAGATCGAATAGACTATCCATACCAAATTTTTATTCCAGGTTTAATGTTACATATTTGAATACATCTAGGTGTAGCTGTGGGCCTCTACAAGAACATTCCATACAGTAATACAGATAATTCTATATATTTTTATCTGCAAATAACTATTGAAAGGACTTCAGAGCTCTATAAGAAACGTTTTTTTTTTTCACGGTTATTTTTTATCATATCCACATCACTTTCTTCAGTGCCAGAAACTAGTTTCGAAACTGGAGGAAATTTGGTACGCTGACTATCTATAGTCTGTTGAAGTTTTTCTTCAGTTTCTGAAAAACAAGACAGGGACAAAAACTGATTAAAAACTATTTCTTCTTTAGAGTTTTTTTTAAAGAAACAAAAAATAATCAATAGATATCTGATAATTTACATTTTGGCAGAAAGACAAATTTTGGCAGAAGATAAATTTTCTCCGCTCAAAAAACGATAGAAGAAAAAAAATGTTATTGCAATCCCAAAAAAAAAATTTAGAGAAAAATTAAACATACAACAGCTGATTTTTTTTTTAAAAGTTCGTGCAAGTTTATTTCTGGCAAGGAATAAAAAATTTTAAACGATAAAAATAAAAGATTTCTGAAATTATTCCTTAATATTTTGTAAAAGTATTCAATCATTATAGTTATTTTTTCTTTCTCATCTATAGAAATTTTTCAAAAAGATAACTTAACCAGCAATGAGAATTACATTAAACAAATTTGATTACTATTTGGGCTAAACCGAATGTTCAATAAAAACTATAATATAAAAATTAATCTAATTTATGTCAATTGAAAAAGAATTTATACGAAAAGTTTAATAAATCCAAAAATGCACGACTCATAATGCTAATATCTTTGTAAAAAACAAGCATAGGAAAACAGATAAAAAGAAAATTCTCATAAATAGTTGTTTGATTGTTTTTAATTATTTTAACTTTAAATATTTTGAGGTGACAGAAGTAATCTCCATTGAATTATTTATAAAATGTTTTAATTATTTTAATTTGGAAAAATCCCGAAAGTATAATTATTAAAATAGTTGTGAGACAAAGGCAAAAAAATTTTGAAACGTAGAGCACAATCTCTGATGTTACGCATTGTGAGTCGTGCTATATCAATATTCATATACAGAATTTTCAAAAGAATAGAATACCTTTTAATCCTGTAATCAGTAAGGGTTTTCACTTAAATTGTTAGGAACATTTTAGCAGAAAGAAAGTATGAATTTTAATCACGCAAAAAAGTCAAAATTTTTCATTTTCATAGTAAAAAATTACAAATTATTATTATTTTAGATATATACGTAAATAGAACCGGACTATAAAAATTGATTGTTTTTGCCTACATGAAATCATGCATACATGTTAATTTTTTAAATATTATAATTTTATTAAAGCATTGTTAATTACGCTAGCTACGGAATAATAATTTTATAATGAAACCTAATGGACTCTGATATTATAATCGATACATCAAATAAAATACTTTCCAATCCCAGAACTACTTCAGTTTTCTAATAGCAGTTTATTGAAAAAATCCTATAGAAAATTAGGATCACATTCTTTAGCGCAAAGATGCAGCCAGGGTATGTTTGAATGGTAGAGTAACGGATTTAAAACTACTAGGTCATTTACGAAAATAAAACGTGATGTTGATAATAGATTATTATTGATTAATCATAAATCATAAATGTATAATAATTCTTCTAGGAAGTATCTTTGAATTTTTTATAGGAAAGCCTCTCAATATAGTAATATTTTTAAAACTTTGTTAATTATCATACACCAAAAACAAAGTGTAAATTTTTTAATAAAAGCTTATAGATTATAATATAGTAGTTGGTACTCCATACAGAATATCTTACGATTCCATAATCTGTTAAGGTTCCATACAAACAATTATTGAAAATATTTTATGCAAAAAAAAAAAAACAATAAAATTAGCAGCGCCAAAAAGTAAGCTGTTCTTATTTTCTCAAAATAAAATTTACGAATTCAAATTTATTGGGACACTAACGCAAATAAAATAAATAATTAAAGTTAATTATTGTTAATAACGAACTAATAAATAGATATTCTTGCTATAAAAAAATTTATATCTACAGGTTTTAGGAAGTCTAAATTTAATTATATTTTTTAAATTTTGTTAATTATCATTCGCCAGTAACAAAACAAACATTTTTTATTGAAACCTAATGGATTCTAATGTTATAAGTGGCATTCCGTACGAAAGATCTTAAAATTCCATAACAAATTTACGAATTTAATTCTACTGTATAAACTACGTCTAATTTTAAAACAATTGTTGATTAAAACGTTATGACTTCATCAACATCTAACTGTTTTACATGGTCTTGTTCAGTTATAATTAATAAAAAATCGCAACTCTCATTGTATTTTACATCTATGCTTCCGCCAAAAAAAGCATTGTAGAGCAAAGGGTTAAATATTCCGGTGACAAGTTAATTTACTTTCACCTAAATACACAATTATTGAAGCAAGATACTAACGTTATCACAGAGAAAAAAAAATTTACTTTTGCGATGGTACAAGTTTTAAGGAGCAACAAACTAAAATGTTTCAAGATAAAACAATTTCGGTATACATAAAGAAATATTAATTGTGATCCCAAAAAAAAAGTACAGAAAAAAATTAAACTAATATAGCAGTTGATAAGTTGTTTGACTTCAAATTTAAGCTCTTTACAAATCTCATGGATGTTTATTTCTAACAAAAAAGATAAAAAATGTTGAACGATAAACTTAAATAAAAAATTTTCCATAAATTTCATAAATAGCGATAATTGGTGTTTCGAAAAATTTTGATTTATTAATTATAGACAGACTGAGTAAAATTTAATTTAGGAAGTTTTAATTATTAATTATCATGAGTCAGTAAAAAAAGAAAAATTTTTTATTGGAACCAATGGATTCTAATGTTGTAATTGGCGCTCCATACAGAATATCTTTCAATCACGTTCATGAACTACAAAGGGTTTTTATATTGATAATCAGACATATTCTTAAAAAAAAATAGTGTAGAATTTAAGAGTGTAATAAATAGGAATTTTTCGATTCTTGAGGAGAAAAAAACATTTATTTTTTAGTTATTAAAGACACAAACCAAAATAAAAACCATAGTCAGTCTCAGCAGGCCATCATACATGACATTCCACAGAAGTGGACCCAGAACGGAACCCTGGGGTACACCTCCGGTAATATCATACACTTTTGGACCATTCTTCGTGTCGTATCTCAGGATTCTGTCTGTGAAGTAGCTAGCCACTATCCTACGTAGGTATCCTGGTACGTTTTTCTCTTCCAGGGCTTGCATAATGCAGTCCCAGTTGGCGGAGTTGAAGGCATTTTTGATATCCAAAGTGGCCACCAGGCAGTACTTCTTCGCTCCACCCTTCCATCTGATCCCTTCGATTGCCTCCTTGGCCGTTGCAACAACCAGATTTATTGCGTCCAGGGTTGATCGTCCTTTCCGAAAACCATACTGGTTGTCTGCCAGGAGTGGATCGACAACTGCTTCTATTCTTTGGTGGATTATATGCTCAAATATCTTACCTGCCGTGTCTAACATACAAAGTGGTCGATAAGATGACGGTTCTTCTGGTGGCTTTTTCCCTTTTGGAAGTAGTACTAGTCGTTGCTGATTCCACTTCCGAGGGAAAATCCCTTTCTTGAGGCATATGTCGTAGACGTCCAGGAACAATGATAGCACTGCTTTTATAGTTGTTTTTAAAGCAATATTGGGGACCCCGTCCAATCCCGGCGCTTTATTGTTCCCTACACGATTACAAGCCTCCATCAGTTCTTCCTCCGTGACAGATGGAATGTCATCCATTTCATTCTGCGCTAATAGGTAGTTAAACTCGCTTTGTTCGGGGAACAACGCGTTTACGATCTTCTGTAGGAGTTGAGGACACGTGGGTGATGGCATTAGCTGGTTTTTAAGATGGGTCATGACCACCTTATATGGCCTACCCCACAGATCTCTGTCCACCTCGTTGATGAGCTCCTTCCAGCATTTTCTTTTGCTATCTTTGATGGCTTTGTTCAGGGATCAACGGGCTTTTTTGTACTCTGCGACCAGCTCCGCAGAGTTAGGTCGTCGGTAGCCACGCTGAGATATTCTTCTCTTCTGATGACACTCTTTACGAAGGGCGCTGATGTGGTCGTTCCACTAGTGAACGGAATGTCTTGTGTTCATGCCACGTCTACGAGACATACTGGCGTCACAAGCCTGGGTCACTCTTTTCATCAGGTCCTTGGTCTTCTCTTCTGCGCAGCCCGCGATAATCTGGTCACTATTGAGAGCTACTAACAATGCACTTGGGTCAAGAGTTTTTACCTTCCAACCAATGGTGTTAAGTTGCTTTTTAGGTCTTCTCGGGCTCGGGACGTTTGATATTTCCCAGAGAATCGCGTTGTGGTCGCCGGCTGTGTAGATATCCATCACCTTCCAGTTGATATTACCTCTGGTGAGGCTGTTACTGACGAAAGTGAGATCTACAATAGAACTTGCGTCTCCTTTGGTGTAGGTTAGTGTATCACCACTGTTGAGCAGTACTGCATCTAATGTAGAAAAGGCTTCTAGTAGTTCCTTTCCTCGCGCGTTTGTATGCTTGCTGCCCCAGTCTACTGCCCAGGCGTTGAAGTCCCCGGCTATTGCCACTGGGTGGTAATGCTTCGCGTCCTGGGCAAGTCGATCCAGAAATGCGGTGAATTCGACAGTAGAGAGGCTAGGTGGTGCGTAACAGCTATAGAAGCGGATGCCCTCTACTGATACTGCTACAAAGCCGGCATTGCTGTTGTCAACTGCATTTTGGAAAGGGGGCTTTCCACATGACCAGATGACAGCTTTGAATGTGCTGTCAGATTCTCAGGGTTGGGTACTCAGGTGTTTATATTAGGGATGGTAAAATCGATTCCGATTCTACCCGAGAATCGATTCTGTGGTCAAAAAACTCGATTATTTAGACTCGATTCCCAGTTATCAGAATCGATTCTTAGTGATCGAGTCTATAATTTATTTTAATGCCGGAGTAATAACACTATAGCATCAACACACTGATAGAAGGATTTGTTTCTAGTTAAAAAGATTTGTTAATATTTAACAAATCATTTATTAGAAGCCATTTGTTAGTCCTTAACAAATATTTCTTAGTATTTAAAAATATTTATTAATATTTAATAAATGAATATCAGATTTATTAAATACAAACAAATCATTTTAAATACTGAGAAATATTTGTTTAATATTAAAAAGTGGTCTCTAATAAATGATTTGTTAACTACTAACAAATATTATTTAATACAAATAAATCCTTCTATTAGTGTATATTAAATAAAAAATGGCCCAAAGTAATTTTATGTTTGATTATGAAAATATTTTAAATTTAGCGCTAACTGTGCGTTCGCATTCAATCGGATTTCGTTCAATTCAAATATTTGAGAAAATTTTTATTTTCATTTATATATGATTTTAATATGGTATTGAAATCTTGTCTGTATATGTGAAATTTTGAAAAAAGAAATTAAGTCATCGAAAACTCTTGTGGTTACCTGCGAAAATAATCTTACAGATCATCAACCATCTTCAGGTAGTAATGATCTGTGGGATTTTTTAGACGACGCTGAGCAACACAACATTCAAGTCGCTGACAGTGATGAAGCAGGCGGTCTGCCTATCGAACTTATGCAGTTTATTAATCGGTCTACAGTAGACTGGAAAAATAATCCTAACCTGATTGCAACTTGGAAATCGCTCGAATCTGATTACCCCTATTTGTTGACTGTAGCTATAAAATACTTGTGTTGTTGCAACATCAACACCATGTTGTAACGTCCACGTTTTCAAAAATTATAAAAATATCTATAACTAATTTATTTGTCCCCGGCTCGAAATTTGCTCGCCGGAGTCCAGGGTCATAAACGGGGATTACATTATCAATAACAAAATATAACAAAACACTTTATTTTAAATAAATCAAAGAAAAAGGAAAACCTCTTTATTGGCCTGATCATGTTAATAAACGATATAAACAATATAAACAAATTAAACAATATAAACAATATATTAGAATACTCTTTTCACACATACTCGCGGTTCAAAATCACGAACTAACTGTCAAGAGCTGGTTCCGAAAGCGCTATTTCAGCGCTTGCGTCAATCGCTGCTTGTTGGACATGTAGCCCGTTTCCACTCTTGTTTGTTTCCTGTAAATTACTCATACTTTTTTGATTTACCAGCGCATCGTACGGAGTGGAGCGGGTTGTCATAACTAGGAACGGGTGTACCCTCGGAGATAGTACTCCTACCCCAGTTCCCTGAGGCCTAGTCGACACTTATCCAGTCCCGGATATGACCCAAATTTTACTTTTTGTATTTGAGTATTTTAGTTTATTTTTTGTTAATTACTTAAAAATTAATAGAAACAATTATTGTTATTAGTGCGGCGATTATTATTTAATTATTGTATTTATTTAGTTAATAATTTTATATTATTGTTACTGAAGGTATGATTAAAATTAAGAAATTAAGCGTGTGAGAAATTATTACGAAGCCGAGCGAATTAATTGTAAAAGAAATTAAAAGACTGGGAAAATTATTCTAAGTTCCGAACAAGATTTAGTATGGGAAAGCGATGAATGGATATAAAATGAAAGAAATGACGATTATTATTTTGTAAGAAATAATTTAGGTAAGCGAAGATTTTATAAGTCCCGAGGACAATTTAGTATGGAAAATCAACGAATGGATATATAATGAAAGAAATTGCGATTAAAATAATAAAGAATTGTGAATTTGACGAAACGAATGGATAGAGAATGAATGAAATTACGATTAAAATAATAAAGAATTGAGTTTCGAAAATAAAAACTTAGAATTTGGCGAGACGAATGGATAGAAAATGAAGGAAATTACGATTAAAATAATAAATAATTATTTTTGAATGCTAGTTCGAGGGCACCGGACAGGTGTCTAAAACGACCCTTCCGGTTCGTTACAAGAGAGTTGGGGGAAAAATGATAAACGCCAAAATTTGGCTCGATAAAGCAAGCAGTTCTTTCTCGGGAGAATTACTCGGGCGAATACTCTTCACCAAGTAATTCCAGAGGATGATACTCTACCTGGAGTCTGACCAAGGCCCAGATAAGTATCATGATCCGACCGGATGAAAGTGCTTCTCCCCGTGCCGAAGCCTTCAGCTGAGGTACGGTAGGTGATCATAAGCCGTGTAGGTGGGGGCGAAGAGGACACTCTCCATTCGCTCTCGGGGTAGAGGTTTAGGCCCAGGGGTGACGGCTAGTTTCCTGGGGAAGCGGGGAACCAGCTCTTGACAGTTAGTTCGCGATTTTGAACCGCGAGTATGTGTGAAAAGAGTGTTCTAATATATTGTTTATATTGTTTAATTTGTTTATATTGTTTATATCGTTTATTAACATGATCAGGCCAATAAAGAGGTTTTCCTTTTTCTTTGATTTATTTAAAATAAAGTGTTTTGTTATATTTTGTTATTGATAATGTAATCCCCGTTTATGACCCTGGACTCCGGCGAGCAAATTTCGAGCCGGGGACAAATAAATTATTTATTTTTATAATTTTTGAAAACGTGGACGGACTAGACTCGCTCGGAGCGGTGAAGATTCCGATCTCTAGCACTCACTGCGTACTCCCTGATCAAGGCCCGAGGTGGCTGGCTCCTGATCTACTGCTGTAACTTACACCTCGGCAGAGCAAGCTCACATCAGCCGTGGCCTGCGTCGTCGGAAACTACGACATAGGTTCCGGACACTCCCAGTGGGTTACAACAGAGAACGATCTTCTTCTTGCTAGGTCAGTTAGTGTGACCAACCCATTAAGGGGAGTTTTGTCCACGGGAGCGTATTTTATTTAGCTCCTACCCTCTGTACCTTGTCAACTAAGAGACTCAGTGTCATCCAAGGACAGCGAGCGTTCTCCCATCCGCTCGGGGAGACGCGCCCGGTAGCAGTATCTCTTCTGCCCCGAGTGTGTGTGTGTGTGTGTGTGTGTGTGTGTGTGTGTGTGTGTGTGTAAAACTCTTATAACTTTTGAACGGCTTGACCGATTTGATCGCAGTTGGTGTCATTCGAAAGGTCTTCGCCAAACTTAGATTGTTTTTTTTTTTCATTTTTTGAAAATATCTCCGAATTGACTGAACCGATCGACTTCAAAAACTAATCAGCTCTTAACCTTGAGAACCTGCATCGATCGCCACCAAAAGCGTCAGAATCGGTTGTTGCGTTCATGAGATATCATTGTCGAAAAAAATCGAAAAAAGTGTTTTTTGTAATAACTCCGAAATTTTTTATCAGATCAATTTTTTTCCTAATTTTTTTCCTTTATTCTTATGACACTATGATCGAATTTACTTCTAACGTTGATGAGCCAAGTACTTCACGAATTTCTCCTTTGAAAAAAAGAAGAAAGCGTCAAATATAAAATAAAAACCGTAAAAACAATTTGCAATACTGTAAAGAATAAAAATAAAGAACATACATGTAATCGAATAAATTTTATTATTATTCAAGCACCTTAATTCATTATTACAAAAAATCTTATATGCTTTGACCGAAAAAAAGTTACTTTTCGAATAGATTAATAAAATAGTATAAAATAAAAACAAGAAATTTGGGATGAAAATTAAAAAAAATAAGTAGAATCTTGACGAAAAGTCTATCAAACTGTTGAGTATATAACGGGAACAATATTAAATAATATACACAAAAAGAATTTTGATTTTTTACATAATAAAATAGAATACATTTATGCTCAACGGATCTTCAGTCAAATGAACACCCAAACACAGTGAGTACATTGTTTAAACAATTAGCAATAAAAGTATGATTAATTAATAATTTGTTAGGTAATTTATGCCTTAACAAAATTGTTTTGAGGTTTTTTGCTGTATCTGCATAATTTAACTAGTTAAAGATCACAAAAGATACGAAAAAGTAAAAAAAATATAGAATTTTTATAAACAAATGCATTTAATAGCTAATAAACAATAAATACGAACTTGATCTTAGATTCATCTGAAAGAAAAATTCATTTTCTATAAAAAAGACTTGAATGTCCTTTATCGTATCTCTAATAGTTTAAAAGATATATCAATTTTTTAATTGACAAATCAAGTAGGCGCTATATTTACCGTATCTTATGATATTGAAAAGTATTATAATAAATAAAAAAAAATTTTTTTTGCACTTTTTTATATATAGCTGTTTTTATAATTTTTTTCTGCTTAAGAAAAAAAATATACCGTTGGTCAATATTTGTTTATAACAAATTGTTAAACCAATAAACAATTAAATAATTAATAAAAAAAAATATTTTTTTTGCCGAACTATTTAAAAGTGTAAATTATGATTTTTAAAAGCAAAATTTTTTCTTAACTAATTATTTAAACAATCGAAATATAAAAAAATGGTTTTTAAACAATTAAAAATTAAAATTAAGAAAAAATTTTTTTTTTTAAAATCATAATTTTCTGTGGACAACAAAATAGCAAAAAGAAATTTTTCAAAAATATTCAATTTCTCTATTTGTTTGAAACAATTTTATAAACAAATTACGTAAAAAATTCATAACCTGTGTTAATTATTGCCATTGTTTGATGTTAAAACAAACATAGCTAAATATTAATTGAAAAAAAAATTTTTATCAATATTTTTTTAATTTTTATTTTTTCAATAGTTATAAAAAATCATAATTAATAAATTAATAAGCTTTTATGGAAATTTATCGCAGGATCTTATGAAGTATATATATATATATATATCAAAAGGGCTCCACGAAGTTTAAAATTTATAGACCAATTATTTACACCTTTCATCCCATTGTTTATGCCAACGGAGATTGGGAAAAAATTTGTTAGTTAACAATTGATTAAACTTTTGAAAAATGGTGATTAAACTGTTTTTTCTTCAGGGCTCGATTCTTTCAAGTGTTAAGAAGATACTAGAATTTTTTCAAATTTTTAAAATCACATTTAATGTTATAAAAAAATTATTTTTATTGCTGAACTCTCTTTAGCGGCGGCGCGCGCATGCCGTAACAGCCGCGCGGAGCCCTATTTTCTACGTCAAATTAAAGTTATAATTTAAAAAAATGCGCTGTAACAAAGCGGAAATTTCTCTCTCCTTTATTAATTTAGTATCCTACTCTAATAATTTGTGGCGCTCCTTTCAAAATTATTCCACTTGCTACTATAGCGCCACCTTAATATGCTGGCTTTCACCGGGTACTTTTTAATACACTGAGATGGTCCTTCTTACTTCTACCCTCCATAACACCCATAACACACACCCTAAAATTACTCAAAGTAAGGTAAGGAAATCATATGACAAAAAAAGCAAATAAGTGTGAACGTCAAAACTCTTACTATATAGAATTTACTCAGTTCGGCCAATGACAATTATTTGATTCAAGTAACCTAAAAATTACCACGTGTACTCCAAACAAAACAAAAAATTTTTAAGAAACGGTTCAAAATTTATGAATACATAATCAAGAAAGTAAGTAGTTTTAATGTATTTAAAAATAATGATAATATGAAAAATTTACACAATTTTTTTGTATTTTATGATTCTATTGGTTTTTAATTTACAATTAATTAATCCAATCTTTCATTATTTACCATAACATAATTAGATACAAATTGAATGAATGTAGATGAAATAGGCACAAAGCAAATTTTGTACTGTAATTATGTAAAGAAAATTATTTAAAATGTGACATTACTTAATATATAAATATTATTAATTTTGAAATTTTCTGAATATGCATTTTTTTATTTTTAATCTATTAATATTTTATTTGGTTTCAAAAATTTTAAAAATATTAATAAATGTTTGTTACATTCATGTAAATTAAAAAAAAAAAAAAAAATAGATTACCTAATAATTTAATTTGTTCCATCAAGCAGCATAAAGTTAAGTAAAACATCAAAACACATAAAAAATGAAACCACCAAAACTAGAAATCATGGAGACTCCTAAAAAGAAAGCTTTGAAAAATAAAAATAATGGATGTAATCCGTCGGATGAATCTATTCCAAAAAGAAAAAAAAGAAAGGCAAAAAGTTTAGATGTTCCCAAAGATAATATGGATCAGACTACTGAGAAAAAAATTAAATTGGAAAATACACTTAATGAATCAGATCATGTTTCATCGGAGACTGAAAATGTCGTAGAAGAAAGTGAGCCAAAAAAAATAAATTACAGTGTGGAAGAATTAAAAAAAAAAATTGAAATTCTTTCTAGCAAAGACAATCTTACAAAAAGTGCCCGTAAAAATTTAGCTAAATTAAAAAAAAAATTAAGTGTACAAGAAAATATTTCCGCAACAGCGTTACCGAAGAAACAAGTTGAAAAAGAATTTGCAGAAAAAGTATGTACTGTTGATGACAAAGAAAAAAGTGTCGAAAAAAAGCATTCTGTTCAACAACCCGCGAAAAAAACTCACAATACAAAAAATGAAAAAAACCTAAATCAAAAAAATAAAAATGAAGTACGATCAAAAAAAATAAAAAAAGAAAATGTCAATAACATCAAAACATTGTCTAACAAAGAAGAAACAGAAGAAAATAAAACAAATCGTATTAACCAATCAAAAAAAGAAATTGGCAAAGAACAACAACAAAAAAAAAAGCGACATGTTCTTTTTGTCGGTAACATCCCTTATGGGTAAGCATAGTTAAACTTTTTTTTTTTTTTTTTGATGACTAATATTTAAAAATAGTTTGATGAATAACTTTTATATTTTTAATATTCTAGAGCAACTGTTGAAGAAATTAAAAATCATTTTCTTAAGGAAGTTAGTCAAGTAATAAGTGTGAGGATTCCAACTGTTAAAAAAATAAATGAACCTCGCGGATTCGCTTATGTTGAATTCAGTAACAGTATCGATTATGAGGTAACAAACTGAATCAAACAAAAAAAATTTATTAAATTTGAGTATTTTAAATTATATAACTGTAAAACTCATAAACTGTTTATTTATTACAGAAAGGATTATCATTGCATCACTCTCAGTTAAATGGCCGAAGAATAAATGTTCAATATACTCAAAGTGGTTCCAAAAATGCGGGCAAGAAATCTGAAATAATTAAAAAGAATCAATTGTTACATTCTCTTCGAAAACAAGGAAAGTTAGCTGGTGATAAAAATTTTAAAAGTCGACAAAATTTTAAAAAGTATCAAGAGACAAATAAATTATAAACAATCTTACATTTTAATAAAAAAGTATTAAAATGCAAACTAAGTTTGTGCCTACAGTTCATTTTCCATTTTCTAATGCAAATTTTTTTAAATTTCTGATTCAATTCTTACTTTAATTTAAAATTTAGACTTATTAAAAAACAAATCAGACATTATTTTAAAATGTCTCTTCGATTTTTTTCAGGAAATAAGGTAAAAGCCCCAATAAATGATCATGTACCAGTATATTGTGATGTAGCAGCACATGCCGCCATCTACATAGGATATAAATTAGCGGTTTATTTAAATCCAAATCAGACAAATAATTGATTAATAATATAATTATAAGAATAATTATTTGTAGAAAAATAATAAGAATAATATTAAGAACATCGTAACAAAGAAAATAAAACATATGGAATACTTAAATATAGAATGATCACTCGAGAGGAAAATAAAAAGTTTGGAAAATCCAAAAGTGCACGCCTCATAACGCTCAATCATTTTTTACGAAAAAATTAATTGTATAATTAATTAAAAAAAATTATAATTAAGTAATTTCTTAGAGTATTTTTATTTTTTTAAATATCAGCGCTCTTTTTTCTTGTCATATGCGCACGCAGTCTAAAAAAATCTAGCTTGATCAAGTGGCGCCAAAGTTTTCACGTGACAAATAAGAAAAGTTCGTTTGGCTTTGTACGGTTGTATCCGTGAATTTTAATAAAAATTCAATTTAAAAAAAAATACATAAGCTAGGCCACTGATATGAAATACGGACCCAGTTCATCGAATTCTTAAACTAATAAAAAAAGTCCGGTCTTGAAATATCAATTTGTTCGGGAGTAATCGTTGGTACATCCAAAATGGGGTGACATCCGGACGTCCACGTAAAATTTTTTTCAAAACGTTTTTTTTTTTTCAAAATAGCAACATGAAATGATTTTAGAAAGTAAAAGATGGTTTAATTTAAGTGTTTTTTTGGTGTACATCTACTTATATTATTGAATAAGTGTAATATGGTTGTGATAGAGGCATTTAAAGATCACAAAATTGCTTGATCTTGACGAGTCGAGTATAAAGCACAACCTCACGCGCTTCGCGCTATGAGGCGTGCAATATAATATCTCGAGAAAAGCTATAAAAAGAAGAAACTAAAATCTTAAATAACAAATACATCTTTGTTTCTTAGAGACTCTAGCAAAATACTACAATTTACGACTTTGAATAAAGGACTTTATTATCCTAGACTAAACTAAATATTCCCTTTTTTATGGCTTTTCTTCTAACCAGGCAACGACTACGACGCCATGTGTTAAACACATAGTTAGTTTCACTTTTCCGAGAGAAAATTAAGTGAAGGCGTCACTTTTACTTTTGAGTCCCACTCTTGAAGAAATCGACCAATTAGAAATCATTCTTATAATAAATCCAACCCTAAAGCTAAAATCTCCCCTCTAAAATAAGTTATTAACTCGATGTAAAACTTAGGAAAATTAAGATATAGCGGTAAGCAAGTAACTCCTGTATATGAAACATCTTACAATATATCCTATATAACTTGCATATAAAATCTCATCATTCATAATACCGAATGCCAAATCCTCATCCTAACTAGTATAAATTAATAATAATATTAATTATTATTCACGAAAGTCCGTAACAGGAATACTTTCGTATTCTTTAGCGAATTTTAAAGAGCCCGCCGATCTGAGCCGAATCTAACTATAATATTGAGACATCTACAGCAGTAAAAACTTACTAAACATCGGATCAGATCATAACAATATGATCACTCCATGTATTTGTATACCTATATTAAAAAAGAGCGTAATTTTCCTCAAACGTCAAATACACTGGAGGGGGAGTACCGGTGGCATCCGCGCCAGTACCTGACATTACCGTGAGGGGGCACGTCAGTGCTCAAGGTAGTGGCGACATCGTGCAACAGCGGAAACCGCGGAAGCAGATTCTAACCGCCAGACCAGATTACAACGACGCTATATATTCTAAGCACACACATTTTCTACTACATATAAATGATCCTTATATACTAACATGTATTTTCTCTATATCTATATATATTTATTTCAGCCTATCGGCCTGAAAGTTAGACTTCACTAATATACACTTTTAGCAATACAGTCATTATGTTTATTTAACTATTTTTATTAATTTAACAGACCCTTTTAAAATCTATTTATAATAAAAATTAACTTATAATTAACTTGAAATTAAATTACAATAAAAATTATAATAAACTATAACATGAAAATATATATATTATATTGTTTATAATATGTTGGATTAATGTTTGAGTTTGACTAATTAATAACTTGAATTAAATATTATTTCTATTATTTTACAATCGGATTTTCTAATAAAATTATAAGTCAATTTAATTATTATCATGTATAAAAGAATAGACATTATCGTTTAATTATAAATTAAATAATAATTATTAATTATTTTAACTTAATTTTGCTTAACTACAATATTATATAAAGTTAGATTTTAACAGTAAATGTTATTTAACAATCTTATTTTTGTTTAGTTACACATGGTTTTGTATTATTCTTTGTTACTTTAGAACAAGGGTCTATTGAATTTCACACGTGTCTTTTACGACTTTTCCTCATAGGGTTTTAAGTTCCATGTGGCGAGAAATAGTCCTTGAATTATTCAAGTACTTTTTATGGGTTCTGAGAATTCGGTTACAATGTCCTTTTGTACCGAAATATGTTTTTTTATTTTATTTTGTAAATAAAACAGAGTTAACTAAAAGATGTTTATTACAACTGGTAAGAGTAAAAGCATTAAATAAATGATTTGAATATTTACTTCGAATATAAAACTTAACTAATTTTAATCATTTAATATTTATTAATTTGAATATTTCATTTGAATTCGCGCTCTCATAATAGATAGCGCTCTAATAACAGGTAGCGTCACCTGCTGGATGCACTAGGTGCATTACAACTCCAAGATCAACGTTGGATACCAAAAGCAACGAAAGTTTGTAGAACAGCGGCTTTGACGACGTCAAATTTCAACTGGAAAATTTTTTCTCAAGTTGAGATCAACTGTCTTATCTACGTGAATTGTGACTTTAACCCGAAGCAATACTGCCCGTCTGGAAGATGTCCAATATATCATATGTATATCGTTCATGATTGTTCTTTTTATTATTATTTTGAGTATTTACTAAATTTTTTTTCATTGAAAATGATCAAAGTCCAGGATTTTTCATGAAAAAATTGTTCTAATGATTTATTCAAGTAATGTTTATATTGTCGACTTTGAAGTAATCAATATAATTTTAAAACTAATTCCAATTAGAGTGTCAAATAGTTATTAAAAGAAATCAATATCATTCATAACAAAAAATGATATTAATTTTTAAATTGCATTTTTTAATTTCATTGACTAAATTAGCCGTTTGAAATAAAAATCTTAAACAAGTTTTAAAGAACTAGTTATATGTAATTCATTGAAGTTATAGTTATGTTACTTATATAATATGGCGTCTTCCGATATATCTGATGATAAATTCGAATGTAAAACTTTGGAGTACAGAGTTTCTAGAAGTTCTAGTTATTCACCCACATATTTACCTGAGTAAGCACTTTTAATTGAACATGTAATTATTATTTAATTAATAATATCCTAATAAAATGATTTCATTTTTTTTTTATTTTTCACAGAAATATTTTAGTGGATAAGCCTCAAGATCAATCTTCTCGGTGGTCGTCCGATCATGACCACTATCCACAGGTAAACATTGGCTCAAATATAGACGTTTTTATAAATATGCATACAACAAAATTAACAAAGATTTTGTTTATTCAACTTGAAATTTTAGTATTTAGTTCTTAAATTATCTCGACCGGCGATTGTTAAATTCCTCACATTCGGAAAATTTGAAAAAGCTCTAGTATGCAACATAAAGAAGTTTATAATTTATGGTGGTATGGAGCATGAAAATATGACTGAACTTTTAAAAGGGTGTGTTGTAAATACTTTTATTTATTAATATTCGTTAAATATATATATATATATATATATATATATATATATATATATATATATATATATATATATATATATATATATATATATATATATATATATATATATATAATCGTTGACATTAATTTAAGTATGTTTTTAAGTTTACTGGAAAATAGCCATTTGTTAACTCGAACGTTTATAAACTATAAATTTGAAAATTAGTTGATAATGTAATTTGTAAAATTAGTCGCTAATAAAAAATGATATTAATGAAATTAGCGAAATGAAAATTTCACCAAATATGTATTCAGTCATTTATAAAATAGCGAAAAACAAAAATTTGTGGCTATGTGAATTTAGCCAATTCTTACTGCAGAAACTTATAAAATTAGCCGATTATAAACTTTGTGAATTGTAAAATTAGCCATTTCGAAATCTTTCGTAATTCTTGAATGGATCGACGGATCAAAAAACGATTTGAGGCATCTAAAGGACTTTCATAAATTTAGTTTTTCTGAAAATTAGAGCAGATTCGACCGACCCATTCAAAAGTTATAAGAAGTTTAAAAACGGCTAATTTTACAATTCGTAAAGTTTACAATCGGCTATTTTTACAAGTTTCTGCAGTAAGAATTGGCTAAATTCACGTAGCCACAGATTTTTGTTTTTCGCTATTTTATAAATGACATTATCAACTGATTTCCAAATTTAGAGTTAATAAACGTTCTAGTTTACAAACGGCTATTTTCCAGTATTATTAAAAACATACTTAAAATAATGACCATGATTGTATATATATTATATATATTAGGGTGTGCCATTTTTAGGCGACTTTTTTTTTTCAACGAAAAAACAGGCTGAAAACTTGCAAGAAGATAAGAAAAGATGCCTGTTCAAAGCGGAGCTCTTAATATTAATATTTAGAGGTGTCTGTATCTAATTTTCTATTTTCCATTTAAATAACACTAGGAATTTAAATTGCGTACCTTAATTTTTCAACCAATAAGGAATCGGGGACCACATTTTTGCGATAATTCGATACTAAGTTAACTTCACACTTATTTTTATTTCATCTATTTTAATTTAGAGGATGGAAAAAAAAATTTTTTTTTTTTTCCATTTTTATAGCTTGGCATTTACACCTCATATAAATAAGCTGATAGCATATTCTTGTAGAGAATTCAATGCTCTACAAAAAATGGTCTCTTACACTTTTATCCTAGAGATAGCCGTTTTAAAGATATTCGAACGTCAACTTCAAAATGTATAAAATTTTGAATTTTCAGTTATGAAACTAATAAAAATTAATTTATTACTATCTTAAAAATTATTTTCATAAGTAAAACTGGTTCTGATGCGCTAATATTTTCATAAAGCTAAAAGAAAAAATACTCATGTATTAAATTTTTTTCTTCTTTATTTTATTTACTGTAAGAAAATCATGACCTGGGTTAAATGAATTTAATATTCAAAAGTTTCACGAAATTATCAATTTACTACTACATGAAAATTTTAGAAGTAATGGATATTGTCCTTTTTAAACAAAGTTAAGCAATGTAACTAAAACGATTGAAGTGTTCTTCTATTGCAGTCTGGATATATTTTTCGATGCTCTTTTACGACTTGTAGTAAAAATTGAAATTGTTCTTCATCTTTAGTTTGACATGTATTATATTCTTCCACTAATGCAACACCGCGTTCTGCAATGTCATTGACAACTTTCAATTTTTTAAAATATTCTAAATTTTCTTGATAGCTCTCATTTCCTGGCCACAATTGCACATCTTCATCAAGAAAATCACATGGCAAATCGAATTTTTCAAATATTTTCAATGATTTCTCAGAAACAAATTCACTTATATTTTTATTTAAGAAAATTTCCAGTGAATTTTCAGCATTTGCGCGTCGTTTTTCGATAACTATTGTCTTCTCTTGATTTACTTTCATTGCTTCAACCATTTGTCGTTTAATTTGAACCGGAACATTTTCATCGAATAATGCAAGAGTAGCCAGCTCTTCACTTAAATATCAAAGATGATCAGAGAGTTTTCGAGTAGCAGCTAGTGAGATAAATGAATTCCGTTTTTTGTATAGAATTAATTTTTGCAATAATTCTAAATCTTGATTCGGAGCAATAATTGCAGAAGTTGAAGTAAACCAAGCTTTAATGTAAAACAAAACAACAAAAATACAAATTTCTCGTAGATTTTTCGTTTCCTGTGCTGTTAATCGAAATTCACCTCTAAACAAGAATATTTTTAAACTGTAAATAGCTTTTGCCATCCACCTTGCATGGTGCATAGTACCAGGACGCTTAAAATGAATTATCTGATTTGGAGTATCATCGAGAAATACTAAGGACAATTCCAGGAGTTCCTTATAATCATCCCGTGGATGAGAAATCTAATAATATATAAATTATAAATTGTAACAATGATTTTTAAAATGTTTCAAAGACATTTACGAAAGTTTTTACCTGCAAATAGTTGTTGATGAATGTAAGTAAATCTTCTTTTTCTTTTGTCAGGGCATCGGCTACAATTTGATCAGTCATGCCATTTTGAAATTTAGACTGATCAATGTCATCCCATTTTTTTAAGAATCTCGAAAAAATTGGTACATTTGGACCAGAACTCACCGACCAATAAATTTCAAAAACACTTCGTAAAACAACTTCTAGAATATGATGACGGCAAGGCAGATATACTAATTCTCGCTGTAAAATTCTCTCAATTTGAACACATGTTCCATTGTGTTTGCCTGATCGAGAAATGATAATAAAAATCAGTGAATAGAAATTATATCAAGATTAACTGGCTCTCACAAAAAATTCATAAGAAAGTAAACTACATAGAATAGAATATCAGAACTTTGATGAATAATTGAATTAAATAGCATAATGCGCAACGAAAATGAATGTTTTGAAGTTTTTGAAACTATTTTCAACAATTGAATTTTTTTAACATCCAGTTATTTTGTTTACTTAATTATTCATAAAGAATAAAAATAATAAGAACAAATTAATATACCTGTGTTAACAGCTGCTGTATCAAAGCACATGGCTTTGATGTGAGAACCAATTTTCCACTTGTTTAAGGTAGTGATGATTGCTGTGGTCTGACTTTCCGCATCACCCTTAATCATTTTCGGAACGCCGAGCAATTGTTCAACACCTGACACAGATAATAAAATTGGGAGCCTATCTACAAATTTTGGTCCAATAATATCTTTCAAAATTTTGCCATCCCAATGTAGAACATAACGGTCATCAATATTAAAATTATTTTTTAACCCCTCAGCAATACTTTTTCTAAAATGAATACGGCTTCGATGAACTGTCCGATGACTCAAATTATAGTTGGCAATATTGGCTCCAATACTCGCTAACGTATTAGCAATGATAAAAGTAGCATTCCTGCTACTAACGTTTGCTCTGTCTAGAGCAGCGGAAAGATCTGAAGTCATGACATCAATTTTAGAAGCCGGTCTGAAACAATTTAATTCATCTTCGAAATTTGAAACGGTACGTGAAGATAGACTTGAAATGAATGATGAAACAACCGTAGACTGAGAGGGTAAAATCTCATTAGCATTAACTGTCATCGGTTGACTTATATCTGAAAGGCTGTAAAGTAAAAACTGTCGTTAATAATTATATTCGAAATCAATTATTATTAAATTAACTATCGAAAAAAAAGATAAATTGATAGTTACCACTATTATCAATGTCCATCCCGTCATCATGACTCGCTGAAGATCTTTCGAGGATAATGCTATCAATAAATCCGTAGCGGTTTGTTGATTTTTGAGACATCAAAAATAATTTCTTTTCATCATCAAGTAATTTTTCTACATTTTTTTTTGGAAATATCAAACAATTTATTAAGATTTTGTAAGAAAAGTGTTTCTTTTGTTTTTTGAGAAGGTGACTTTTTTTTTTTGACAGTTTTTCTGCAACAACTTCCAAGAATTAAAAATCTTTGTCAATTTTAATGTCGCATATTGAAATCCGCAAGTGGGTATTCCGGCATCATACCATACTTTATTTACTTTCGTAATTGTATTTTTCGAGCTGTATTTAATTGTTCTTTTAGCATGAGTATGTTCGTAAAAAAAATTAGACATAACCTCTTTTACGGTTAGAAGCTTCTTTCCAACAAAATTTTCACTTATATTTCCAATCAAATATATTGAATTCTTCATAATTGTCCAAATGGTACTTTTTACAATAATATTTAATATTACAATGACTAACACGTAAATGTAATTATTACAGTGAATTCGAATTGAATGATGTATTTATAAAAAGAAGCTGATATACCAACAAAATCTTAACCTATGTCTTCTCGTGAGAAACTTAATCCCAATGATATGTTACCGACTGAGCCGATAATAATTTATCAAATCGATCGCATAGTAATTCATTATAACTTGACTGACGATCACGTTTCTATAATATAAACGATGTTTCAAAATTTTCATGTAGTAGTAAATTGATAATTTCGTGAAACCTTTGAATATTAAATTCATTTAACTCAGGTCATGATTTTCTTACAGTAAATAAAATAAAGAAGAAAAAAATTTAATACATGAGTATTTTTTCTTTTAGCTTTATGAAAATATTAGCGCATCAGGACCAGTTTTACTTATGAAAATAATTTTTAAGATAGTAATAAATTAATTTTTATTAGTTTCATAACTGAAAATTCAAAATTTTATACATTTTGAAGTTTACGTTCGAATATCTTTAAAACGGCTATCTCTATGATAAAAGTGTAAGAGACCTTTTTTGTAGAACATTGAATTCTCTACAAGAATATGCTATCAGCTTATTTATATGAGGTGTAAATGCCAAGCTATAAAAATGGAAAAAAAAAAAAAATTTTTTTTTCCATGTTATTTAAATGGGAAATAGAAAATTAGATACAGACACCTCTAAATATTAATATTAAGAGCTTCGCTTTGAACAGGCATCTTTTCTTACCTTCTTGCAAGTTTGCAGCCTGTTTTTTCGTTGAAAAAAAAAAGTCGCCTAAAAATGGCACACCCTAATATATATATATATAAATTTATATATATATAAATTTACTAATTGTTCTTTACTTTTTTTAGAAGCTTGAAGAATGATTCAGTAGCAGAAACATTAGAAATTAAACATAAAATTGGTTTGGATGAAATATACTATCCAATAAAATACATCAAAATAATGCCTATTCAATCATGGGGGCCGAGCTTTAATTTTAGCATTTGGTATGGTTCTTTCTATTATTTATTATAATTATATTTTAATTGATGTACACATAAGTATGTAAATTTTTAATATTTTCCTAGGTATGTACGCCTAACTGGTATTGATGATCCGAAAATTGTTGACCCTTGCATCAAGTCGGTTAACCAGTATTTTGAAAGTGAAATTCTGAGACTTTGTATGAAATATTTTCGCTGTATAAAACAGACAGAAATAGTTGAAACCCTGGGTAAAGTATCTAATGTTCAATTAGAAGATCACCGATTATCAGCTTTATACGATATTTTAGTAAATAAGGGAGATTATCTTGAAGCTGAGCGATTTATTACCGATGCTGTTTCCAGTGGATTAATTGACGAATATACTAAAAATCAACCCTACTGTGCGACTTGGACAAAAGTTACATGCGACGATCCAAGACCAGGTATGAGAGGTGGTCATCAAATGGTGTTTGATTCCGTATCAGAAATTATATATTTGTTCGGTGGATGGAATGGGCATAAGGATTTATCTGATTTATGGTCTTATGATATAAGAGAAAAAAAATGGACTCTTATTTGCCAAGATACGGAAAGTGTAGGCGGACCAGGAGCTCGGTCCTGTCATAAAATGTGCCTTGATCCTGACAAAAAACAATTATTCACATTAGGAAAGTATTTAGATACGCAATATCGGTGTGCTGAAAATTTGAAAAGTGATTTTTACGTTTATGATATACAATCTAATAAATGGACTAAAATATCTGACGATACAAGTGTTAACGGAGGCCCAAAACTTATATTTGATCATCAGATATGTATGGATGTTGAAAATAGAGTAATTTATGTCTTTGGTGGTCGAATTCTCGTAACTTCAGTGGGTATTGATGATCATGCAGTTGGAATATCATTAAGTTCAGTCGAACCTATTTTCTCGGATCTTTATTCATATGATGTGTCAACTAATACTTGGAAACTTTTAGCCTGTGATATTGCTCGATCAAGTATTCCAATAAATGTACCTACAATAAAGTCTAGAGTTGGTCATTCAATGCTTTTTCACCCAAGTGATCGGAAATTGTATATTTTTTCTGGTCAAAGAAGTAAGGAGTATCTAAATGATTTCCTTACGTTTGATGTGGATACAAGTATAGTAGAACACATTAGTTTATCAGATTTTGAAAGTGAAGAGTTGAATCATATACCAGCAGCAGGATATACGCAAAGAGCAACAATTGATTCCGAGTCAGGTGAAATTTATGTCCTATCGGGATTTAGTAAAAATAAAGAAAAACGGGACGAAAATGTACATAATTCATTTTGGGTGTATAAAATAAAAAGTAATACTTGGTCTTGTGTTTATCGAAATGAAAATGTTGGTGAAAAATATTGGAATAAAATGCAAGATTTTGAGCCATGTCCTCGTTTCGCCCATCAATTGGTTTATGACAACGTTAGAAAAATTCACTATTTATTTGGTGGTAATCCTGGGCGTACTTATTTACCAAAATTAAGACTTGATGATTTTTGGGAACTAAAACTTAGTAAGCCACAACAAGATCAAATTCTTACAAGATGTAAACTTATAATTAGGAAACATAAATTTAAAGAACTTTCTTTTTGCAATAGTATGAAAGCACTTGAGTACTTACAAAAAGATATTTCTGAAATTATTGACCATAATGATGTTGAACAAACTAAGGACTTTCAACTATTGACTTCTGTGCTCTTCTACGAACAGAATTTAGGGAGACATTTGACAAAAGTTACTGACATTTCATCAAATACGAGTAGTTCGGATACATTAGCGAAAGAATTCCATCAGCGTCGTACGAAATTATTTGATCAGCTCATGAAATTTTTCCCCGAAAAACTCACTCAACCGCGCACTAATTTAGTTGATCTTTTACTTTTGTGATATAGTTATTGTTGAATTCGTTGCTTACTTTAATGAACAATATATTGTTAAATATTCAAATCATACAATCTTATACGAAATTTTCATGTTAGTAAATAAAAAAGATATAATTTTTTTTTACTGTTTTTATCAAAGATTTTAAAATAATAAGTTTTATGCAATGTGATAGATAAAAATCGGTAAAATTTAATGTACATCGCGTTGTAACCATTTATTGTGAATTAATAAAAATTTATTGTTATGATTTCATCAATTTCTAAAGAATTACGATATTTTTATAGGCTAAATTTAAAAATCGTTAAAGTGGTGCATATTTGGTGAGGAATTTTTTGATAAAAAAAAATAAAATAATTATCTTTTGAATAATTGTGCCAAAGACATATTTTCTATTGTTCAACTTAATTGAAATTTTGAACTGAGTTTGAAATAACTTAAAAATAACATATTAAACAGTAAAAGAAGAAAGTAGGACATTCCAAATCACGTCCTAGATTCACTCTATCTACCAATAAAATTACACTAGCATTGAATCTATAGAGTGCTTTGCTACTTTAAATTTTTACCATTGGGTGCGGAAAATTGTGAAGTCATGTCAATGAATTTCTTTTGAGTGACAAGTGCTACATCCTTTCTTTAAATCAAGGCTGGAGTTTCAACTTTCAGTACAAATATATTGTAAAAATTTGAATGTAGTTACCAATAATGAACATACATGAATTTTTATTTCCAGCTTTATTCAACGTTAGATTTTTTTAATTTTAACAAGCAAATATTTCGTTAAAAATATTAAAAATTTTTTTTTATCAATTTGTTATTTAAGAAAGTATTTATTAGTCTTCAGGTATTTTTATTTTTATATTTTCTTTAATAGATTTTTACATCATTTACTTTATTGTAATCAAAAAATTACTTATGTTAACAAATCGATTTTTATTTGCATATAAAAAACTTAATACTCATAATTAAAAAATTGCAATGGCAACTGACAATATTAAAACATATAAACTAGTCGCCTCATTTAATTAGCTTTGCTGAATACATTTTTTTTTGTTGTTCTAATGAGTTTAAAAATTGTTTTAAATCATAGTTTATATTCTCTAATGTAAGATTTTTAAATGAGGAAAAAAATGTATAAATTTCATAAGTATAGTGTAAAAAAGATAAGGCTAAAATAAAATAATAATAATATAAGATATTGACGGAATTGTAAATTTTTTTATTGTGTAAAGATCAGTTGGACATTTATGATATTAAAAAGCGATTTTTTTATTAATAAATAAATAAACATATCATTGAACATTATTTTCCAGTTGATGGAAATTTGATGCATTAATTTATTACTATTCTCGATAATTTTAATTCTACTTTTATGGTGTAGTACTTACCAAAATTAACGTAAAGAATACAGTGGTAAATTGATAATTAATAATTTATAAATTTAATCAAGAATTTTGTTCAATGCGAATTGATCATGTATACGATTTGCATTACTTGTAGTTATTACAAGCTCTACTTTTGAAGTAAGTCTCGTAGATAAACAGGTAGTAAAGTACTCATTTTTGTTTTTTGTTTTAAAAAGTATATTTTTATTAACAATAATACAGATACATGAAATAAGTCAAAAACTTCTTAGAAAATAACTTAAATAGAATTAATATAATATTCTGTTTACGCTTGAAGTATACTCTCAAGAGTCGGGTCCACGGTTCGATTCCCACACGCGCCGAATTTTTTTTTTTTCTATGGAAATAATTATGTATAATTCTATATAATTATATCTAATTCTATATAATTCCATATTATATAATTATATAGGGAATTTCCGGTGATTATAAATTCGTTTAATACCCTAAAATTTATTATAGAAAATTTCCCATTTTTAACAATAAAGATTAACATAGAGAAGTTTACAGCATTTTAAGGATTCTTATTTTTTTCTTGCTCATGCTATAGAAATAAAAATACATGTGTTTTAAATCTTACTGGGGTTTTCCCGCTCTTAACATTTGCAGCCATCTGCTTATATGTGATTCTATCCACAGATTCGGTAGAATCTGGCGCCAAGTTCCATTGAAATCCGTTGTAAACGGAGCGCCAGACTACCGACTGTGTTTACTGTAAGCAGAACGGTATTTTGAGGTTGCAAAATTTTATTTAATTCTACGGTAAGGTAAAAGTCCCTATTATGAGACAGTTTTCAAGGTAGGTTGAACATTTTTGCGAATAATAAATCCATTTAAGAAGAAAATACACTTTTAATCGCACTGTACAGTAATTTGATGATTATTAAATCAATATTTCTAATGTGTTTATAATTTTTTTGGTTAAAAATGAATTAAATTATGGTTTTTTAAGAGAACCTATGAGACACTTTAAAGTCACATGTCCCCAGTGTCTCAAACCACAGGACCCTATTTTTGAGACAGTTAAAAAATCAGTGAAATTGATCAAATTTTATATTTTTATTAATTTTAGACAGTCCTATTTACAAAATAAGAAATTATTTTAATTTTTAATCAACTCATAATTAAATTTTTATCAGTTAAATAATTAATTAACGAAAATTATTGAATTAAATCTATTTTTCTTTCTTGATTTTTTTTTTTAATTCTTCGACTTGAGCAATTAACTTTTTCTTTTCTTCGTGTAATATTTTTTATTTTTAAGTTTTTCTTCTTTCATGTTTTTTAACTTTTCTTTTTTTAATTGTTTGTACCATTCATCAGAGATCCCCACAGATGGTAACTTTGACTTGCCTGTTTTTTCAATTTTTATTATTTTTTTCTTCAGTAAATAATCCTACGGCAAAGTGAATATTTCTTTCAGAGGTTTTTCGGGAGATTTATCTAAAAATATGAATTTTTCGTAATTCTAATCATAATTTTTAAAACTAGTTCATAACTAATTATTTTACGTTACCGTTATCAACAGTTATTGATGAAAACTTATGAATAAAACGATGTTCGTCAATCATTGCAGGCGTAGGATCCAAATTTTCTTTCATAAATTCTAAAAAACAGTCACATCAAATTAAATTTATCGAACATAAATGTGAGGTTGACATTTACATACCTAATTGATAAATTTTGTTGTTTATAGGATTTGTAGGATGAATATTTTTGAGCTCTGTTGTATTATTTTATATATGATATTATATGATGTTATATGATATTATATATTATAATGTATATATATATATATATATATATATATATATATATATATATATATATATATATATATATATATATATATATATATATTATATATCTATATATATATAAATAACCATAGTAAGGGCCCGCCCTGGTTTTCATTATTTTGATAATTTTTTCTAAGTCTTAATTGACTTTTGAAAAATCGATTCCACAATATAGGTATCAAACGATTCAGAATTTCATAAATCGTAAAGATTTCCTATCGTGTGGAGAACTTTATTTTTTTAATTTTTTCTTTTTGTTTAAACAAATTATTAGTTAACAAAAAAAAATTGTTTTTGCAATATAGGTATCTAACGATTTCAAATTTCATGAATCGTAAAGATATCCTATCGCCTAGATAACTTTTATTTTTTTAATTTTTTTTCATTTGTTTAAACAAATAATTATTTAAAAAAAAAAATTTGCTTTCACAATATTGGTATCAAACGATTCGAAATTTCATGAATCGTAAAGATATAATGCAGTCTATATATTGACACTCCTTCAATGTCTGATCTATCAGGTCCGTAGATCTCATTTTTTAAAAAATCGAATTTTTCCGGAAAAATGTCAAATTGGCGAGATGCCCCGAGACGGGGAGTCCGAATATACCTAGACATATTTATTACGAATAATAAGCAGACTTTACTATCGAATAATCATGAAGACTTCATTTAGTCAAATAAAATAAAACGAATTAATTTTTACACAAAAATTATTCAGTTTATCAACAGAAAACGGCTGTTTGAATTATTTGAATGATTCGAATTATTCGGACTATTCGAATTTTTTGAATTATTCGAATATTCGATTCGAAATTAGAATCAAATAATTCGATTCGAATTCGAGGCGAATAATTCGTAAACTCGAATATTCGCACACCCCATTCGGTATCCATGGGGTTGATCAATCGTTTATGGGTCTGGAAATATTCTATAAAGTCTACTCTATGATTTCCATGAGTTTCCTATCAAAATCTCGAGTGGACATCGAGGATTGCATTTTTTAATGTCACATTTGTGTCAAATAAGTCAAAAAACGTCTCTTATGGAGCTGTCATTCGGTGTCCATGGGGTTAATCGATCGATTATGGGTCTGGAAATCTTCTGTAGAGTCTACTCTATGATTCCGATGAGTTTCCGTTCTTAATCTCCAGTGGATACCGAGAATTGAATTTTTTTTCGTCTCTATATTTTTTTCTGCAAGTCGTCCGTCGCTAGAGTCCGTGGCATGCGTGCGCGCGACAGAGAGGTTCGACCGCTACTTGTTTTTTTTTGCGATAACTCCGAAAATATTCATTTTATCGAAAAAGTGATAAAGACATTTTTTGTTGGTTTTTTAATTTTAAAACTTTTTTCTCAAATAAACTTCCCCGTCAAATCAGTCGTTTCTGATTTATATCGTTTTATACAATTAAATTGTTATTAACAATTAAACTTACCATCGGTGAGCAAAACAACCTAGTTTTTCGCGATCCTCGGGAAAAAATACGTACATATCATCAATCAGAACCCGAGAACCTAAAAGTGCATACAGGCTTCCCTTTTCAGCCGAAGGACTATAAGGGGATGAGACCATAAAAAATGATTTTCAACAAGAATTGGTACGATCTTTTTGATAGACACGAAATAATGAATTTTTTTATAATAAGGGTAATCATTAGAAGGGCATAAGGGGGTGTTCCGGAAGTCGAAGAGTGTTCCAATTTTTTTTATACCTTTGAGTACCCAAAATAAAGATTTTCAGCAAAAATTGGCGTGATCTTTTTAATAGACACGGAGTAATGAATTTTTTAAAGTTAAGGGTGGGCTTTAGGGGGTGTTCCGGAAGTCCGAGAGGGTTCAAACTTTTTTAATAGTTGTAGGACCCCAAAATAAAAATTATCAGGGAGAATTGGCGTGATCTTTTTAATAGACACGAAATAATGAATTTTTCATTGATAACGGCTGTCATTGGGGGCCATAAGGGGATGTTCCGGAAGTCGGAAAGTGTTCCAATTTTTTTTATACCTTCTAGTACCCAAAACAAAAATTCTCAACGAGAATTGGCGTGATCTTTTTAATAGACACGAAATTACGAATTTTTTAAGGTTAAGGGTGGCCATTAGGGGGTGTTCCGGAAGTCCGAGAGGGTTCAAATTTTTTTAATAGTTGTAGGACGCCAAAATAAAAATTTTCAGCGAGAATTGACGTGATCTTTTTAATAATCACGGAATTATGAATTTTTTAAAGTTAAAGGGAGTCATTAGGGGGTGTTCCGGAAGTCTGAGAGGATTAAAATTTTTTTCATACCTTTGAGACCCCAAAAGAACGTTTTTCAGAAATATTTGGCGTGATATTTTTAATATCGTTGAAATTATGAATGAAAAACGATTTTGTTTCACGAACGTTCGGAACTTCAGGTACGTCCTACCCGAGATTCGAATCCGAGAAGCGCACTTGCTAGACCGATACCTAACCCCTACACTATACGACCGATGAGCTACTATACATCTCATCATTCTCATAAGCTAAATCTATATAATGATGAAGTGTGACGGTTTAATATTTATATAATTTATGTTATTTAATATTGTGTTTTGATGAAAATTAACTATTTTTTACACATGGTTATTAATTAAAAAAATGCAAAAGTCAAGTCCTTATATTATTCTAGACTTTGTACATCACTCTGTGGATTTTAAATATTTTATTATAAATTTTAATATTTAAAATTATCAATATTAAAAATTTAACTGTAAATTATTAAATTTTAATTTTTTTAAAGATCATATCAATTTTGACGATATTTCATAAAAAGCGAAAACTACAGGACGTTAGTAGAAGAATTAGCGACAACTTACAAAAATTTAGGTTGCTTAATGAACCTCAAACTAAACTTCATGGATTCTCACATTGACCACTTTTCTGAAAATCTTGGAGACTACAGTGAAGAATAGGGAGAACGATTCCATCAATACATAAGTGAAATGGAGGCTAGGTATCAAGGAAATTGGAATATTAATACGATGGCAAATTTTTGCTGGACACTTAAAAGGGATACACCAAGAAATAATAACAAACGGAAGAAAAATTCACTGCGTAGATCGTTTGAGAACAAAAGAGTTCGATACCAACGAAGAACATTTTGAAATTCGAGAAAATTGTTCTCTTTATTCTAGTTATACGTCATTTTTTATGGTTACACGTCACGGAATCCGAGGTCATTACATCCGCGACACTATATCCGCGTCACAATGTCCGCGACAAATTTAGGGAACTGGGTAAATAAGGATAACGGGAAAGGGGGGACCTTTTTTGCTCAGTAGGAATTTTTTGGTAACTGAAAAAATAATAATTCAGACAGCCCGGACCGG
Organism: Cotesia glomerata; assembly: GCF_020080835.1. Taxonomy (NCBI): domain Eukaryota; kingdom Metazoa; phylum Arthropoda; class Insecta; order Hymenoptera; family Braconidae; genus Cotesia; species Cotesia glomerata. The sequence goes on from NC_058161.1 coordinate 11,575,237, forward strand.
GACTCGAACCCGGATCATTCGGTTACGCGCCAAAAGCTCTACCAGTTAAGCTATCCGAGACACTGTCCGTAACTACCATTCAGTCACCTATTAAGACCTGACTGAGCAAACGCCACCGTCCATCTTACGATAAATAACAAATAAATTGTAGTTAAATTTGTCATATAGACAAGTCAATGACGTAGTCATGGATACAACGTCGCGGATATAATGTCGCTGGATTTCGTGACGTATAAACATTTTTTATAGATATTACAATATTTTATATTTTCAAATTCTTAACTTGTATTTTATGCGTGAAAAAATACAAGAACAAAATTTTATTTCAAAAACTTCAATTTTTCGTGATTTATTGCAATTTTTTTGTTTTTCGTTTCTTTTTCAATTTTGGATGGCTCACCGGGCTAATTAACTTTTAGATTTAGATTCAGTAATTTGAAATACATAAAAATCATACGTGATCCGGGTCCACAAAAATTTTTTCGTCGTTGTGACTGCAGTTTTTTGCAATTTTTTTAAGGTTTTTTTTGCATTTTACTCAAAACTGGAGGGTGACCGGGCCAAACGGACTTAAAATTCGGATTCAGCGAGTCGAAATACATGTTGGTAGGTAGGTCCGGTCCAAAATACATTCCACTTTTTTTTTTTTTGTGTGCCAGTGTTATTAATCATTAACTATTGTTTACTCGTAAGACACAGACGTGAGAAAGTTATACGCCCGATTATTCACTTGTACTGAGTGATTAATTTAAGCATTCTGATTTTTTCTAGTTTATTCATGACTAAAATTATGGAAAAAAAAAAAAAAAAAAAAAAACATTCAAATGTAAGACAGGCAGTGCCGCAATCATTGAGCAAGTAACGAAGAAATTAATAGTTACTAAATTAGTATTATGAAAACGCTTTGACAGATAAATGTATCCTCATAAAATAATAAATTTATTTTTTACAATTTAGAAAAAAACTATTAATATAAGTATAAAAATTACATTAAAATAAAACTTTAAGTCAGGATAAATAACACCATAACGTAAATGTTATTTTTAATTCTTATTTAATTAAATAATTGATCATCACGTTTGTTATCCCATAGGTTGAAGTTTCAAACTATTTCTTGGACTTTCTCCAATATCAAATCCGATATTTACATGTCCAGCATCACCAAAAACATCTTTTACTGAAATTTGACTACTACGAGTAGGTCGAGGTTGTATCCCTAGTGGGTTTCCAACACCGCCATAAATATTGTTTGCTCCCAAAGTTTGCATTTGAGACTTCTTTCTAAGAGCCATAATACTATTCCGTCGTCCCTCGAAAGCCTTAAACGCCTTCGTTGACTGACGAGTGGTCATATTCCGGGGCAGTTCTGCAAAAAATAAAATTATAAGTTATTCTCAGCATCTTAACATTCGAAAGAGTGTCATTTAATTCAGTTTTAATCAATAAATTTATACAAGTATGAATCCATCCTGATACTTTTGAAAATCCCCTATTATTTTTTGATTACATTAAATTTTTTGGTGATTTCTGATTTATCATCAAATAAAATTTTTTTTAAAGGTGTATTCAGATATAAAAAATTAACTCCTGTATTAAATAATTAAATTATTAGTTTAATATTTACCGTTCTCTTCAACCATACTGAAAAAGCGTTGCCGGAATGCAACATCCAAGGTATTTATTGCTTGTGTTTTTCGTCTACTTTTTTCAAGATTCCTAATAGTCTTCCTTCGACCAGGTCCACTCCCACTTCCTTCATCATAATCTCCTTCCATTCCGTCCAGCCGTTGCAAATCTCTCACAATTTCCACAGCATGTTTCGATAGCAATGCTTCTTCTGAGAGATCTTTTGTCTATGAAATATAAACTTTATCTTAGAATAATGTTAAAAAATAATTTATTTTGTTTTTTTTATGTAAAAATTTATTACCTTTTTACAACAATACCAACTTAACGGTGTACTGGCTAAAATATGTGCAAGTGTTCCGAATCGATGAAATAGCATTGCACTGAATTGTATAATTAAAATGAGAGCAAAGAAGAAAACAAAGACTAAACCAATAGGTTCCAGTTGTAAATATTCTTTTGAGATGTGAACCTAAAATAATTATTTTCTTTTTAATTCGGATTTAAGATTATTATTTGATTTAACGAACACAGTCATGAATACACCAGGTTATCAACATCACTTTTAGAATATAGTTTTACTACTAAACAAAAAAAAAAAAAAAAAAAAAAGAATATAGTGTTGAAATATTTTTTTAGTTATTTAAAAAATTAACATCTTTTACGTATGAAAATTATCATGAAGATAGTAAAGAAATTATTTTTATCATAACAGTTAATATTCTAAACAGAAAATCTAAAAGAAGAAACTTTATACTTTGAAATGATTTTTTATCATCTTCATACAACGACTTTTCACAAGTTTACTACCTTTCGAAATTGTATGTAACTAAAAAAATTTTTCACTCTTGTTGTTTCTTTAATTTTTTGTAAAGTGTAAATTTTATTTACATTTGTAAAAGCATTCATCACAAGATTACTTAAACTGTGAATATAAAATATGTGCTTTGTTTGATCACCGCAATACCGTATCCGTTATTTTACTTAATTAAATTATTATCATATTAGACACAGAATCACAGAAACCTCCCCATAAGACTTTATCACTGTTTTTTCCCGTTCCAAATAATATATAAGTATGTAGGTTTTTGCTGCAACTATGTATGAGATTAGTAATATTTTTTTCAATTACCTCGCCGTTCAATAACTATTTTATTTATATATTGATAAAATTTGTGTTTTTTTAGTATTTTTCCCCAGAAAAATTTTAATGAAGTTTAAAAAAAAATGCATTGCAAATTTTTATTAATAAAAGAAAGTTAATAATGTTTTCCATTATATTTATAAACTGTGCAAATTTGTGATTCCTAACGTTAGTTATTTGAAAATTATATGTAAGTCTGTGAATTTAAAAAATAGCACAAGTAACCCAAGAATAATTAACAAAAAATTGTGCATAAGAGGCCGGGTTGCCGGTACCTCCGACGTTTCTTCTACGAAGGTGATGTTTGTCTTGATCCCCAAGGGCCACACAACGTGTAGCTGATCTTTGTTTAATTGAAGTAAAAATACGATCAATACAAATAACGCATTGAACATTAAAAATGCAAAGACACTCTTGTTTCGTAGTTCAATTAAATCCGCGGCGATCCGTGCCTGTGATTCCAGAAATAAGAAACAAAAACTACAAATTAGTTAAATAATAGAAAAGCCCCGCTAAAGTCATCGTACTTGGTAGTTGTTGGATATCCAAAACGTATATATTCTATTGAATATTTTTTTTTCATAGCAAGAAAGAAAAATAACGTTAAACAAAGTACGTGACAGAGGCGGAGCGGTGTTTACCTCTTGAGTGAAATCATCATAAGTAATATTAGTCTTGATACCAAATGGCCACTTGACATGTAGTAAATCTTTGTTTAACTGGAGTAGAAAAACGATGAGGACAAAAAGTGCATTCATCATGAAAAATGCAAATACACTCTGGTCTCGTAGATCTTTTAAGTCTTTAGCTATTCTTGCCTGATATCATTAATAATTATAAAAAAAAAAGATCGTTACAAATTTTTTTGTAAAATTTGAATAATCCCAAACATTAACGAAATGACTGACAGATAATATAATCTATAAGATAAAAAACCAAATTAAATATTGTTTCTATAGTATTTTACCTTCTCAGCTTTATCTTCATCAATAGGATAAAGATATTTCTCTAGTAAGTCTTTCCAAAATTGTTCTTCCTGCATAGACAAAACGTCAATTTCTCCCTTCTTTAGGCCTTCATCATGAAGCCAATAAGGCTGAGAATGGAAATTAACATCCCGAGCTATATCATGAGGTTGACTAGTTTCGGTTTCAGTGTCACTGACTGAATCATTCTGATCTTTACGAGATTCTTCTTCTATTGGCCCAAGGTGATCTGGTGCTCTAGAGCTAGCTGAAGAAGCTCGTCTTCGAGCTAGTACATGACCCTGAGGATCTACAGCTCTGAAATTTATGACAAAGTATAAATCAAAACTGTCCGAAAATGAGTTGAAGTACATCAAGTATACCTTTCAATTATTTCTAGACGTTTGCCTAAATGCTCCAGAGAATCAGCAATTGCAATCAGTTGTTGTTTTTCATCAGAAGGTTTTCCATGCGTGCAGAGTAAACATTTGAATAGACCAGCAAAAGAAATCTCTATCGATCCTTGTTCATCATCATTAGAACCAGCACCATTTTGTAGAAATCCGAGTAAAGAATTTTGTTTTACTTTCCGTTTAGCTTCTTCAGCTTCTTTTTTCTCTTGATCAAGCTCCTACACAATTTATAAGAATACAATAAAAATGTAAAGACAAAATTTTTTTATAATTAAACAGCTTGGAACTCAGCAAGTAAAAGAAACAATAAAAATCATGCTTTAGTATTTTCTGAGTTTAAAACACCAACTTTAGTTGAAATGAAATTTTTTAGTCATTTATCTACTTTTTTAATTCTAACTTCTTAACCTACAGAAATTAATTTAAATATATAATTTAAATATATTTAATTATAGGGCAGTTTATTCTGAACAAACCGTTTAACATTTTTACTTTTTCTTGAAGTAAATTTGAAAAATGCAATTTAAAAAAAAAACTTCTCGATAAGTCAATTTTTTAAACAGTTGTGACTATTTGACAATAAAAAAAAACTATTTTTTTTAATTCACTACTTTTTATTAATTCGGTATGAAAATTTTTTTAATTCCTGAGAAATATACTTAGTGAGGTAAAAAATTTTCAGTGACATCAAAATGGCGAATCAACTAGTTACTTTTACTATTTTTATTTTAAGAAATATACAAACCTTTTTGGTTTTCTTAACTTGAACTTCTCTAGTACCCCACGAGACAACGTTTAAATTGATAATAGAGTATAAAATCAGTAACAAATACATGGAAGGAATGGATAATAAATAAATGATACCAGGAACAATACACCAAAATTCTTGTGGGTGAAGACAAGCGGCTATAAGAAATGAACTTGTTAGTGATATTAAAAATATTGCAGAGGGTGAGCCTATCCCATCTTCTCCGAGCTGAAGAGCTGTACCAACAATTACGGCCATCATTATCATAGCATATGCAGTAGATAATATTTGGGCACACAGTAACTAAAAGATAAAAAAAAATATAGTATTTAGATATGATTAACTATTATAATTTTAAAGTTATTAAATACGTGAAAAAATCTTACTTGAATATCAGCTTTACACGTGAAACAAATTACCATAAATAAAAGAATAGGAATTATGTTATAATAAAAGCTTGTCCAGTTGTCAATTTTGAAAGCTGCCACGAAAGCTCCCACTAACATCAGAAATATTGTTCCTGGTCCAAGTATGGTGCCACCTAAATTATAAACGATTTTATCAGTTCTTAACAATAAAATTGATAATCAATAGAAAATTTTCATCATACCCATAAGCAAAATCTGATAAGATATATATGGTAGAGAAATATTGTCATTAATTTTGATTGTTCGTTTTGCATCCATAAGCAAATCCATAATATTAGCAATAGTTGATGGAACCCAACGACGACGCTGATTATAAAACTCATTGAAACCTTCAGGAGCGTGAGTATAGGCATCACTGGCAGCCGAATATTCTACTCTATATCCTCTTTGAAGCAAAAGAGTACAAAGCCATCGATCTTCACCTTGATCATATTGCACATAATGTCTAGCATCTTCTGATTTTGTAGTATATTTCTTCATAACATTATCATCCATAAGGGCTTTTCCTCGAAAAAGTGAAAAACAACCAGGACTACAGAGAACGCAGCCTATCATGTGTTCAGTAGCTTTTTGTAACCAATGACCAATTGCGTACTCAAACATTTGATACCAAACCATAGGACCTGAACCTACCGGATGGATTCGACCGCAAGCAGCACCAAGGTTTTTATTCTTTTTCATCAAATCAACTAAAAGCTTAACAGCAGCCGGTTGAAAGTCAATGTCGCCATCAAGAGTTAGAAGATATGTATTTTCTGCTATCATCTCCTTACGATCAACACTGATAGGAAGTTCCATTAATCGATGACCAAGCAAGTAATACATGTACATTACTTGGCTCCATCGTTTTCTGTGCCGAATTTTATTTTTATCTTTTAAATGTGCTATCATTTTAGTTTTTCCTGGTAATGTCCATACAAGTCTACCACCATAGGGAGTTGGATATTTTTTAGGAGCTCTCACATGCATTCGAGTCTGATGTACATCAGAAGCAGCTTCATCTAATGTTCCTACTAAGAGTTTGACAAATCGGTTTACTTGAGTTTCATTTTCGTCATGATCTGCAAGTTCAAAAGCATCATCAAAGAAGATATGAGTTTCGAATTCGTAATAATCTGGGTCAACAACTTTTAAATATTTTTGAGCAACACGGCGAGCACATTGATCTTCATCTAAACGCAAGATACTTTTCAAAAATTCTATCATTTCTTCTTTATTTTCATGCCACATAGTAGCACATGCATAAATTCTAGTAACATGATCACTACTTTTTACTGCCGATGGAGGAGTCGTTGAACCATCAGTTTGTTCATAAATTGTCTCATAATCACCGTCACCCTTTTCTCTCTCTATTTCGGCTAGGTCTTCTACTTTAACTTCTGGCTGATCATCTCTTTTTCGATTTAATCCTAATGATTGATCAATTAACAACGAATCATACATAGGAACAACAAATAGTTTTTCTGTTGCCGCAAGTCTTTCACATTTTGGTGTCCAAATGTGAAGAGTAATCCAAGTTTGCGAAAGTAACCAAAGAAGCCATACCCAGGCATATTGTTTAGATATAAAATCATTAAGAAAATACAGTGGAGGTGATTCATAGAAAAGGTAATCAGGAATTGTGCCATGAAAGAAACAAGGATCGCCATTGCGTAAGCCACACGCAGTAATTAAAAGTGAAATAAGAACAGGGATAGTTAGATTCACAGGAAACGCATAACTGAATGGTTGTATTAAAATTTTGCATCCAAATTTACCTGAAAAAAATATTGACCTGTAATAGTGTGTACCAAAAAAATAGCATCTTTGATTTAACAACGTTTCTAATAAATATAATTGTAGAGGTTCACTGCAAACTTAATAAAATAATCGAAATCTTGCTAAATCAATTAACTAGTGTTTTTGGCATTATTTTTCGTAATTTCATATTTAAATGAAAGTACTACATTGTTTTGGTAAATACTTACCTACAATATATGTGAAATACGATCCAACTATTTGAATTAATAAAACATAAACAATAGAGTTTAAGTCAGAATTAATGGTTTCAGTATCTCCAGTAGGTAGTATTTCTGAAAGATCAGGCATAGCCCCTACAACAGATTGGCGCACTCCGGTAACAGTAATTTTTTGCTCTCTAAACGCGGATCCAAACATTGTGAAAAAGTGTCCGATATTTTGGCCTTTTAAATGAAAAATAACCAGTGAACTGATGAAAAAGGCTATTATTTTCCAGACTGAGATAAATAAATACGTAAAATATCTTGTCAATCTCAATTCTTTTTTTACTTGACCCAATGTACGAATGAAGCCTGAGAAAAGGTTATTATTATTATTTGTTTTTGATCGCTGTGTAATCAACTATATGCTCAAAAAAATTCTTTTGTTAATCTTACCAATGGAACTTTGCATCGATACGTAGTTTTCCCACCAACCACAGGATACAAAAATCAATGTGGGTGGAATCAGCCAGAGACTCTGCTTGGAACTATCCAGTAATGGCCAAACAATAAATCCACTTACTTGGGCCACTAATGCCATCAAATCTACAAAAATGAGTATACATTTTCGTGACTCATCTTTACTACTACTTCTTGAGAGTAATCCAAGTAATCCTGGTACAAAGCAAACACAATTGGTAATCATTGCAGCCTTTATTGCATCTAATTCTGGTAAAACAGCAAAAAACATCGATGCCAGTCCAACAACACGAAACGTTTCCATGATAAACACTAACAAGAAATGTGAGGATATTGGTTTTTTCCATGATTTAAATATGCACATTCGACAACTTCGAAAAAAGGTTCCGAATTCAGGAGCAGCATAGGCAAAGATTATACACCAAGCCCATGCTATCCTTTGTTCTTCTGGTAAAGTAACGATGAATTGCTTATCCCGTCCTAATTCTTTGTTACAATAAACTATTACACGATCAGATTTGAGTTGTGAAGTCATAAAAATGATAGCTCCTTTAGAAATAACTCCACTGACAAGAACTATTATAAAAACTAGAAGATACACAATTACTTTTATTATTTGGATCGTCGCATCAAGACACTTTTGGTTCGCCATGGAGCCTGAGTCAATTTTCGGTGGAGGGTTTCTAAAGACATCCCATGCTTTTGTTTCAACAATTGTTCGCTGGCTATAAGAAAAAATATTCAAATATATTATACAATATATTATAATTTAGTATTTTAAATAGTGTGAGACAATTTAAAATTTGTTTTTTTAATCAAAGGATATGAATAATATTATATTTCTTACCTAGGGCAGGAAAATAAGAAATGTCTCAGATTACATGTAATTACATGTTGACCGAGGCAAAGCCGAGGTCGACAAACATGTGATCTGAGGCTTTCTTATTTCCTGCCCGTGGTGAGAATACTATTTTTCTCCTCGACGGAGGCGGAAAGCGGCATTTTCATTTAGCGCAGCGGGCGGAAAATTGACGCTTTCCGCCCGGAGGGAAGAAAAATGATTTTAAATCCATATCAATCCGAAATTATCTTAAACAGCTACATACTCAATGAATCTACAAGTGATATGAAATAATTCTTTATCAATAGCTTACCTCTCTCCATACTCATGTGTCAAAGGTGTCGTATCATCATCAGAAAAATCATCAGGGTCGTTCGCACCCATCATACTATTCTGTTGATGGTTTTTCGGCATTGTTGAAATTGTTTATCTAAAAAATTATGAAAGATTATAAATCAATTTATTTAATTCGGCTCTGATCCCTTATGAATAGAAAAAGAAATTTGAAAAGATCACCTCCCTACAGAATGTATATCTGTATAAAATTATAATCAAATCTTTTTGCATGTTTCAAATCGTTTTAAATCAGTTCAAACTCTTTTTTCTAATCAGAGATAATTGTGATCGAAAAATTTTTAAAACATTTTTTAAAAAATTCTACATATGTCCGTATTAATTGTACTTACAAGTTTAAACTATCAATAGTATTCTATATTATAAACATTTCGATATTTTCGTTATTAGTCTCCCGTTAAATTTAAATAAAAAAATTAGGAAAACGGTTGACCCTGAAGGCCATCCCTGCAACTTCCCGCTAATTCCATACGTAGGCGCTTAAAATTGCACCTATGACGTTTTTGAGCTCTTCGAGCTCAAAAATACAATTTCTGTTCTTTTGAGCTCTCCGAGCTCAAAAAGATAACTTTTCTATGCTTTTGAACTGTTTGAGCTCAAAAGTCTGAGAGATTTGATAAAACACTATTTTTTGAATTTTCAAACCGCAATAACTTTTGAATGAATGAAACGATTTTCACGCGGTTGGCGGCATTCGACGCAGTTCTTTAAGCCTCATCAAGAATCTTTAAGTTTTAACTGATCGAACTAGGAATTTCGGAGTAATTCCGAAAAAACACTTTTTTTGGTTTTCTTTCGTTCACGATATCTCTCGAACGAATCAGTCGATTTTGACCGGATAGGCGGCAATCGACGTGGTTTTTCAAGGTTTAAAAGCTGATTAGTTTTTGGAGTTGATCCATCAAGCCGTTTAAAAGTTATTCCAAAAAAACCACATTTGAAAAAAAATTGTTTTTCAGTTTTTTGAAGATTTCTCAAAATCTATCGATTTGAATCGGTCCAAATAGTTTTCGAAATCTAAGTTTGGTCATGTTTGCCTTTCCAATGGCACCAACTACGATGAAATCGGTCAAGCCGTTCAAAAGTTATAAGCAGTTCACATACTTTCACACACACACACACACACACACACACACACACACACACACACACACACACACACACACACACACTCGGGGCAGAAGAGATACTGCTACCGGGCGCGTCTCCCCGAGCGGATGGGAGAACGCTCGCTGTCCTTGGATGACACTTAATCTCTTAGTTGATGAGGTACAGCGGGTAGGAGCCAAGCAAAATAACCAAACAAAATACGCTCCCGTGGACAAAACTCCCCTTTAATGGGTTGGTCGCACTAACTGACCTAACAAGACGATCGTTCCCTGCTGTGACCCACTGGGAGTGACCGGAACCTCGTGTCGTAGTTTCCGACGATGCAGGCCACGGCTGATGTGAGCTTGCTCTGCCGAGGTGTAAGTTGCAGCAGTGGATCAGGAGCCAGCCACTTCGGGCCTTGATCAGGAAGTACGCAGTGAGTGTTAGAGATCGGAATCTTCACCGCTCCGAGCGAGTCTAGTCCGTCCGTGTATTCCGGGGCTGGCTAAGTGTCGGCTAGGCCTCAGGGAACTGGGGTAGGAGTACTATCTCCGAGGGTACACCCGTTCCTAGTTATGACAACCCGCTCCACTCCGTACGATGCGCTGGTGAATTTAAAAGTATGAGTAAAATTCAGGAAAACAACAATAGTGAAAACGGGCCTCATGCCCAACAAGCAGCGATTGAAGCAAGCGCTGAAATGAAGCGGTCGCAAGCGTTTGAACGCCTTGAAAAGCTGACCAGTGAGCTAAATGACTTCATCCAATCTAAGGTCAATATCCACAAGGAGATTAAGACCAAGACGACCAGCGTAGCCAATGCCCTCCAGAGATTCAAGAAACTTGATGAAGAATGGTGTTTAACAGTACGACGCACTTCTCGCACTACACCGGAGAGAAGCATTCAAGCAACTATCGTGAATGAAGAAGCAATGGACACTGGAGCCGAAGGTGACGGTGAATCAGTCGCGGAAGACAGAATCAGAACTAGCAGCAAGTCAACTAAGAGAAAAGATCGATCTTCTCCCGACCCAACGATCTGCCAAGTTGTGAAGAAAAAGGACCTGAAACCAAGCCCTCCGAAAACACGGCAGTGCAGAACGCCGGAAAAAAAGAGGTGACTGAATGGCAGAAGGTCCAATCCAAGAAGGAGAAGAAGGAGCAAGCGAGAGAGCGGTTACCAAAACAACCGGTGAACAAATCTCGGCCGGAGCCTAAGCGGGAAAAACCGCGAAAATTCACCAAACCAGATGCCTTAATTATTCGACCCGTTGAGAAGGCAAAATATGCCGAGATACTGCGTCGGATTAAAAAGATGTCCCACCAGATCAGACCCGTGACGTCGTTGACAAGGTTCAAAAGACGAATGATGGGAATATGCTCATTACGCTTTCCAGAAAGACCGCAGACAAAGGACAAGCTTTGCTGAAGACCATCAAGAGCATCCTTAAAGAAGAAGCGCAAGTCATCTGTAAAGGCCCAGAGGAACAGCTTGAAATCCGGGACATTGACGACGAAACAACTAAAGACGATGTCCGGAAGGCCTTACAAGAGGCAGCTGGAAATGACTACGAAATACCTGAAGATGTCATTAAAATTCGTCCGGCCTACAGAGGTACTCAAACTGCTTCGGTACGATTGCCAGCAGCAATAGTGCAGAAGATACTTGGAAAGACAGGCAAAATAAGGATTGGCTGGGTAAATTGCCGTGTCAGAGCAATTAAGACACCACTACGATGCTATAAGTGCTGGCACTTTGGGCACACTACTGCCCAATGTAAAAGCGAAGTCGACCGATCTGGGCTTTGCATCAAATGTGGGCAAACAGGTCATCAAGCTGCTCAATGCCAAAATAAAGTGAAATGTGCGTTATGTGCGGAAAAACCTGGCTCTCAGGACACTGCTCACCGGTCTGGTTCTGGCCGATGTCCAGTCTTCCAAGAAGCACTCCAGAAGCTGACAAATAAACGAACATGAGGATACTGCAGCTTAACATCAATCACTGCGAAGCTGCGCATGACCTGCTTATGCAGACAGTACGGGAATTAAAGCTCGACGTTGTGCTTTTATCGGAGCCATATAAACATTTAGCTGGACAACCTTGGGAGACGGATATCACCACGAAAGCTGTGATCTGGGCTTGTGGTAAGCTCCCTTTCCAAAGTGTAGCTACCAATGGCAGCGCTGGCTTTGTAGCAGCATCAGTAGATGGCATCCGGTTTTACAGCTGCTACGCACCACCTAGCCTCTCAATTGCTGAGTTTACTGACTTCTTGGATCGACTGACCGAGGACGCGAAGCAACATCATCCAGTGGCGATAGCCGGGGACTTTAACGCCTGGGCAGTGGACTGGGGCAGTAAGCAGACTAATGCACGAGGAAGAGAGCTGCTAGAAGCTCTTTCTACACTAGATGTAGTCTTGCTCAACAGTGGTGACACGCCGACCTACACCAAAGGTGACGCAAGCTCGATTGTAGACGTCACTTTTGTCAGTACCAGCCTTGCTAAAGGTAACACTAACTGGAAGGTACTGGACATCTACACTGCCAGTGACCATCATGCGATACTCTGGGAAACGTCAAACGACCAGAACCTCCGGGGCCTATCAAGCAATTTAACACCGTCGGTTGGAAGGTGAAATCTCTTGACCCAGAAGTATTGCTAACAGCCCTCGATAGTGATCCGATAGAGACTGGATGTGCAGAAGAACATACTAAGGCTCTGATGATGCGAGTAACACAAGCTTGTGATGCCAGTATGCCTCGCAAACGTGTTATGAATTCAAGACCTGCGGTACACTGGTGGAATGATCATATCAGCAACCTCCGTAAAGAGTGTCATCGAAAGAGAAGAATATCACAGCGTGGCTATCAACGACCTTACTCTGCAGTGCTGATCGCAGAGTACAAAAAAGCTCGTCGTGAACTTAATAAGGCCATAAAAGAGAGCAAAGGAAGATGCTGGAAAGAGCTCATATACGAGGTCGACAAAGACGTGTGGGGTCGGCCGTATAAGGTGGTCATGACGCACCTGAAGAAACAACAAATGCCGTCACCTACGTGTCCCCAACTCCTTCAGAAAATCGTCACTGCGCTGTTTCCACAGCAACACAGTCTCAATTATCAGTCAACGCAAGATGAACTGGACGACATTCCACCTGTCACTGAAGAAGAATTGTTGGAGGCCTGTAATCGGGTAGGAAATAATAAAGCGCCGGGATTGGACGGAATCCCTAATATAGCCTTGAAAACCATCATAAAGGCAGCACCAACATTATTTCTAGACGCTTACAACGCATGCCTCAAGGAGGGGACTTTTCCTCGTAAGTGGAAACAGCAACGGTTAGTACTTTTACCTAAAGGAAAGAAACCGCCAGAAGAACCGTCATCTTACCGACCACTCTGCATGCTAGATACGGCGGGTAAGATATTTGAGCGTATCATCCATCAGCGAATAGATGCAGTAGTCGACCCACTCTTGGCAGACAACCAGTATGGATTCCGGAAAGGACGATCAACCCTGGACGCGATCAACCTGGTTGTTAATACGGCCAAAGAGGCAATCGCAGGAACTAGATGGAAGGGTGGAACGAAGAAGTACTGCCTGGTGGCTGCCTTGGACATCAAAAATGCTTTCAATTCCGCTAATTGGGACTGCATCATGCAAGCTCTCGACGAGAAGAACGTGCCAACATATCTTCGCAGACTAGTGATTAGCTATTTTACAGATAGAGTGCTGAAATACGATACAAAGAATGGTCCGAAAAGAGTATGATATAACCGGTGGTGTGCCACAGGGCTCTGTTCTTGGTCCACTTCTGTGGAATATCATGTATGACGGGCTCCTGAGACTGAAGCTTCCAAGATGTGTCAAACTGGTAGCGTATGCGGATGATGTTGCCGCAGTGATCGTCGCCAAACACCTCGACGAGATTCAACATCTGTTTGACATCACTTTTGAGAAGATCAACCAGTGGATGGATACAGTGAACCTACAACTGGCCAAGCAGAAGACCGAAGCAGTGCTTATTACCAGCCGAAAAGAAGTTGAAACAATTAAGATTAATGTCGGTGACCGAGAAATCACATCACAACCTCATATACGATATCTGGGAGTGATGCTTGATGCCCGACTCAACTTCAAGCAGCAAGTGGAACACGTCTGTACGAAAGCGTCAGTAGTGAGAGCTAGTCTCGCACGATTGATGCCGAACGTCGGAGGCCCAAAGCAGAGCAGGAGGCTACTATTGTCATCAGTAGTCACATCGGTGCTCACCTACGGAATATCAATTTGGGCTGACGCACTAGAGGTGCAAGATTCATGGAGAAAAGCTGGACCAATATATCGTATGAGTGCCCTACGAGTTGCAAGCGCCTTTCGAACAATATCAGAGGAAGCAGTGTGTGTCATTTCCGGAACTCTGCCGCTTAGAGTTCTAGCTGAGGAAAGACGGAACCTTTACCAACGAAAGAGGTCAACCACACTAAGTGCCGAGGAACTCAGAGCTGAAGAACGGCAGAACAGCATCGCACGATGGCAATCGCAGTGGGACGCCGCGACAACAGGAAGATGGACACACCGTCTCATACCGAAAATCGACGTTTGGATAAACCGGAGTCATGGCGAGGTCAATTACTATCTGACGCAGATGTTGTCAGGACATGGATGTTTTCGGACGTATCTTCACCGCTTCAAGCATGATGATTCACCGGAGTGCCCGTCCTGCCCAGGAATCAATGAAGACGCGGAGCACGTTTTCTTTGAGTGCCCACGATTTTACCCACAGCGCGATGAGCTGGAGATGATCCTGAAGAAGAAAATCCAACCAGAGACAATAGTAGAAGCAATGCTGTCATCAGAGGCTGCCTGGAACGCCGCAAACACGTTTGCAACAGAAGTCCTTATAGACTTGCGTTCCATCGAAAGAAAAAGAGCAAATGACAACAACTAGAAGAAAGGTAAAATAATACCTAGTTACCAGAAGGAAGAGCAGTCGCTATATCCTTCCCCCACGAAGTAATGCCTAACGGCGGTTTCCATGAGGGATTAGAGGAAAGAGGAAAGGGGTTTAGGGTTTAGTGGGTAGGGGCGTTAGCGTCGAGTTTTAGTATGACGCTGCGTCGAGTCGCCACATATCCAGGCCAAACAGCTACGCCTAGAATCCGTAAAAAGGATTCCCCCCCCTAAGGGGAAAAAAAAAAAAAACACACACACACACACACAACACACATACACATACCATCGCGGAAATAGTCAGGGAAGCTTCCTATGGACCTCGAAACGTCGAGATTCGATGAAAACTCTATTTTCGTAAAATAGGGTGAAAACAATAACTTCCCGATTTTTGAAAATCTGAGATTTTTTTAGCGGGAAGTTAAAAATTAATTTGATTCAAGAGAAAAATTCTTGAACCAAGAATATAATTTTGAAGAGGGTAATTGTCTTGAATCAAGACGAAATTCTTGAATGAAATAAAATTTCTTTAAATCAAGAAAAATTTCATTAAATCAAAAATTTTTCTACTCAAATCAAGAATATTAAGTTCTTCAAAATTATATACTTGATTCACACACACACACACACACACACACACACACACACACACACACACACACACACACACACACACTTACATACAGACATAGTGGCATACAAAAGCTGTTTTTTTGAGCTCGGAGAGCTCAAAATAACACACAAATTGTATTTATGAGCTCAAAAACGTCATAAGTGCAATTTCAAGCGTTTAGGTATAGAATTGGCGGGAAGTTGTAGGGATGGCCTTCAGGGTCAACCGTTGTTCTAATTTTTTTTCTTATCATTTCAAAATAAAAGTTCCATCTAGGTATAAAAAAATTCTTCCAAAAGAGAAATTCGATATTTCAAATCTACGAGATGCGCAACGATTTTTCGTTTTCCCATATAAATAACACATATGAAGGAATTATTTCTTACAATTTTGGTTTACTGCTCTTATAAAAATTAAATTTTTAACAAAAAAGCTCTCATAAAGTTTTCTCGCAATCTGAACTGACAAATAGTTATCAGGCGATAAATCTTTGCGACTAAATTGAACTTAACAGAATATGATTTCAAAGCGATTAACAAATTTCGATAAATTTACCGTACTGTCAAGTCTCTTAAGGATATTAGATTTTTTATAATCTAACTTGTAAATATTATTTTACGTATTTTGAATAAATATTACATAATTATTACATAATTATCAATAGATTATTAATGACAATGTATAAATTTCACCATTCATATAATAAAATATGTTATATAGATAAATTTTATGGCATTTAATTTCAAATTTACTTTACCAATATATTGAAAAAAAAAAAAAAAATAAAAATTATGCTCTGACAAGGATTAATTGAATCGAGAATTTATTAAAATGAACAATTTAACTTATTAATTTTTTGACAAAAGAAAATGAATTTATCTTTTTATTGTTATGAGAAAACAAACGAATTGCTTTACTTGAATTAAAAAAATTTATTTGAATCAATTCGATTAGTTCTTCAGAGAAGAAGGAATTTTTTCAAACAAAAAAAGACACTCGGAAATTTTCAAAAATATACCTTCTTGTGTTAAGAACATAAACTCTTAATAGAAGTATTTTTTCTCAGTATTTTTTACTTCTTAAAAATTATAGGGACGAAAAAATTTGTTTTTCGCGTGACTTTTAAGAGGCTGAAACATCATCAATAATTGTATCGAAACACAAAAAACTATTTTCAAGCTCAAAATTTCTTCCTCCAAAGTTTCTAAAATGAAAAAAAAAAAGTTTAAGCACTACTGGTTTTGTAATAAAAAAAAATTTTTTACATAAAAAAAATTTTTTTAATTTTTTGATTTTTTTCAAGTTTTTTTCAGTGAACAACTTCGGATTTATTTTTCAACTGACTAATATGGATATTGTAAAAGATAATCGTCTCAAGAATTTATTAGAGCATAAAAAGTATTATTAATTTTGAACATTTAAAGTAATTAATAATTAAATGAAAAGTGTCTAGAAGCGCTTCCTTCTCCCATACATCCTGCACTAAAAATTAAATCAGCATAAAAAAATATTTCCATGAAACACAGCTTTAAATATGTAATCTTTTAGGAGTTCAGATTTTTCATATTTATACCGGAAAATCCAACAAATATGTTCCTTTGTTCCATAGTAACCACTAAGTCAGGAGGGGAGCGAGTGAAAGATTTTTAACTGGTTCTTTTGGTTCTATTCTTGAAAGTGAAAGGCACAGAACAAAACAAATAACATACAATAACAAGGACGACCACTGAAACTTCATGGTTCTATAAGTAAGGTCTCTCAAAGCTTATCACAATATCTTACTACTCGTTCTGCACTTTCACAAAACAATACCTTCTATATTTTATATATGAAGTTACTCATTAACCCGTTTGAATTTTTACTTGACTAATTATTATATATAAATAAATATTCTCTACAAATAACTAATTATTAGCCGATTATGATTTCTCGACAATCAATAAAACTTATTTTCCAAAATTATCTTTCGTTCTTTCGCAAATTTGTTCATGACTATTTGATGTTTGTGACTAACCAAGAAGTCAATTTTTGAAATATGGGATTACATGAATTTTCTACTTCTGAAAGATTGTTTTAATTATAAATTTTGAGCTTAAAATCAATTATTATAAGTTAGTAAAAAAAAAAAAAGAGAAAGAATTTGACCCTGCAGATCATCCCTGAGAATCCTGAAGTGCGCAAAAATGTACTTATCCATTTATAATTAAACTCTTTAATTGATCTCAAAAATATAAACACCTAGTTGTTCGTTTTTAAGCTTTTAGAGCTTGAAAATGAATTATTCTAATACATTATTTATCTTGATAAGTTCAGTATTCTATATCTCTATTTCTTATGGTAATGATGTTCCTTAAACAAATGAATCAATTTCAATTGGGCTTGTGACACATTAATCGTAATTTTTAAAATGCAAAAATCAATTAGATTCCGAAAATTACCAGTTGTGAAATTTGAAAGTCTTTTCAAAGAAACACGTTTTTTAAAAATTTTAAGACATCTTATTGATGATTAAATTGGTTTATATAAGGCATAGAATATTGCACGTAATATTTAGGAGTTGAATTTAAAAAAATGAATTGATCTGTGATTCTAGAAGTAACTTATAAAATGGAACATTTTAAGACATTCTTACACGAAAAAAAAAAAAATTAAATAGAAAAAAGAATATAAGAAAAACCGAAGTTGTTTTGAAACAAGGAGAAATTATTTCTTTCTTTGTAGAAAACTATATCTCTCTAATTTATTTTTTAAGATTAACTACAGTTGGAAAGACTACTTGGAGAAAACATCATTGGTTAGTATTTTGAACAGTAATCAGTAATGTATTGATGGCAGTAAAGGTTAAGTATGGTATGAGAATATATAGTAAGCGATGTGCCACGAACGACTGATGGCTGTTTGCACTCGACTGAGTACTAAGCTATATCACACGATTGAAATTTCATCACTCAGTACTGACTTCTTTTCAGTCTATATTCAATCGTGTGTAGACAGTAATCAGTCATTTGCTGCACAGTGCTCACTATTCTCTTCAAACACTTAATCTTTAATGTCATCAATACATTTCTGACTCCTATAATTCAAAATACTAAACAATGATGTTTTATTTTCTTCGCATGCAGATGCTACTAAGCTATGTTAAATTTGTTTATTTATTTATGTTGATTATTCATAGGCTTTAACAAAAATAGCTTTTATTTATTATGTGCTTCTTTAATCAAAATAGTATGGGCTCGTTCAAGTTTACTAAGACAAGCTCTTGACAGATCTTAGCAGATCTTGTACTAAAAATTAAAAGTGCCTACATTCTCTCTAAAGAATATCTATGAGAAAACAATGCAAGGTATACTTATCTAAGCTCAGTCCATCTAAATACTTAGCAAACTTGAATCCAATTAGATCAATTTTTAAATATTTATACTATGGTTTTTTAAAATATACCATTATTTAATTTTGTGAGATTATTTTCCATTATTAAGCAGCAGTATACATATATTTTCAATTTGGTAGTAAATTTGAATGTTTATTTTTCGAATAAAAAAAATTTTTGAGTTAGTATGAAACCGTGGCATTAAATTTTAAGATTTAAATGATTGTTTCAGATTTTGAGCTCTGTGTCAAAATCTGATATTCGTCAATGATTGTAGTATTATTAGTATCATTACCAAGAAAATAATAAAAAATAAATCACTACTTAAGCTCGTAATTTCGTTTTAGCACTTAATGTATTAGGGTCTGTATAACTAAAAGTTTAACTACATTTAACGGAATAGCAGTAGGTACGATTTTATTCTGTAGTTTTCGATTGTATAACAATTGTAGGCTATTTGTAACTCTACATAAAATTATAATATAATATAAATAATCATGGCTCTGAGTCAATGAATTCGTTAATTATTTACGTTAAAGTACTCAAAAATATTTACTGTTTAACAATTTAAATATTGTTGATTTCTTCGAGCTTAAAAATTAATACGTATTATTATTTATAGTCTCTATAGGTCAAAAAAAGATCATCAATTACATTTTAGAGCTTCAAGAGCTTTCAGATTTTTTCTCCTAATGTCAACATATAAAAAAGTTCATGAAATTTATCATTCAAGATTATGATAAGTATTTAATTGTAGACTTATTCTTATCTCATAGTTTTTTATTTTAGTTTTTGACGTGAACAATCTTATTCTGAACTCATAGACGAGTTCTTTTACCTACTGAAATATCAAACTTATGGTTATGAGGCATAATATTTACAAAAATTTTTTACGCCATTTTTTATTCATTTATGATTTGAAAATTCTATTATTCACAGTAAAAATGAAAAAAAAAAGTTATTCTTTCTGATGCTTCGTGGACCAAAAATGAAAACCACTCAGTTTTTATACATAATTGATTGTTATTGTAATACACAAATACTTAATTTATAATAGAGTACATGATTAATAGATCGTAAAAAACCATTAAGTGTGATTAAAGTCTCAAAAAATTTTTTTAATTTCGAAGGAAGAAAATAACAAAAATACTTCAGATTTAATTATTTGGCTAATAATTATAAATTTGTAGTTGACTCGAAGAAATTATAAAAAGCAGCAGTGGAAAAAAACTTGATACTACTTTTTCATCAAGAAAAATAAAATCAAAATCATTTATCTGAATTTCATCATCTATTTAAAATTCCTCGTAATTCCAATTCAACACCGATAAAATAATTAATTGGATTCAATAAGGAAATTCTTAAACCAAAAACATCATTTTGAAGAATTTGATCATTTTGAATCCAATAAAAAAATTCTTACATCAAGTAAGATTACTTTGAACCAAAAATACTTTCTCAGATCAAGAATTTTTCCACTTGATTCAAGTTCAAGAATTTTTCTTTTGAATTAAGTTAATTTTTTTATTGCTATAATTTTTTTAAATATATTTATCAAAGTAAAAAAGCTTCGAGGATATCTAACAAAAAGAAAATATTTCCTAATTTTATGATTTATAATTCTTTTATATTAAATAAATCTCACAATTACAAATATTTGTCGTAATTATGCATAATAATTAAAAAAAATTTCGAATTTGAAATAACTTTTTTCACAACGTTTAAACAGTAAACATGATCATACTACAACAAATATTCTCGTGTACTTATTCTGATGAAATAATACTACTGAAATTAACGAATAATCAAATTTAATCGATTTTTTTTTACTTCTTAAGAATAAACAATCTAGTTCGGTTAGAATCTTATAAGTTTATTTAGTCTTTAATTAACGAGCTGAATGACAAATTAGATTAATAAATGCTCTATGATTTTGAATTTTTTCATTTTACGTAGGTCTCAGAATTAAAATTCTAGCCCAATTGATACCTATGTCAAACAATATTGTGACAGCACACCACCACATAATACCAGATTCCGATTTACCTCTCACCTGAAATCTTTTAGTTAAATTTTTAATACACAATTTAAAATTTTTATTTTTTTGTACTCGAAAAGATCAAAAATTTGCTGAGAAGTTATATAAAATATGGAATAAGTTATTGAATTATTAGTTTGTTCTATACCCTAATTTAGATAACTTTCGCTAACAATGTGGTTTATATTTATAATTTCAATGTCTAATAACTTCAATAGATTCCAATGTTATTGAACTCAAACGAAATGATCAATTATTAAATAAGTATTCACATGGTACGTGTATTTTGAAAAACAGTTATGAATATTAATCTGCATCCAAGTAAAAGTAAAAGAATACTGAAAAATATTCAGCAAAAAATGTCACATAATATAAAAAGATTACGCTTTATTCTGTTTCGGAAATCTGCATAATAAAGAAAATAATATTCTCAAAACTTACTCAATGAATTTCTTATTTTATAGAATTTTCTATGAGTTTATCACATGTATTTGGAATTAATGATAAATGTTAATAATAACATTACTTAGTTTATATCATTAGAATTAAAATTTTGATAACTGATCAAAATTAAAAGAAATTTATGAGTAAAAATAAAGTCAGTATGTGTGTATATATAGATAGATCGATCTATACACGGATGTATAACGGAGAGAGGTACGAATGATATCATATATATTAAAAATTTACCTGTTGCAAGTGTTTGAAACTTTTTCACGTTCTTTATCTTCAGAATTCGTAATTTTTTTTTCTTCTTTCTTTCACTTAATCATTATTATTTTGCTTGATACACTTTTGATAATTTTTGAACACAATCATGATTTCGTTGTTATCGTAAATAATAGAACCATTCAAACACTGTTATACCTCTAGAAATAACTAATGTTTAACCATAATTACGAACAGAATTAAAAATTTTTTTATAAAATTTATTTATTGTTAATATAAAATACAATATTGAATTGACATTCATCAGTACACGTAGGTGAAAGCTAAAGAGAAGGAGAAGAGCGTTACCACGCGACTGGTTGATTTTACATTAGAAGAAAAAGAATGAACGGTTATGTCCCTCCCCAACATACTTCTCTCAAACTATGTTACTTTCACAAGAACCTTTCAGGTCGTGGTAAGGCTGATAGACTCAGGAATTTGGCTTAAAATTATGATATATGTTATTGACCCTATGTCTCTACTTGAAATTTAGTAGATCCTAACTGTAATGTCCATGAAAAATTGATAGTACACTATGCAACCATGCTAAATATAGATATAAAAGTTCTTCAATACAGAATTTTTCTTCTTGAAACATTTCTTGCTGTGACAGCAAAGCTAGAACTAAAGGCTATATATAAACACTAATTATTAAAAAATTGATTTGCTATTAGTAAAAATCAAGTCTTTTGATAATAATTATAACAGAAATTCTGCTGTCAATTATTACTATAATTCTTAACATGATAGTATGTGAATGAGGAAGTTGAGAATATGTATAAGTGTACTCTCTTATTTTCTATGGATATTTCCCAATTACTATAACATTCTTCAGATTCCTGAAGTCTTAAAATTAAATTTTTTTTTTGTCAATCTCAGTCTGTGATGAGTATATACCAGGTTTTTTTGTTCATTAATTCTCATTTACTTTCAGTACAAGTATGACGCAGATTAATCGAATACCACATATTGAGTATTATCGAAAAAATCTATATTATTTATGAACGATCTTTCGAAAGATTCAAGGATTCACCTGAGTCATTCAATGTTGAAGCTTGATTATTTTTTCCATGTATCATTGACATATCTAACATCGCTCCAAAGTCTGGTCGAACACTTGATATTGAGAGCTCATCAGCAACAGAAAAATTAGTGGGCCGTTTTGATTTCATGTTATCATTTGTAGACTCTAAAGTTTTTTTTCGATCTACTAAATTATCAATTCTAGATGGATCTAGGTTGAAACAAGTAAGTGGAATGTTTTCACCTGGTGTATAGTCATTTTTCCGATCGATTACATCTTTTGATGGATTAGTAGAACTACCTTTATTATTAGAATTAAATAAATTTGTAATATTTCGATTGTACATACTTGGTGAAACTTTAGTTATTTCGTTTAAAGGAAATGCTGATAGTTTAGCAAGATCAGCAGAAGAAAAATTGGCTAATTTACTTAAATCTGGCAACGGTGTCATTTGTTGTGAAAAATCAGGAAGAGGAAAATCTGATGTAAAACTTGACCGCATCTTATTTAATACTTCTATAGAGAGGGGACCCGTCAGTTTGGAAAAGTCTATAGATGTCGGTGGTTCAACATCCAGTTTGTTAACAGTTTTTACTGAAACTGTAAGCTCGCCTGATTTAAAAGTTGGTGGAATTTCGGGTTTGTCTATTTTAGTATATAACCGACTATCTTTTAATGATTCATCGATAACTTCTTTTTTACAATTACGAGAAGATGTCGATGGTTGAGATTCAAACTTGGGTAAAGGAGTCATAATGTTGTTATCTGACTTGAAAGCTACGGGGGTAAGGAAAACATTATTATTACTTAATCCAGATGCAGTCTGAGTTAAAGACTCATTCATCCCGAGAGGTGGAAACTGGACAGTAATAAAAGCATCTGATCTAGTTTCTATTGATGAATCCGGAAGAATCATTTTTTTAATTACTTCCCAATATCCAGTATCATTACCTCGACTACGACCGGGTAATTTTGATGCTAAAGAATTTCGTAACCTTTCTAAATAAGTTGTGGTACTGTTGAAATTTGACTTGAAATTAATACCTCCTTCACTTCTATAATACTCGATACATTTTTTAATTTCATCAAGTGCATCTTGAGATAAAAATGATTCTTGTGATATTGTATAACTGAGCAACATTGGGCGAGGATACTCGTGAGGCCGATTTTCAGGTGGTGGCATCGACCAAAAGATGTTGAAATTAGATTCATAACAGTTACCATCAGCATTATAAGGTGCTTCAATAAAAAATAAAGAAAAAAATATTTTATCTAAGTTATTAAATAAAAAAGATAAACGTTAAAATAAATATAATTACTTACAACAAATCAAGCCTACACACGGAGTATATCCATTATCACTAGGACCTTTCATTTTTATTTGATAATCAAGTTGATAATCAACATCTCTTAATGATGGTGATGCGTGAGATCGTGGGTGCGAATGATACCATCCTACTAAAGTTACTCGCTGCCATTCCATAGCTCTTGCGATTTCAGCTTCAACCATTCCAGCCGCTGTTTTATCTTTACCAGCATATCGACAAGGAAATGCACTCGTAATAGCCAAATCTTGAAGTAATGTTAGGTAAAATCAGATAACTATTATAGACAAAGATGCTTATGTTGGCATTATATAGTATAGCATTAAATAAAATAAATAAAGATATTTGTAGTTTACATTTAAAATATTACTTACTATGAGCATTTATATCCCAATGCCCACCGAGATATCCACAAACCTCCTTGTCTGTGAGATGACAATGTAAATCTACTATTAAAGCCGCCGTAGTAGAAATCGTTACTAAAAACGGTTGAATTTTACCAAGAGAACTAAATGATGTTAGTTCAACCATGGTACTCATGTCCCTATAATAAATAAAAAATAATTATAGTTTTCTAATTATAATTTAAAAAATATTAGATGCAATTATTTAAATACATTGCATGACTCCTGATGCCTAAATTTGTGTGTTTCACAGGAACTCTTACAATCGCAATAGAATTAAATAGTTGAGATTCTTGTTTTTCGGTGTTTGTATTACTCACTATCTCCATGTTAGTAATTTATAAGTTTCTGTTTAAATATTATTTTGTGCATTAAATATTTACATAAAGGTTATAATGTTTATTTATCCTTTTTCGTAACTGGCTTCACTTTTCCAATTGCCATATTACTTAATTTTTTTCCTTACATACCCACTATATTAAATAAAACATTCACAATCAGACTCCAAATTTAATATTATTTATTATATTTGTATTTACTTCGTGCACAACGAATACACACTCGCTATATAATACAATAAGTGTTTTTGTTTGTATTTTGTCAAGAATTTCCGTTGGTCTAGGCGGAACTCGTGATTCACGTCTGATAGAAAATTACGGGTGTATTCCGACATGCACTGCAACCACTGTAAGGTC
This sequence comes from Cotesia glomerata, assembly GCF_020080835.1. Lineage (NCBI taxonomy): Eukaryota > Metazoa > Arthropoda > Insecta > Hymenoptera > Braconidae > Cotesia > Cotesia glomerata. The sequence continues at coordinate 11,600,401 of NC_058161.1, forward strand.
TGACGTCAATGTATAGAAGACTGCGAAACCGTGTCTTTTATAAACAACTATAGGTATGGTTCTTTTTGAAAAGAAAACGCGGTTTCCAATCATAATGCCATCCAAATGAAAATTTTCGATGAAAGATTAAAAATTAGGGCTGTACAATTTAACCGGCCAAGCCGGCTAAAAAAGTTAGCTAAATTAATTAGCTAGCTAACCGATAGACTTAGCTAATTTAACCGGTTAACTTAATTAGCTCAGCTAATTAGCCAACGGCTAACCGGCTAAACGGCTAATTATTTTTTCAGCTATTCGCTGATTCTTTACCTACAGACAGGTTAAAAAAATAATAATATTGATTTTTTATGACAAAAATAACGAAGGTAATTTATTTAATGAATTAACACTTATCAATATTTTATTTATCAAAATGACTCTTAAGTTAATTATTGAATTTGTTTTCTGTAATACTTCTATTTTGATAGAGAAAAATCAATAAATTAGCATTTTCGGGTAGTAAACAGTTGCGTTTTGAGCTAATAATATTTCCAGCTGTGGAAAAAGCCCTTTCAGAGGGTGTACTTGATGCTGGGACACCTAAGTATCTTCTCGCCAGCCTAGCCAGTTTAGGAAACTCATGGCGTTTTGAGTGCCACCAATGAAGAGGGTTGTCACCACACGGAATATTTGGCTCCATTTTGAAGCTATTTATTTCTCTTTCGTTTACATTATCCAGATTATTTGGATTATCACTTTCAAAACTTGCCATTCTCTCAAAACTTTGAGATAAAGCTTCACCATCAAAGAGATAATCCAAATCTTTCTCTCTCTTATTTTTAGCGATAGCTGCTGGTGTTTCTTCAACATTTTCTTTGGCTATAATTTTTAAAATTTTTTCTTCGACCGACTTTCGGAATTCTTGAGTTTCATCGGCCATATTTTTATATCTGCAATATATTAAAACATAAATGAATTTGATAATCAAACTTTTTAAAATCATTTCGTTATTAGCGTATAAATATATCGTGTAACTATACCTAGGATCCAAAAAACAAGCTAATGTAGGTACGGAATCATAATCTTCTCCCAAAAACCGAGCTTCTAGTTCTTCGCGAAAGACTTCTTTAAGTGATTGAATTTTCGGAGGGTCATCTGAATCATCAATCATCAAGAACTTATCTATTATTGAATGAATAAGTGGCCGTACCATTCCACTAGTTGATTCCGTTTGACTGGACATCATTTTCGTCGCTACTTCAAATGGTTTCAAAATTCGGACCAAATCTTTTAAATAATTCCATTCTGAATTACGTAAAAGCAATTTTTTACACATTGCTGTAGTTGTAAACTCAAGATTCAGTAACACACTTTCAACTGCTTGTTTTTGTTCCAATAGCCGTTCAATCATATTGTAAGCGGAATTCCAACGAGTTACACAGTAGCTAATCAAAGAATGGTCAGGTAAATTATGTAATTTCTGGGCATCTTTAAGAGCTTTTGTTGCTTTATATGAATGTTTAAAGTGACCAACGATTGCAGAAACTTTTTGAAGATGTATTTGAAAATGTTCTTCATTAAAAGCTTTTTCTACAACAAGCTGCAACGAATGACAAACGCAACGAACACTTTGACCGATGTTGATGTCAGCAGTAGAGCTTCCCCGCATTGCAGCCACCATATTTCGTGCATTATCATGGATCACAGCAATTGTTTTTTTTGCTCGACGGGCAGAAAGCGTCAACTTTCGGCCCGCTACGCTAAACAAAGTTGCCCCTTTCTGCCTTCGTCGAGCAAAAAAATAGTATACACTCCACGGGAAGTAAATAAGAAAGCCTCAGATCACATGTTTGTTGACCTCGGCTTCGCCTCGGCCATCACATTACATGTGATCTGAGACATTTCTTACTTTACTTCCCTAGGTGTGTAATATACTATTTCTGCCAAATTCCACTCTGATAAAGCATTGCATAAATGACGGTAAATATTTTCTGCCGAGTGACTTTCAGTCATTTCCGAGGTGTTCAAAGTTACAGAGTATAAATTCCATAACTCATCTATAGCATGTACTGTAATTGTAATGAATGAAATTGCAGAACGAAATGTCCAAGCGTCTGTTGTAATTGACACATCATGAAAATTACGGAGAGTTGCCCGAATTGGCTATAGTAAATTTATTGAGTTCTTTTAATTCGCCCGTTGGAACGCGGTAGGGCGTTCAACTCGCAGTAAATAGATTAAGGCGGGAGAATAGATTTAAATTTGAATAATTTAAAATAAATTATATAAATATTTAAAGAATTTAAATACGCTCAGATTATTTTAGTTTAATTTAGATTTGCCTTGCGCGCAAATATATTATTTATTATTCGATAGGTTACAAAATTAAAAGTACCGACAATAATTTCGAAAAAGGAAAATTTGCGTAGTGTACTACAGTCTTGCTTTTTGATAAGTGTTTTCTTGTTTCTTGGTTTTCGACTCCCCTGATTGAGATGTTCGTACCTTTGGAGTAGGAGAGTCCCAGAGGGTAGTGAGGGTAGTTGCGTGCGCCTCTGCGACTCCTGTCTTCGGCAAGCATCCCTTCTCGAGTTGGCAAAAATGGGACTATGCTGCGATGACGTCACGGCGACTCGACATTCTCAGACTATATGCAACCCGCATGGATGCTTGGTTTTTATGACCTAGTCTTGAGTACTCGAGCAATCCCTTTTTTAAGCGAATGTTTTGGAAAATAAGTTACTTAGGGGATTATGATAATAAAAAGAGTAATAAATTAAGATCTCCGGGTTTTCCCAGCATTGTAAAGAGTATTTCCAAAACGTTCGGCATCTTATCCAAAGTGACCATTACAATTAACGTAGGTTTATTTTAACAAAGAAATTTTTTCTTAGCATGTCTAAACCAACTGGACAGTACTAAAAGTTTTTATAAGTTTTTCCTTGAGAATTTCCGGTAATTATAAATTCGTCTAGACTATAGAAAATTTCCCATACTTAACAATAGAATTTAAAATAGAAAGGTTTATAATTTTTTAAAGATTCTTATTTTTCTTACCGATACTATTACAAATAAAATACATATATTTTAAATCTTTCTGGGTTTTTCCCGCTGTCATTTATTGCAGCCATCTTTTTTATATGTAATTCTATATTAATATATAGAGAGCGTTGTGATCAATCCTTTCAGATTCACCACAACATTTATGATATGATATAGTTCCCTTCGTGTACTGACATCTATATCTGCTTGAGTAAATGTTATAGATTTAATTTTTCATTTGTAAACATGTGATTATGAAAACATTAGTATTTTTGTATTTTTATATTGAAACGTGATAAATACTAAAGTATCCCTACTTAATTTTGGTTGTCTTTAAATATGTATTAGATTGATGAAAATGTCGATAAATATTTACAGAATCAATTTATTTTCAAACAAACAAAATTATTCTTGGTTAACAGTTAAAATGAATTCGACTATGGCATGGAAGAAAGTTATTGGTGTAAGAGCCCAAAAATTTCAATCTTACAAGCAATTAATTGTTGAAAATTTGAATTTAAATCATAACCAAGCATCATCTGTATTGAGTAAAAATACTCATATTTTAGATATACCTAAAGAAAGAATAATAAGAAATTGTGCAATATGTCAGGTAAGTACAAGTTCATTTTTCTTTTATTTACTTGCCTTTTTAATAATTTCATAACTTGGTACAATTATTTAAGATAGCATCATGGAGTACATTTTGATAACGTAGACGATTCTAGTTGTCAATTTTTAGAAATGACTAAAGAACAATTGGAAAATACCATTGCAATATTGAAGGAAATGGGTGCTCAATATATCAACACTTGTATACTGAACAGGTATTTCATATAATTTTTCTTCATTTTATATTAAGGTAGAAGAACCCATTAGTGGCACCTTTAATCCCTATTAGTGGCATTTTTTCTTTCAATGAAAAAATGTTCTAAGGTAAAAGCCCCAATAGATGATCACGTACCAGTATATGATCACTCCATGTATTTGTATATCTATATTCACAAATATAGGTATACAAATACATGGAGTGATCATATACTGGTACATGATCATCTATTGGGGCTTTTACCTTACTTGGAATAAAAATTAAAAATTTTTTTGATCTGAAAATCTTAAAGATTAGAAATAATATATTCATTATTGAAATTAATGATTTCATTAATTGAATAAGTACCAAATTTAAAGAAAGTGTCGGTAATGAGGTCCCTACCATCAATGGGGTCTTTTACCCTATTTTATATTAAGAACTTTCAATGTCTCGCTACCGTTTTTTTTTAACTTCCTGCTAAGAAAATCGAAGATTTTCAAAAATCGGGAAGTTATAGTTTTCACCCCGTTTTGCAAAAATCGAGTTTTCATCAGATCTCGACGTTTGAAGGTCACAGGAAGCTTCCCTGACTATCCCCGCGAGGTTGTCACTATGTGTGTGTGTGTGTGTGTGTGTGTTTTCGTATTTCCTCTTGCCTCTGATCCCTACGGAAACCGCCGAATAAGCATTACTTCATAGGGGGAGGATCTAGCTACTGCTCTTCCTTCTTGTGGCTAAGGTGTTATTTCTACCCTTCTTCTAGATTCGGTCTTCAGCTCTCTTTCTCTCAATGGAACGCAGCTCTGTAAGTACTTCTGTGTATGAGAGTGTGTGTGCGCGCGCGCGCGCGCGTGTGTGTGTGTGTGTAAGTATGTGAATCGCTTATAACTTTTGAGCGACTAAACCGATCGGAATCAACCAAACGGCGTTCTAAAGAGTTCCCTCAAACTTAGATTTCCTGAGAATTTGAACCGATTCAGACCGATAGATTTTGAGAAATTTTGAAAAATCTCAAAAAAACTGAGAAAAAAATTTTTTTTAAAAGTGTTTTTTTTGGAATAACTTTTAAACGGCTCGATCGATATCCGCTAATCCGGTCAAAATCGGTTGATTGGTTTGAGACATATCGTGAACGAAAGAAAACCGAAAAAGTGTTTTTTTCACATGACTTCGACATTTCTTTTCAGATCGTTTTTGGTGAAATAGAATAATTTTTAGAGCTCAAAAAAACTGCGTCGATCGCCGCCAAGAACGTAAAAATCGGTTGATTGGTTCGAGAGATATCCTCGACGAAATATTTGGAAACAAGGATTTTTTTAACATAACTCCGACATTTTTTGGAATAACTTTCAAACTGCTCTACCGATCAATTTCAAAAACTAATCAGCTCTTAACATCAAAAAACCACGTCGATCGCCGCCGGTCCGGTCAAAATCGGTTCATTCGTTCGTGAGTTATCGTTGACGAAAAAAAACCGAAAAAAATGTTTTTTCGGAATTTCTCCGAATTTCCTAGTTTTATCAATTCGAATTTGAAGATTCTTTATGAGGCTGAAAAATCTGCGTTGAATGCTGCTAACCGCGTAAAAATCGATCAATTCATTTAAAAGTTATTGCGGTTTGAAAATTTTAAAAATTGTGTTTTATCAAACTGCTATCAGGCTTTTGAGCTTGAAGAGCTCAAAAGCATAAAAAAGCTATCCCTTTAAACTCAGAGAAATCAAAATAACACATAAATTGTATTTTTGAGCTCAGAACGCTCAAAAACATCATTAGTGCAATTTTAAGCACCTAGGTATGAAATTAGCGGGAAGTTGCAGGGATGGCCTTCAGGGTCAACCGTTTTCCTAATTTTTTGCCCTCCGGGCGGAAAGTGACAACTTTCGTCCCGCTGCGCTAAACTAAGTTGCCGCTTTCCGCCTTCGTCGGACAAAAATAGTATACACTCCACGGGAAGTAAATAAGAAAGCCTCAGATCACATGTTTGTTGACCTCGGCTTCGCCTCGGCCAACAATTACATGTGATCTGAGACATTCTTACTTACTTCCCTAGGTGTGTAATATACTATTTTTACTGCTACACCAGAAAATCTGGTAGTCTATAGAAAATAAAATATTATGCCGCTGGACTAAAGGGTTTTAGTCCAATAGCGGCTTAGCTCATCAAAAAATCCGATTTCCTATTTAATTAAAAAAAATTTTTTTTTCAAAAAATCCTCTTATAGCTTTTGTAGGAAATTAAATTCTCTACAAAAATATCTCTTTGGTTGATGACTGTAGAACCACTAGTTTCGAAGTTATAGCCCTTCAACCGGAAATATTTAAAAAAAGACACATCAAATTCCATTTAATTTTCAATTTATAACTCTTATATGAATAATTCAATTTTATTGTACATTTTGGAGCATTTAAATTTTCAGTTAAAGTATTGACTCGTTTTATTACAATAATATAAGTCAAATTATAATTAATTAATCGTTATAATTACAAGCAATATATTCCTTAAAAATTTATCTGTTTCAAGAACAATTTTCACTCAGTCGGACAGAAGCTTCGGGAATCCGCCATATATGTATTTTCGTCGTTTTAAAATACATAAAAACATGGTATTGTGCGCCTTCAGCGATCCAAGCTCCTCAACAGGATTTAAAGTTTATGGAAGATTTACTGAATTATAAAAAAATAAAAAAAAATATTTCGGAAGTAGCATCAAAAAAGTTTAGCAATCACTTGTGGTATCTATCTGAATTAATCATTTGTTTGTCATTATTTGATGATAATGGTAGTGTAGAAATCAAATTAAATCCATTTGAATCGATTCAGAAAAAAACAGTCAAATTAAAAACTTTAAACAAATTAATGTAAAAAATGTTAATATTAATTCCTTCTTAAACAAACAATTGTATGATTTTGCGTCGGAAGAGTCGTTGATTATAACACCGGCACACAAAAAAAAAATTAAGTAGAATGTGCATTTGACCGGACCTACCTAAGGGTACGTATTTTGGTCCGCTGAATCCGAATTCGAGGTCAGTTTGACCCCTATACCCTCGAAATTTTGAGAAAACTTCAAAAAACCGTAAAAATGATGAAAATTGGCAGTTTTAATGATAAAAAAATGTTTTGGAACTAAACTAAGCGTGATTTTCATGTATTTCGATCCGCTGAATATGAATCGAAATTTTATTGAGACCACGAGCCATTTTAAATGTGAAAAAATCACACAAAACTCTCGAAAATTCCGAAAAAATATAGTTTTCATGATAAAAAACCTTTTTCTGGTCCAATTCAGATAAAATTTTATATCTTTTGATGTCTTCAATTCGCATCTTAATTTTTTTAGTCTATTCACCCTCTAAAGCTGGAAAAATTCGAAAAAATTGTAAAAATTACCATTCATAACAGAAAAAAAATTGATTGAACATGATTTAATGCCTAAAATAAATACTCTATAACGTAGATATATCAAATAACTTGAAATCTGTGAAAAACACAAGACATAAAAAGATAGAAAGAAATGATTTTTACGAATCCTAAACTTTCCTTCGTTTGTATCGCACTCTTTTATCCTCAAATGATCTTCGTAGTGGATTCCTCTTTCGTTTACGATTTTCTTCGGGTACTTCTCTTTTTAACATCCAACAAAAATCTGCCATCATGTTAACACTCCAATTTCCTTGGTATCTACTCTCCATTTCACTGATGTCTTGGTGAAAACGTTCTCCCTGTTCTTCACTATAGTCTCAACAATTGTCAGGGAAGTGGTCAAGATGAGAATCTAAAAAGTGTAATTTGAGATTCATTAAACAACCCAAATTTTTGTAGTTTTCCAGCAATGCGTCAACTAAAGTGGTGTAATCCTCACTTCTGTTATTTCCCAAAAAGTTTTGTGAAACATTTTTGAAGCTTACCCAAGCTGCTTTTTCTGTGTCGTTCATTGTTCCTTCAAAATTTGCATCCTGAAATAAAGATCGTATTTGGGGTCCATCAAAAATTCCCTCTTTCAATTTCGCATCACTTATTGCAGGGAATTTTCCTCTCAAGTACGCAAAACAATCACCATCTTTATTCAGAGCTTTCACGTACTGTTTTATGAGTCCTAACTTGATATATAGTGGTGACAGCAAATATTTGGAAGGCTGAATTGAGGGTGGTCGTATAACGTTATGGGAACCTGGATTCAATGCAGATCTTGATGGCCATTCTTTTTTGACATAGTGATTTTTTCGGTCTCTGCTATCAAACAAACATAAATAGCAAGGATATTTGGTGAATCCCGATTGCTGACCTAAAAGAAGTGTTGCAATTTTGAGATCTCCACAAATTTTCCAGTTATGCTCTGAATATTTTATTTTTCCCAATACAATCTGTAAATTTTCATAAGTTTCTTTCAGTTTTGTCGAATGAGCTATTGGAATCGGCACAAATTCATTCCCAATATGAAGCAAAACAGCTTTAAGACTTCGTTTCGATGAATCGATAAAAAGTCTCCACTCATCGTCCTTATACGTGTTCGGTTTCAATTTATCAACTAAAGCTTTAACATCTGAACAGTATACCACCGAATTTTGATCGTCGTTCATAAAAAATTTCCGGAATTTTTTTTCCCTATTTCAATAGAATGTCACTGATACACCTTTAGCCAACAAATGTTTTTCTTTCAACCTTGACGCAAGTAATTCAGCTCCATCTTTCGGTAAAGCCAAGTCCGGAACCAGATCATTAAGTTCTTCTCGGCTAAACGTTTCAGGGTCTTTTGTTTTTCCGCCAGGTAAGTACTCTTCATCTTCTGAATATTCTTCTTCCGAACTTTCTTCAACTAGCGTATCGTCTTCTTCTACATCCATTTCTTCAACCGTATTAATTTCCTTGACAACTTCTATTTTTTGTGGCTTAATAGCTGATGAAACATTGGCGTATACAATTTTGTTTTTTGTATTCCAGGTGAACCCGGTAGTATCTGTCATACAGAAATAACAATTCTGTAAACCAGTTGGTGAAGACCATATCATTGGTATTGTGAATTTCAAGTTGTCCTGTTTCTTGTTTTTTTCCCACCGGGTTAACATCATGTTACATCGACTACAAATCGTATGTGGAACCCATGCTGAATCCAAATTAGTAATTTGGAGACCAAAACATTCTTCATAAATTTGTTTGATCTTATTAGATAACGATCTTCGATTCCTTTCCAAATTGAATTCTCCACAAATGTAACAAAATGAATCAGGACTTTTATTACACAGATGAGAATTACTTCTTGTAATAGTATACTCTCCAGTAGCCAAGTTTCCCACTTCTGAAGAGCTGCAGTCGCTTGATGACGACGCCTGCGAGCCTGCTTTCTCACCCTGACCAGACGCCGATACTGGGGCTCCGACTCCCTGCATCGTAAAGTACTTATCACTTGTACCTGCCATGACGGCACACACGCCGTTAACCCAGGGACTCTGCCAGATGGTTCTGTTGCCCACCGTTACCACGTGGAGGTACCCTGGTTACAGGCACAAGCAATTAAGTCTTCAAAAGTCAAAAACGAGTAAAAAAAAAAAAAAAAAATTACTTTTTTCGGAATTTTGGAGGGTTTGTGTGATTTTTTTACATTTAAAACGGCTCGTGGTCTCAATAAAGTTTCGATTCATATTCAGCGGATCGAAATACATGAAAATCACACTTAGTTTAGTTCCAAAAAATTTTTTTATCATTAAAACTGCCGATTTTCATCATTTTTACGGTTTTTCGAAGTTTTCTCGAAATTTCGAGGGTGTAGGGGTCAAACTGACCTCGAATTCGGATTTAGCGGACCAAAATACGTACCCTTAGGTAGGTCCGGTCAAATGCACATTCTACTTAATTTTTTTTGTGTGCCGGTGTTATTTTTGAAAGGTTGGAACTCCCAATTGATTTGTTGAATTTACATCCTGATCAGTGAATATCTGACGAAAGTTACAATACTTGATTAAAAATTTAAAAAAAATTTACAAGTTATTAATTATGCTGCGGAACGGGCGGTCAAACTGATGGAAGCCTACAATAAAAGCTTAACTGCTGATGAAGAGCAGAAGCAGTTTTTATTGCAAGTTGTAGCTATAGCTTAATACTATAGCATATATGTACAGAAAAAAATTTCCAAATGCTAACAAGCAGACGTTAATTTCACCATTTGTAGAAAAATGAAAAAAATAATGTTTTTTGTAATTGTAACGATTAATTAATTATTATTAGACTCAAATTATTGTATTAAAACGAGTCAATACTGTAATTTAGAATTTTAATGCTCCAATTTTTTTAACGACGACAAATCCACTTAAAACAAAAAAAAATATTTCCTGTGTCATTTATATGGAAAATCGAATTTTTTAATGAGCTAAGCCGCTATTGCACTTAAACCCTTTAGCCCAGTGGCATAATTTTTTATTTTCTATAAACTACTAGATTTTCTGGTATAGCAGTAAAAGAAATTAGGAAAACGGTTGACCCTGAAGGCCATCCCTGCAACTTCCCACTAATTCCATACCTAGGCGCTTAAAATTGCTTATGACGATTTTGAGCTCTTCGAGCTCAAAAGTCCTACCAAAGTTCGATGAAACACGATTTTTAAAATTTTCAAACTGCTATAACTTTTGAATAAATCAACGCGAGTAGTATTATTCCCTCTGTAGGTCGAACTAAAGAAAAATTTTAACAGATGATAAAACAGTTAGTAATTATACCATCATGTATATATAGTTTCTGCTTGTTTATAGTTATTTCAATTCTGTTTATGAAAAATAATATATATGGCTGCCGAAATCGCAGAAAAAGTCACCGAACTGACAATCGAAAAAAATTAACTATATCGAAACGGAATTATTTTGACACGCAATTTTCACAAGGGTTTTGATAAACTTCCTCAGAAATAAAACAAAAAAAAAATTAAATCGTGAAAGTGATTTTTGACAAAGTTGTGGTGTTATCAAGCCCATAGCTCCCGTGAATACCACGCTTTTATTTATTTAAGGAGGTATGGTGAAAAATCACTTTTCTTACAATATTCCTCAATTTTTGAATACGCGTACTTCTAAGTGTCCTCTATACGAATAAATTTTTATTAATAGACCTTGCGGTGTTAATTTTCGAAATATTAGCAATTAAAAATCGTACATTTAACATGTATTCCCTATCCTGACCGTAGTTAGAGTGAACATTTTATTGAATAACAACCATACTTTTCTTAGGATTTTTTTTAAAAACTGAGAATATTTAATTGAAGTTATAACAAGTATTTTTTTTTGAAAAAGAAAACATAAACGAGCGGTATTAATTTTTTTATAAACAATGTTCAAAGTTTGTTACTTTTAATGATTTTCAAGCGTTCTCTTATAACCTAATAAGTGAGAGATAGTGACTTGGCAACGTTGCACTGCGCGGGAAGTTCAAAATACAGTAGAAGCCCAACAGATTCAAATAACTATAAAAATTTAATGGATATAGGTTAAGCACAAATTTACTGTATAGGAAAAATAAATATGTAAAATAATAAATAGTATAAATCAAGAATATAGCTACAATATTAATATAATGAATATTTATTTATTTAAAAGTACATTTTTCAATAAATATTTTATAAAGGCACTTATTTAAAATAAGTTATTTTTAACTTTAGAAGAACATTAATACTACCAATTGTTTTATTCTTTTTTAGAAACTCTTTCTTTCTTAAAATTATTTTTTTTTGATTTCTTAACTGAGTTTTTTGGTAATTTTTTTAAAAAGTCTAAGACGTTCTTTATAATATCTTTTTTTTTTGTTATTCTTACTTTGTTATTTACTTTTTCAGTAAACAATTGCACGATAGCTTCATCACCTCCTTGTTTAAATATTCGTTTCAAAGAATCAACTGAAATATCATTCATAGCTAATTTTTTACATATATTCAACGAAATAATATCTTTCAAGTCTGTTAATACTTTTAAATTATGTTTTGTTTTATTTGCATCAGATAGTTCTTGCAAATGAACGTCACATTTTTTATAACAAATGAATAAATTATTTTTTAAATTTAATATTTCCACTAAATTCTGTAAAGTTAGAACGTCATAAGCTGCATCATGAAATGATTGTTGTTTATCATCTGAATTTTTTAAAAAATCTTGACTGAGACTCTCAAATTTAAATTTACCAGGACCTTTTCTATCACTCAAGACCGATCGAAATATTGTAATAAAGTAAAATCTGCCATTCTTTAGCCGCGAAGTCATTATTTATTATTTGCAGTCTCCAACTATACGTAACCTCAAAATTATTTCAAAACATTAAATTTTTCTACAACACATGTCTCAAGGGGCAAATGATTCTGAGCGAGAATGCAACGTAGCGAAGTCAAAAAAAAGACGCAGTGGGATTATTTTTCTACTTCTGCGCATGTGAGAGGAGGCGCAAAAGTGTACTGCATCTCAACTACTTCATATTGTAGTTATAATGCTTTACATTGGGGCATATGGGGGGAAATTTTTCTGAAAGTTGAGAACTGTTGTAGGATAATACCTTAATTCATCAGAAAAACGAGTTTTTTCTGAGAAATCTTATTTAATCGATAAGAAAATTTTTTTAACGTGTTCTATAGTTACTATTATTTATTTCAATATGCTTTTTATCCCCGGGGAAAAAGGTTTAGATCTGACCAGATATAATTGTATCTGGTCAGATCTAATTATATCTGGTCAGATCTATTTATATCTGATCAGATATGGGGTTGGAGACATAATCAGATCTAGTCATATCTGATCAGATCTAAACAGATATAACTATATCTGAGTTGATAAATACATTAGACATGATCAGATCTAGTCATATCTGATCAGATCTAAACAGATATAACTATATCTGGGTTGAAAAATACATCAGACATAAAAAGATTTTATTATATCTGGCCAGATATAACTATATTTGTTAACTATTAATAAATACTTGTAAACTATTTTACTAAATATACTTTCCTCCCAAATAAATATTTATTGAATGTTAAAAATTATTTATTAGAATTTAATAAATTAAATAATTGTCTTCGAATAAATTAATTTGTTAATAGTTAATAAATCTTTCTATCGGCGTGTATTGATAATTAATAATTTGCAAATTTGATAAAAAACGTTGTTCGTTACGCATCGATCATGGACACGATTCACATTACTTGTAGTTATTACAAACTCTACGCTTCAAGAAAGTCTCGTAGGTAAACGGGTAATGAATTAGTCTGTCAAGCGTCAAGTTCCAGGTTCGGTTCCCACGCGCGCTGATTTTTTTTTCTTGTATGGAAATAGTTCAATATAATTTTATAGGGCCATTTTTCGTATATAATTATGTATGAGTATATATAATTATATATAATCTTTTTTACCTTGGCAATTTAAAGATCTGACCAGATTTGATTATATAACACCAACCACGATGAAATCGGTCAAGCCGTTCAAAAGTTACGAGAGGTTTACACACACACACACACACCTCGTGTCGGGCTTGCTGGGTCCCGCATCGGGCGCCTCCTCAGGTGGCGGATAGGGGAATGCCCGGCATATCTGCACGTCAGATGCGTCGGGTACCGAGGAAATAGAATACTCGGGGTGGACCAAAACATAGCAAAAGATGGTATGGAAATGTCAGAACAATTTCAAACATCGTCTACGGTGCAAAGGAGGGATACCTCAGCGCCGGCGAGGGAAGGCGTACAAACGGGCCTGAACTCGTCGTTATCAAGCGACCGTTTGAACAGTGGAGTAGACCCCATGGCTCTGCTGTCTAGCAATGCTACAGGGAGTAAAGAAACAGCTCTGATGGAAGTAGACGCACAGCAAACAAACTTTCCTCCAATAGGTGGAAGACCTGTTGCTCCCGTCAACACTCACACATGCCGAGGGAGGATAAACTTTCTACCGACTGTCACTGGTCAACAATCGCCAATGGAACGGCTCGGTAGCAAGATCGAAGAATTAGCTGAGTTCATAAAGGATAAACGAAATCTCCACCATGAACTCAGAAAAATAGTAGCGTCCATTGCCACGACATATAAGTTGGCCAACAAACCAGCAACGAAGTCGGCGAGAACCACGCAAACATCTCCGGATCTGAACAAAAAATCCCAGACGTTTTCGGTCACTCCTGAGAAAACACAGCATAGAGAAGAGAAAAACAAGAAGAGGCCGCTATCCACGCCCAGCTCTTCCTCGGAAATCGATAAGCCAGCACATAAGAAGACAGCCCGGGGTGATACCTGGACCAAAGTGACTCGGAAAAACAAGAAAAAGGAAGAACAGGAGCCAGTGGCTCAATCTGCTACAGCCCAAAACCAGCCAAGCAATGTTGGCTCCAAGAAACCGAGGAGGAAGAAGATAAAAACTAAAGCTGTGCTTGTCCAACCAGCTGAAGGGCGAACATACGCCGATCTCCTCAAGGAAATCAAAGCCAAGGTTAATCCGACAGAGACTGGAGTAGACATAAAGTCTATCAAACAAACGAAGCGAGGGGGCGTTCTTCTAGAAATAGGTCGCAAGACTGAAGACACTACCGCTTTCACGTCTGCGATAAAAACAGCAACTGCTAACATCGGTACAGTCAGAACGCTTACACCAAAAGCAACGATCGAGATCCTGGACTTGGATGCCATCACTACTGAGAACGACGTCCGCGAAGCACTCAAACGTGTCTTCACCGACAGCCTGGAGATGAAACGGGTATATTTGACAAAGCCTACTCGACGGGGCAACCGGGCAGCCTTCTGCGAGATAGACGAGGCTAGCGCGTTCAAAATCCTTGACAAGGCTCGTATAATGATCGGATGGGTCAACTGCCGCATTAGACCAGTTGTAAAAGTAACACGCTGTATCAGATGCCTCGGGTACGGGCACGCGACGAACTCCTGCAAGGGGCCTGACAGAAGCAAGTGCTGCTTTAAATGCGGGGGAGGAAACCACAAAGCTGCAGACTGCGTTGAACAGCCAAAGTGCTTCCTCTGTACACAGGAACAAGAAGCTCCAGATAGCTTATGTCATATTCCAGGCTCCGGGGCTTGTAAGGTATTCCGCACCGCACTTGCCGAAGCTACGAAAGGGCAGAAATGACACGCATACTTCAAGGAAACCTGAATAGATGTGCGTTGGCGCAAAATTTACTTCGTCAGCGAGTCTTTGAAGAGAGGATCGACGTTTGGTTCATCTGTGAGCAATATCTAAACCTTCAAGATAGAGCATGGTTCGCAGACAAAACTGGCACGGCGGCAATCTGGATTGCAAATACAAAGAACGTTACCACCATCAACAGCGGAAGTGGAGCAGGTTTTGTCTGGATTCAAACCCCCATAACCTACTTCATGAGCGTCTATCTCTCACCTAACGAAGGGATTAGTGTGTTCCGACAGAAACTGGCAAATATAGAGGATGTGATCACCAAGTTCGACGGCGAAGTTATCGTAGCTGGTGACTTCAATGCTAAATCGGCTGAATGGGGCGCTGATTTCTCCGATACCAGAGGCAACGAGGTCGCTGACGTCGTGGCTAGACTCGACCTGATAGTGCTAAATACTGGGAGCACCACGACTTTCAGAAGACCGGGGTACCAAGAGTCCATCCTCGACATTTCGTTGGCGACTCCAAAAATTGCCAACATGATTGAAAACTGGACAGTATCCGAAAAATACAGTGGCAGTGATCACCAGTTCGTGACATTTAACGTTGGATTGGCATCTGCTCCGGTATCACAACACGACCTTTCTAAGCGAAAGTGGAATGTCAGGAAGCTGGATCCAGAGGCACTGCGAGCTTCACTTGCACGGAGCTGGTCTATCCTTCAGAACAACCCGACTCCGGATACTTGCAGCGAGACAGAAAGGACAGTACTAAATACGATGAAGGAGATTTCCGCTGCATGTGACGCCTCTATTCCGCGGTTGAAAAACCGGAGTTTTCGCAGGCCGGCGTACTGGTGGTCAACAGACATAGCGGAACTCCGCAAAATGTGCCATCAACTACGTCGCCGCGCAACGAGAGCCGCCAAACGCTCCCCAAGCCAGGACTTGTATTCAAAAGAGTACAAGCAGGCCAAAAAGACGCTAAATCGAGCCATCAAAGCAAGTAAAGCAAAGTTGTGGAAAGAGATCTGCAACGATCTCGACAATGACATCTGGGGTAAAGCCTACCAAATTGTCGCCAAACGACTTGGAAAGGCTTCACCAGAGGCGCCGAAGTCTCCAGCCTTAATGGATAGCATCGTAGCGGAGCTTTTCCCCAAACACCCGCCGCGGGAGAAGAAACACTACACCAAAAACAACGAAGTAACGCCTTTCACAACTAAGGAACTACAAGACGCGGCCAAGTCACTCAAAACAGGAAAGGCACCTGGACCTGATGGCATCCCGGCATCGGTGATCAAGATTATAGCCCTGGAATACCCAGACTTACTCCTGAACACCTACAACGCATGCTTGGCAACTGGCACCTTTTCCGCGGTCTGGAAATGGCAGAGATTGGTTCTCTTAGACAAAGGTAAGGGAACCCCTATAACACCTTCGTCGTTTCGACCACTTTGTATGCTAGACATTGCTGGAAAACTGCTCGAGAAGCTCATACAAGGGAGACTTCGCGACGACATCGACCGTGCTGGAGGTTTTGCCACCAACCAGCATGGCTTCCGGAAAGGTCATTCGACAGTCGGAGCGATCAAGAAAGTCATAAAGACAGCAACACAAGCATGGTCTGGTAGCCTCAAAGCTCGTAAAGTATGTCTTCTCCTCACGCTAGATGTCAAAAACGCATTTAACAGCGCAAATTGGGGAGACATTTTAGACGCTCTGGAGCACAAGTTTGACGCGGAGCCAGAAAATCTGGCACTAGTCGACAACTACCTTGACGATAGAAAGCTAATAGTGGAAACTACTGAAGGCCCACAAGAATACGCCATAACGGCTGGCGTGCCGCAAGGCTCAATAATGGGGCCTGATCTATGGAACGCAGACTACGACAAGCTTCTTGAAATCCCGTTGCCAGAGCAAGTAGAGCTAACACGCTTTGCAGACGACGTTGCAGCCACTATAGTGGCGGACAGCGTGGAAGAGGCCGAACTGCTAGTTCGGGAAACCATCGACACCGTCGAGACTTGGCTCGATAAGCATCACCTGAAACTCGCCAAACAGAAAACCGAGATGGTCGTTTTGACCCGTCAAAAATGGTTTCCAAAACCATTCGCTGTGGACATGGGAGGAACAACACTGACGTCAATAAGGGCCCTGCGCTATCTAGGGGCAATAATAGACGAGAAAATATCTTTCCGCGAACACCTTGACAGTGAATGCAGGGAAGCCAGCAAGACGGTATCTAGCCTAGCACGAATTATGACCAACACCATGGGACCAAGAACAAAAAAGAGAAGAGTTCTTCTAGAAGCAGTCCACTCGGTACTGCTTTATGGAGCGGAGATATGGGCAGACATATTAAAGCAGAAGACCTACCGGCGAAAGATCGCAGCAGTGCAGCGGCGAGGCGCTCTCAGGGTTACCTGCGCCTACCGCACAGTTTCCGAAGCGGCTGTATTGGTCATTGCAGGAGCCGCGCCCATCGACCTATTAGCGTTCGAAAGAGCAAAACTCTATGACGCTAAAGACAGTGATGATAACATGAAGGACGCAAGAACGAGAATAAAGACGGAAACGCAGCAAGAGTGGCAGGACCGATGGACATCGGGAGAGACGGGCAGATGGACGGCGCGCCTGATCCCAAACATCAACGTCTGGCTCTCTCGGAAGCACGGGGATACGGACTTCTTCCTGACCCAGCTATTGACGGGACATGGGCAGTTCAATGCCTATCTTTTCAAGATGGGTTTGCACAGCACACCAACGTGCAAATACTGCCCGGATAAAATCGACGACGCCGAACACACATTCTTCGAGTGTGCTCGATGGAAGGACTACAGAAAAAGCACCGAAGAGATCATAGGCACCAGGCTCTCCCCCTCAAGCCTGGTGACCTATATGATCAAACAAGAGGAAAACTGGTCAGCTGTTGCAGTTTATGCACAGCACCTCCTGAAAGACAAAATCGCAGAAAGGGACCAGTAGCCAGGAGTAGGCGTCGTGAGACGCAGCACGACTGGATTGAAGTAATACTAACGCGGTTCCAATCCAGTCCTCCCCGTACCATCTAGGGGAGAGGGGAAGAGGAATGGTTTTTTTAGTGGGTAAAAATCTCCACACTACCGACTATCGATATCTGCCGGAAGATGGGCGGCAGAGTTAACGATACCGGTGTCTTTTGAAGATCTTTTTTCGTACCTCTTTACAAAAAAAAAAAAAACACACACACACACACACACACACACACACACACACACATGGCGCTCATCATTACACCGCACCCCTTGAGCTACATCGGAGAGAAACAGTCAAGTGGTTGTTGAAGCGATCGACACTGGAGCCGAAGGTGACGGAGAATCAGTCGCTGAAGAAGAAAGTGAAACTATCACAACGGCAGAGACTGAATCCTTTGACCAAGACGGCCGCATCCTGAGGAAGTTGAAAAGAAAAATTCGTTCTCCCGAAGGCGGAGCTTTTCATACTCCCAAAAAGCTGAAAGACGTTGGACCTGGTCATCCCATCAAGAAGCAGGAAGTGATTAAGGATCTTCCACAAAACTCTTGTGAACAGAACAAGAAGCCAGGCTGGGAAAAGGTGCAGTCCAGAAAGGACAAGAAGAAGGAGCGCAAGAAACTGCCCCCAGAAAAACCTCTGGTGCCTCCACCGAAGCCGAACCAGAAGCCAAGAAGAACAGCAACGAGACTGGAGGCACTTATTATCCGTCCAGCGAACAAAGATAAGTATTCTGAAATACTTACACGGATCAAGGCGGACGTTCGCCCAGATCAGGTCCGCAACACAGTCGAGAAGATACGCAGGACCGCGACAGGGAACATTCTCATCCCACTGTCGAAAGGCAGTAGTGATAGAGGTAAAGACCTGCAGAAGACTATCGCGGGAATACTTAAGGAGGACGCAAATGTCATTAGTACAGGACCTGAAGAAGACCTGGAAATTCGCGATATTGACGATACTACAACTAAAGATGACATTCTAACAGCTTTACAAGAGGCAGCTGGAAACGATTGTGGTATAACAGTAGAGGCCATTAAAATTCGTAAGGTCTTACGTAGCAGAACACAAATTGCGTCGGTAACTCTGGCAGCAACGGTAGCGCAGAAAGTGGTAGGAGAACACGGCAAGATTAGGATCGACTGGACCAATTGTCGTATTAGAACAGTACTAAGACCAGTCCGATGTTATAAATGCTGGCATTTTGGACACCGTGCGGTTCAGTGCACAAGTGAAGTCGACCGCTCCAAACTTTGCATTAAATGTGGAGAAGAGGGACACAAAATCGCCGAATGTAATAAGCCTGCTAAATGCGCACTGAGTGCGGATCAATCTGGTATAGAGAATAACGCCCATCATGCCGGCACAAGCAGATGCCCAGTATACCAAGAGGCACTCAAGAAGATAACTGATAAACGAAAATGAGAATACTGCAGTTAAACATCAACCACTGTGAAGCGGCACATGATTTGCTCATGCAGACAGTACGTGAACAGAAGCTTGACCTTGTGCTTATATCGGAACCGTATAAACACCTCGGCGGCCAACCATGGGAAACTGATTGCACCAAAAAAGCTGTCATATGGTCCTGTCGCAAGCTCCCCTTCCAGAGTGTCGTTAACAATGGCAGCGCCGGCTTTGTAGCAGCATCGGTAGATGGCATCCGCTTTTACAGCTGCTACGCACCACCTAGCCTCACTATTGTTGAATTCATGGACTTTCTGGATCGACTGACGGAGGACGCGAAGCAGTACTACCCAGTGGCAATAGCTGGAGACTTCAACGCCTGGGCAGTGGAATGGGGCAGCAAACACACCAACGCTCGAGGTAAAGAACTACTAAAAGCTTTTTCTACGTTAGATGTAGTATTGTTAAACAGCGGCGATGCGCCGACGTACACCAAAGGAGACGCAAGTTCTATTGTGGATCTTACTTTTGTCAGCAGCAGCCTCATCAGAGGAAACTACGACTGGAAGGTGATGGAGATCTACACGACCAGCGATCACAATGCGATTCTCTGGGAAGTATCAAAGGACCAGAATCCTAGAAGACCGGCTAAGAAACTTGACATCGTTGGGTGGAAGGTGAAATCCTTTGACCCAGGTGCTCTAGTAGCTGCCCTAAATAGTGAACCGCTTACTACTGGATCTGCAGAAGAAATGACCAAGGACTTGATGAAGAGAGTGACCCAGGCTTGCGACGCCTGCATGCCCCGTAAACGGGGCATGAACCAAAGACTTTCGGTGCACTGGTGGAACGAACACATCAGCTTCCTACGGAAAGAGTGACTCAAGAAAAGAACTGCCATATCAAAGCAAATTTTAAGGGAGTTGGGAAAGAACGGATAGGGGAAAGGGGGGGACCTACTCAGTGGGAATTTTTCCGTAATTGAAAAAATAATCAGACAGCCCAGACTGGGAATCGAACCCAGATCTCTCGGTTACGCGCCAAGGGCTCTACCAGTTAAGCTATCCGAGACAAGTACTGACTACTTTATTCAGTCACGTATATAAGACCCACCGAGCAAGATTAAAAATGTAAAGTAACTCGAAAAATATGTAAAATTTATTTATTTTTATTTAATTAATAAAAAAATTAATTTTTTAAATAAAAAATTCTAAAATATCAATTTCTCATTTAAAAAAAAAAATTAGGAAAACGGTTGACCCTGAAGGCCATCCCTGCAACTTTCCGCTAATTCCATACCTCGGCGCTTAAAATTGAATTTATGACGTTTTCGAGCTCTTCGAACTCAAAAATACAATTTATATGTTGTTTTGAACTCACTGAGTTCAAAAAGATAATATTTCCATGCATTTGAACTCTCCCAGCTCAAAAATCTGATAGAAGTTTCATAGAACACTATTTTTGGAATTTTCAAACCGCAATAACTTTTGAATGAATGAACCGATTTTCACGCGGTTGACGGAATTCGATGCAGTTTTTTAAGCCTTATGAAAAATCTTTGAGTTTAAATTGATCGAACTAGAAATTTCGGAATAATTCCGAAAAAACACTTTTTTGGGTTTTCTTTCCTGCACGATATCTCTCGAACGAATCAACCGATTTTGACCGGATTAGCGGCGATCAACGTGGTTTTTCAAGGTTAAAAGCTGATTAGTTTTTGGAATTGATTGATAAAGTCGTTCGAAAGTTATTTCAAAAAAACTACTTTGAAAAAAATTTTTTTTACAGTTTTTTTAGATTTTTCGAAATCTATCGGTTCGAATCGGTCCAAATTGTATCCAAAATCTAAGTTTGGACAGGCCTTTTCGAATGCGCCCACCGCGATTGAATCGGTTGAGCTATTAAAAAGTTATGAGAGGTTTACATACTTACACACACACACACACACACATGTATACCTACATACAGACATAGTGACACCCTCGCGGGGATAGTCAGGGAAGCTTTCTGTGACCTTCAAACGTCGATGAAAACTCCATTTTTGTAAAATGGGGTAAAACCAATAACTTCCCGATTTTTGAAAATATGAGATTTTCTTAGCGGGAAGTTGAAAATTCTGTGAAAAAATTGAAAAGTACATAATCAATTGAAGAGTTTTAGAGCATTTTTGAAGAATTATTTTTAAATTCATACATTTTACTATTTTTATAATTTATACCGTAAATCTATCATTAAATATATTAATAAAAAAAAATTAAAAATTCAATTTTTTTGTCTGTCCAAAAAAAATTTTTAGCTTGGAAAAAAAATATTTTTTTGCATTTCTCGACGTTTCAGGTAAAAATAAGATAATTCCCAAAAAAAAAATTTTTTTTATACGCCCTTATGGCTCCCAGGATCAACCTCAGATGCCATAAGGGCGTATAATAAAAATTCTGTTTTTTTTTTTTCAAGTCCAAAAAAATTTTTAGTTTAAAGAAAAATTTTTTTTTGCATTTCTACACGTTTCATACAAAAATACATCGGTTACTAAAAAAAAATTTATTTTATACGCCCTTATGGCATCCGAGGTGGGTCTCGGGAGCCATAAGGGGGTATAAAAAAATTTTTTCTTTCGGGATTCTACCTATGACTGACTCATCGCGATATCTCTGGAACCATAAACCTTTGAGACTTGAAATTTGGTAGAAAAATTCCTTTTACCGATTAGAGGTCAGTTAAGAAACCAATTTTACGAAACTTCTCCCGCAAGAAGAGGTGCGGGGGCGTTAATAAAAAAAATTTCATACTTTTAAGCTATAATTCCTACAGGGTTGAAACACGTGGCATAATTATTATTTTTTGCATTTTGAGTTTAACAAAGAACTAATTTGAAGAAATTAAACCCACTAAGGATAATGTGGGGGCGTTAAAAAATTAAACTTTTCATTCACAGCTCCAACAGAATCAAAATTTGGCGAAATTTTTACTTTCACACACACACACATATGAGAAATAAATTAACCACATCTTCATTTCTTAATTTAATGTTGTAATATTAATTCTTTTTTAGCAAGACACAAAATATAATTATAAAATTAGTCAAGTCATATTGTAAGATTCCAAAAGATGACGATATTGCTTCTAAACTATATTCGTATTTGCATCAACCTCCCAAAGAAGTAACTCCTTTAAAGCCTTTGGATGAAAACATGAATGTATACGATTTTCGAAAAGAGTGTTTACTTCATTACATTCAATGGCGATTAGAGATACCAGCATCAAAAATAAAACTGCAAAACAGAATCAGAAAAAGATTGATACACAGAAGTTTTAATAGTTTAAAACAAAGTTTCGATTTTTTACATTATGATATTGGATTGTCAATTGGTGCGGTATGTATTTTTATTATTTCACAATAATTAATATTAATATCAATATAATTTTTCTGAGCTTTCCGCTATGAAAATAATAAATATAAACAAATTTCGAAATTCATTAACTTAGGTACGATTTTTAAAAATGAAATTATTATCAAAAATGTCCGATCGTGTGTGTAATTGAAATGGGGTTGATAAGATTTAAAAGAGATTAGCTGAACTTAGATTGAGATTTGATACGATCGCGATTTATATAAATTAAATTGGATCAAAATGTCGTAACTTCTCAAGGTTTTAAATATGTAAAACTCTCACCGTAGAAATTTTTAAACATTTTTCTGTAGTTTTTTTTTTTAAGTTATGTATTAATAAAAAATTCAACTTGTTCAAACTTAACAAACAGTTAATTTCTATAATATTACTGGTTCAGTTATACTTCTATACATTTTGTGTAGAAATACAAAATTGTTCTATTTCTACACAAGTTGTAGCAGTTGATTAATAATTTTATTAATATTTTTAGAGCAAATATATTTTGCACTTGTTTAATTGTCAAGAAAACAAGTCCACAGTTAATTCTATGAAATGTTTGATTATAGATAAGAGATCACAATTGCTTAGAAGGATGCTCGCCACCTGAGATAAATAAAATTTTAGAGAACATAGACTCTATTTGTGGAATTCCCATTAGAAAATTATTTCTGTTTTGGCCCAGGCTTTCTAAAGCAAAATATGATGGACTACTTGCTGTAAAAAAACATTTAGAACAACATCAATTTACTCAGATTCAACTAGAAAATTGTTGTAAAGTATTATTACTAGAAGAAAAAAAACTTGAGTCCGGATTACAAGTAATACTGAATACCCCGGAACTGAAAGTCTTAATAAATCATCCTAACGTATTACACATTATTTTGATAAAAAACAGAATAGAACAACGATTAGAATATCTTAATTATTTAAAAATTAAAGATGTTACTGTAAATGTGCTGCTAAAGACAAATGATTCATTTGACAGGTAAGTTGCGATTAATATATATCTTATTGTTTTTTCTTAATAACAATAGCGAGTTAAAAGAATTTTATTAAAAATAACATATCAGTATTTCAATTCTACATGGAGTTTCATAAGTTTTTGTTTTCCCATATAGATAACCCACATAAATAAGTTCATTTTTCATTCTATTTTGAGTGAAATTTTTAGTAGATTTCATAGAAATCTAACTATTGCATTTGTCTTCATGACGGAACTTTCTAAAAATTTCGCTGTTTCCTTACACAATTCGTCGTAGCTGATTCAGAAAGTACATGTGGTTTAAAAGTTTATACCCATATAGCAATCTTTTTCAAGGCTTGAGCAAGTCTGATCTCAATTTCGATAGTTTTAGTGTCTTTCTCTACCTATGGGTCTTGCTCCAGATACTTGTAGCAAATTCAATTGATATGTCTTGAACAAGCCTTGTACAAGAACTTTAGGCCAGATTATAGCTCAAGAATTGTGTAAAAAAATTGAGAAAATCTGAAGATGCTTATCGATAAACTAACTATATCAATTTTTGAGAAAGACTGACACTAGAAGCATGCTGAATATACTTGTGCGAGATTTGCTCAAGATCTGCTCAAGATCAAATGTTTTCGAATGACCGTTCGCATCATTCTACCCCTCCTATATTTACTATAGAATCAGTGGATCTCATTCAGCTTAACCTTTTAGAGTATAGACCTACTATTTTATCGATCAAGACAAAATTATTTTAAAATGAGCACCACTGAATCAACACATCTTCAAGTAGTGAAGGGGAAAAAGGGCTATAAAATATATAATGCATCATGCATCTTGAGCAAATCTTGAGCAAATCTTGAGCAAGTCACGCTTCAACATTTGCTGTTAGTTTTTGGTTCACAAATACTTTAGAAATGAACAAATTCTGAGAATTACGGATTTTGAGCAAATCTTGAGCAAGTCATGGGTAAGTGTCTGTTGTGAGTTTCTGATTCAAAAAATATGTCAGAAAGTTTTTCAATGCACCTTGCATTAGACTTGTCTCATATTCTTGCATAAGATGTCTTGAGCTAATTATATATAAATCTTGGACCAGTTCTTTCTACATTAACTTAAGCAAGACCCATATGTAGAAAAAGACACCAGCAACTAGGGATTTCGCTCAAGAAACTGGCACCTAAATCTTGCTCAAGCACATGTTACCTGGGTATATATATTGCACGCCTCATAGCGCGAAGCGCGTGAGGTTGTGCTTTATACTCGACTCGTCAAGGTCAAGCAATTTTGTGATCTTTAAATGTCTCTATCACAATCATATTACACTTATACAATAATATAAGTAGATTTACACGGAGAAAACACTTAAATTAAACCATCTTTTACTTTCTAAAATCATTTCATGTTGCTATTTTGAAAAAAAAAACGTTTTGAAAAAAATTTTAGGTGGACGTCCGGATGTCACCCCATTTTGGATGTACCAATGATTACTCCCGAACAAATTGATATTTCAAGACCGGACCTTTTTTATTAGTTTACGAATGCGATGAACTGGGTCCGTATTTCATATCAGTAGCCTAGTTTACGTATTTTTTTTTTAAATTGAATTTTTATTAAAATTTATGATGATATAACCGTACAAAGACAAACGAATTTTTCTTATTTGTCACGTGAAAACTATGGCGCCACTTGATAAAGCTAGATTTTTTTAGACTGCGTGCGCATATAACAAGAAAAAAGGGCGCTGATATTAAAAAAAAAAAAAAATACTCTGTAAAAAATTACTTAATTATAATTTTCTTTTTTTTATCAGTTACACAATTTATTTTTTCTTAAAAAATGAATGAGCGTTATGAGGCGTGCACTTTTGGATTTTCCAAACTTTATATATATATATTAGGGTGGCCCAAAAAAAACCGACTATTTTTTTTTTTTGAGTCTCGAGTGAAAAAATGTTAGTTTTTGATGTTTTAAGAGCCCTCTCCAAAAAACAGTTCAAAAAAAAATTTTTAAGAGGTCACTCCAAATTTTTTAAAATTTCAAAAATCGTCAAAAATCGAACTTTTTTTTTTTTTAATTTTTAACTTCCCGCTACGAAAATAGAAGATTTTCAAAAATCGGGAAGTTATTGTTTTCACCCCGTTTTGCAAAAACCGAGTTTTCATCAGATCTCGACGTTTGAAGGTCACAGGAAGCTTCCCTGACTATCCCTGCAAGGTTGTCACGGTGTCTGTATGTGTGTGTGTGTGTGTGTGTGTGTGTGTGAAAGTATGTGAACCGCTTATAACTTTTGAACGGCTTGACCGATTTCATCGCGGTTGGTGCCATTCGAAAGGGCTTGACCAAACTTAGATTTTGAAAACTATTTGGACCGATTCAGATCAATAGATTTTGAGAAATCTTAAAAAAACTGAAAAAAAAAATTTTTTCAAATATGATTTTTTTGGAATAACTTTTAAACGGCTTGATGGTTCAATTCCAAAAACTAATCAGCTCTTAACCTCAAAAAACCACGTCGATCGCCACCAGTCCGGTCAAAATCGGTTGATTCGTTCGAGAGATATCGTGAACGAAAGAAAACCGAAAAAAGTGTTTTTTCAGAATAACTCCAAAATTTCTAGCGCGATCAATTCAAAATTTGAGATTCTTCGTGAGGCTTGAAAAACTGCGTCCAATGCTACCAACCGCGTAAAAATCGGTTTATTTATTCAAAAGTTATTGCGGTTTAAAAATTCAAAAAATAGTGTCATCAAATCCCTATCAGACTTTTGAGCTCGAAGAGCTCAAAAGCATAGGAAAACAATCTCTTTGAGCTTGGAGAGCTCAAAATAACCCATAAATTGTATTTTTGAGCTCGAAGAGCTCAAAAACGTCATTGGTGCAATTTTAAGCGCCTAAGTATGGAATTAGCGGGAAGTTGCAGGGATGGCCTTCAGGGTTAACCGTTTTCCTAAATTTTTTTTCTCGTTACGGTATAATTTTATGAACTAAAAAAAAAATAATTTTCTGAAAATTTCAGTTCAAAATTAAAATTTTAAAAGGTTGCTCATAATTTTTTTCAATTTATTAGTACATTAGTTTAGATTTTTTCGAGCGACCTTTTACTATTCAAATTAAAATTCCATCCATTTTTTTTTTTTTTTTATTTAGTACCATAATCGATAAAAATTCATCACGAGATGAACTAAAAATCAAGTACAACATAGAAAATATAATTTTTTTTTAATTTAATAATTTTATTTAATCAACTGCCAGGCGTGGGTTCGAATCCCAAGCTGGTCTTAGAAACCAGCTTGGTTGAGATTTGACCTTGCCGCGTAGGTTAAGATTTTTACAAATCAAAAAGACCCAAACGTACCACTCCCAACAGTTAAAGTCAGCGAATGACTAATTAAAGAAAAAAAAAAAAATTATGAGCGACCTTTCAAAATTTAAATTTTGAACTGAAATTTTCAGAAACTTATTTTTTTTTGGTCTATAAAATTATACCGTAACGAGAAAAAAAAATTAAAAAAAAAAAAAATTCGATTTTTGAAATTTTAAAAAATTTGGAGTGACCTCTTAAAAATTTTTTTTTGAGCTGTCCTTCGGTGAGGGCTCTTAAAACATCAAAAACTAACATTTTCCCACTCGAGACTAAGAAAAAAAAATAGTCGGTTTTTTTGGGCCACCCTAATATATATGGGGCATTCCACGCCAAATCGATCACTTTTGAACCCTACCCCTTTAGATTTTGCTGAAACTTTTCCATCCTTTTCTACCCTTTGGAAAACATTTTTGAGAATTTTTTCAAATTTTTTTGTCCAACCTCAAAAAAGTTATGAATTTTTCAAAAAAATGGCTTTTTTATTTTCAAATAGCCATAACTTTTTTAGAAATTAACTTTTGGGTACCTTTTTTTTTTAAAAAAATTTTTGTTTTTGAATGAACTTTTCGAAAAAATATACGAAAAAAATTTAACATGATCAATTATATAAAATAATCGGTTTTTTTAAGTACAATCGTCATTTTTTCGAAGTCCGCCATTTTCTTTTTTTTTTTTTTTTTTTCTCAAAAAAAACTTCAATTTATTTGACAACTATCCCCGCTAATCCCGAGCAGGGCCGATTTTTTTTTATATTTTTTTTATTTATTTAAAAAAAAATTTTGTTTAATTTTAAAAAATGAAAATTTTTTTTCATAAATACTATTTATATAACAATAAAAATGTTATTTAATGGTTCTGAGGTATTATAATTTCTATTTATTATCTTAATCTTCGATTATAATGACTGAAATTCAAATTTTGGCGCGTCAATAGGATCGATAAACTAGGGTATGGCAATCACAGACTTACCTATAGCCAGTTTAGTAGATACACGTGATTATGTTTCGATTCAAAAATCTATAGTGTTCCTCTATATTGAAATCTAGAACATAACCTATAAATCTTTTTTACGTTTTAGTGTCGAATAAAAAATTGTTGTCATTACATTTGATAAATAAAAAAATTTCTCAAGTTTATGAACATGTTCCTGATTCACTCTTTGTGGAAGTGTTAATTATTTTGATTTTACTAATCTCCATTTAGTGGAATAATTTCATTGAAACATCATGGCATCAATGAAGCAATTTGATCGATGTTGTAATCCTTTTGGGCTGGAGTCTCATTGTAAAAAAATTGGTTTGCGTCCAGCGACTGACATTATGAAAGAAATGTTCGGATTGAGTGATTATTATTTATTATGCAGTTCATGTCGAAAAGAAGCTTATAAGGTAGTTAAACAACAAACAAATACTCGTGATGATCCTAATGTTGATTCAAGTGATCACGAAGGCAATTCTAGTGACAGTAATGAAAACGATGATCATTTTGATAGCGATAGTAATACAACTGCCACAGATCTACCATTATCATTATCATTCCGTAAGGTTTTTAAATTATTTATACGTTTCTTAATTGAATACATTTTGAGTTATTACATGTTTTATAATTTTTAAGGTTCTATATCATTTGATAACGAACCAAAAAATTCACAACCAAGCTCGGCATCTCAAGTTAGCGCTGCAACTCAGTTACCTGTAATAAATCATGCATTACAGCTGTTAAATCAATCACCAATCCCATCAAGGAAATTAAATGACAATCAATTTTTAAACAACAAAATAAATCAGATATCTGACAGCTTGAAAAAGGTTTTACTCTCTTCAACTGATGAAGACCCGGTCGATGATGATGGTGAAAATTTTCGCGCTTTAATAAAATTACTGCAAGACAAATTTAACGATAAAGAAACGGAAAAATCATTGAAAATACAGATTTTAACATTATTACCTGAACAATGGAGTGAAAGACGTATTTCTGAAACTATGAATACATCAAGACATATGTCAAGGGTAGCAAAAGCGTTGGTTGAAGAAAAAGGTTTACTTTCAGTACCTGAATCAAAATTAGGTATATATAGCATTAAATTGATGTCTTAAACACAACTGAAGACTCACTTACTCAACATCTTTTTTTATAGGGAGAAAAATTGCAGATCAAGTGAAATTGAAAGTTGAAAATTTTTATAATGATGATGAGTACAGTGCTCCGATGCCAGGTATGAAAGATTTTGTTTCAGTTCGAAATGATGATGGTAATCGAGTACCCGTCCAAAAAAGACTTGTCCTGTCTAACTTAAAAGAATTATACCAATGTTTTCGGGAAATAAACGCTGCAGAGAAAATTGGATTTTCGAGATTTGCTTCTCTGCGACCTAAACATTGTGTGTTAGCAGGGGCAAGTGGAACACATACCATCTGTGTCTGTACGATCCATCAAAACGTTAAGTTAATGATGCTTGGTAATTATCAAATTCATTAACAGTTATAAATGTGTGAATTTTTATTTAACTAAATCACAAATGTTTGAGGTGAAAAAAACGCCTGAAGAACTCTTTGAATGGACTTCTGATCCGGACAACTTGCCAAACATCATAACTAAGTTTTCCCCAGAAGAGGATTATAAAACAGCAGTAAATGATTTAAATGAAAGATTTTTAAAAACAAAACCGATCACAGGAACTCAACAATTACACTGTATAATTCCAGACAAAAATGGTTGTTTGTACATTAAAAACTTTTCAAATTCCAACGAGCACAAAATTTGTAAAATATTTAAACGCCAGAGACGTAATTAATAAATTGTTGAATAATTTTTCAGTCATTGAAAATTTACTTTATTAATCATTAATCCTAGTCAAAAAAATAGAAAATTAATATAATAAATAGAGATTATAATACCTCAGAACCATTAAATAACATTTTTATTGTTATAAAATAGTATTTATGAAAAAAAAAATTTCATTTTTTAAAATTAAACAAAATTTTTTTTTAAATAAATAAAAAAAATCGGCCCTGCTCGGGATTAGCGGGGATAGTTGTCAAATAAATTGAAGTTTTTTTTGAGAAAAAAAAAAAAAAGAAAATGGCGGACTTCGAAAAAATGACGATTGTACTTAAAAAAAACCGATTATTTTATATAATTGATCATGTTAAATTTTTTTCGTATATTTTTTCGAAAAGTTCATTCAAAAAAAAAAAATTTAAAAAAAAAAAGGTACCTAAAAGTTAATTTCTAAAAAAGTTATGGCTATTTGAAAATAAAAAAGCCATTTTTTTGAAAAATTCATAACTTTTTTGAGGTTGGACAAAAAAATTTGAAAAAATTCTCAAAAATGTTTTCCAAAGGGTAGAGAAGGATGGAAAAGTTTCAGCAAAATCTAAAGGGGTCGGGTTCAAAAGTGGTCGATTTGGCGTGGAATGCCCCATATATTATATATTAGGGTGATTCAAAAAAAATTTATAATTTTTAACTTCCCGCTAAGAAAATCGAAGATTTTCAAAATTCGGGAAGTTATTGGTTTCCCCCCGTTTTGCGAAAATTGAGTTTTCATCAGATCTCGACGTTTTAAGGTCACAGGAAGCTTCCCTGACTATTCCCGCGATGGTGTCCGTGCAGCTGTATGTGTGTGTGTGTGTGTGTGTGTGTGTGTGTGTGTGTGTGTGTGTGTGTGTGTGTGTGTGTGTGTGTGTGTGTGTGTGTGTGTGTGTGTGTGTGTGTGTGTGCATTTTACATGTGTTTCAAATAAACAAACCGATATATTCAATTGGCATTTGTTGTCACTGGTTCATACTGAATTACCGACACCAGACTGTACTACATGCTCTTAAAGATTAGAAATCACAGAAAAAATAAACAGTTTTTTTGTGGCTAGTTTTGTTTTAATTAGTAGCTTCTTAACTGAGAAAATTCTTATAATTTTGAAATTATTATATTACTATTCCATTATAGTCCGGTCAATTTAGACATTCGAAGTTACATAAAGTCCCAACAAGCTGAATTTCTGTGAAGTTGTTCAAAACATAATTATAAACAATGTCTAGAAGTTCCCCATCATTCCCCTGTAAGGAAAAAATTTAATTCAAGGTCAAAGGTAAAAAAAATGAGTTTTTCGCGATTTTCAGCAAAACGGTAAGTTTTATCATAAAAGTACCTCAGACAAAAATTATAGATCATAAAATTATCTATAAAAAATGTATCAATACTTTTTTTCTTACGAGCCACCGTTTCTGAGATATAACGATTCAAAAAGTTATAAAAGTTGTTATCGTCATGATATGCACACGTTTCCACGCCACCTATGAGGTAGTGTACTTAGCGCGTTTTTTTTAACGTGGTTTCCCCAGTAGGCCTACTCCACGGGTCAGTTGTGATCCTGTTTAATGTAAAACTATTGCAAAATAACGGAAATTTTCAAAGATTGGGAAAGATAAATGAGATGTAAATGAAAAAAAAAGTGTTGAAGTTTATTCGTCTTATTCGTAAGTTTCAAATTCTTGTTCTTCTTCTCCTGCTTCTTCTTCATCTTCATTTTGGATGCAAGTAAATTGCGTCAATAGCGATGTATCGCATGATACTTCGTCGGAGTCAAACGAATCCTCCATTGTTTGTGATTCAATATTAGAGCACGACCGGCCTTGACAATTTGTGCATGCCAAAGAACAAGACAGTCCGACTTTTTTGCAACCACATTTAGCACTGCATCCCTTTTTGCAGTTGCAAAAAATAGTGTTCAGCAGTTTTTCCGGCGCAGGTGGAAGTAAAGTTTGAACTGGCTCTAAAAGATGTATTGTTGAATATATTGTTGACCAACTTCCAACCCCAGTCTGTAGGGTCGAGCTGATAACCAAGCCACACTTGAACTTGGTAATATACTCGAAAAAGATGTTGGTGAGCAGCAACTGAGGTTGAAGGAAGACAAGCTAATTGAACTTGTTTTTTATTTTTAGTATTTTTAACGAAACATGCATATCGATGCTTATTTAAACAGGTAGTTTTTTTAGGAGCTCCGTACATAGAAAGAAGAAAGCGGATGCCGTTGGTAATAACTTCTTGCTGAGTTGAATTACTCTTTTTAAAAACTTCAGCACATTGAATTAAATCTTGTTTTTCAAACATTTTGAAAACTGCTGTTTTACCCCTCCTGTAAAATGCAGATGTCGTATCACAGCCAGTTATTGCGTGTAAAAATAGTACATGATCTTTACACTTTACTAAAGTAAATAAACTTTTTGATGAATATATATCTGATTGATGCTGAGCTTTTCCTGGTTTTAAGAAAAAAATAGTTTTTTCAGTTGGCGTTCGAGCAGTGAGTAATACAAGTAAGTCAACATCTTCACCAACAACAATAGTTGTATTTGTCAAATTGAATTGCTCTATTGCTGTTTCAATAATCAATACATCAGCATCATTATTAGCTTGTTTTACCAATATATTTTCAGCCGTAAACTTTTCTTTCAACATTGAAATGAACCGAGACTTGTTGTGGGTATTTGTAAGAAATTTCTGTTGACTGGTTGGGACTGTCATAAGTTCATCAAATAAAATATCAGAAGATGAAGATGTTGCTAAAGTTCGACGACGTTGTTCTGCAGCTTTGATATTTCTCGTGCAATCATCATAGCCATCAAATTACCTGATATTCTTGTAGTTAAAACTTATGTATATTTTATATTGTAAGTATAAGTTACAATGACCGATAGAAAAATATTTAAACATTTAATATATAATATATATATATATATATATATATATATATATATATATATATATATATATATATATATATACATACATACATACATATATATATTATATAAAATATTACAACTCTAGATGTATATACGTGGCGTACTCATGCATATTATGACGACAACAACTTTTATAACTTTTTGAATCGTTATGTCTCAGAAACGGTGGCTCGTAAGAAAAAAAGTATTGATACATTTTTTATAGATAATTTTATGATCTACAATTTTTGTCTAAGGTACTTTTATGATAAAACTTACCGTTTTGCTGAAAATCGCGAAAAACTTATTTTTTTGACCTTTGACCTTGAATTAAATTTTTTCCTTACAGGGGAATGATGGGGAACTTCTAGACATTGTTTATAATTATATTTTGAACAATTTCACTGAAATTCAGCTTGTTGGGACCTTATGTAACTTCACTCTCATTTTTTGGTCTAAATTAACCGGACTATTAACTTTTTTTTTTCTTTTCAGGCTTATCAAATCTCCCTCACGGAAATATAAATACAAAGATATAATTGCATTGGTAGTTAATTATTCACTAGCAGATGCCTCTACGATCAAAAATCATTTGAGTAAACATCCTCATTGGAGACATGTAGATCTAGTAACAGTTCACGAAACTTTAAAATATCTCACAGAATTATTTGATTCTGCTGATATTTTTGACAATTTGACTTTGATTTTTTATCCACGGTAATGAAAAATTATGAAATTGATACTCAGATATGCATGTAATTTAATAGATTTATTTTTACTTAATATTACTGGTTTTGATTATTTCAACAGAAATATCATCCGAGATACAGTAACGAAATTAAAATACATCAATCGTTCATTAACATCAGCCGACCGTTATGCAGTACCGCAAATATTGGCACTATGCGAGTATGAAATTGAAAAAGATTTTCATTTTAGTGGAAACGGAATATGGGAACGCATCGAACCTAATTCTAAAAATCCGGAACAAATAAAACATTATGATAACAAAGAATTGATTAATTATTTACCTAAAGATTCAATTAAGAATCTAAGTAATTTTCAATTTGTTAATACAACAAAATAAATACATTTTGAAGTAATCATTTTGTACTTTTTATTTACATAACAGAAAATAAACCTTGACATTATATATCTAAATTTATTGTTCAAATAATCGTTATAATTTATTTTTATAACAAAATAATTTTATAAAAAAATTTAATTTCAATCTCGAGTAAAAAATTTTTTATTTTAACTAAAAAATATGCCTTTAATTGGTATGCTACGAAAGAAAAATTTTATTTCTCTACGAAAAAAAATAATTGAGTGAACAGGATGAAATTTTCTTAAATTGAAAAAAAAAAAACGAAGATGGATGCAAAATTTTTGTTAGACTATTTTTTAAATTCTTGCGGTGAGTATAGCTGACAAAAATTTTTTTCCAAAATTTCTAAACTAGAAACTAAAAATTTTAACATCCTTATTTTTTTAGAGATACACTGAAAAAAAGTTATTTGCTCTGCACTATACGATATTGCTACTGTCACGATACACACGTTGCTATCTAGAGGATAGTGAAGTTAAGAAATCTGTATACTAACGTTAGCAATAGTATCGGGAATGGCATCCGAATGGATCGTCACGGTCACTATTCAGACTGTTACTTGTAGTTATACGGGTTGTACTTGGAATGATATTCTCGTTGCAATGTAGTAGATGGTGCCGAACAGAAAACTTTTTTTTTAGTGTAGCGTACAATAAAAGCTTTTAAGGCATAAATAATAATAATGATAATAATAATAATAATAATAATTTATATAATATAAATTGAAGATCGGTGTTTTTACTTATCAAACAGATAAGTAGTTATTTTCAGTCAAAGTAGCCAAAGTATTAGATGACTGAATAGTAATTACGGACAGTTTCTCGGATAGCTTAACCGGTAGAGCCTTTGACGCATAACCGAAAGATCCGAGTTCGAGTCCCGGTCTGGGTTGTCCGAATTATTTTTTCGGTTACCGAAAAATTCTCACTAGATAAGGTCAACCCTTTCCTTTTATCCTTTCTTTCCCCAACTCACAAAAATTTTCTTGAATGTCAAATTTAGCTTGAATTATTGTAAGTTTTCACCTGAGGATGCTATGAGATCTCATACCGAAACGTTGTGGTTGAAAAATTAATAAAAAAGTTAAATAACGTCTACACATTGGATCGGGTATTTTGGCTAAAAATAACTAACTATCTGTTTAATAATAATAATAAGGACGTAAAAATTTTATATTTACGTTAGTGTAACAGTGATTACAGAATAGAGTGTTTTACTGGGATGATGGGTTATATCTAACTCGGAACCTGAGGGTCCGAGTTAATTCAAAAAAGACGGAAGTTGCACATAACTTTGTTGTCCGGTAGGTTCACTTTTAACAAGGACTTCATCTTTAATAGCTTGACGAGTAGAAGGTGGTGATGATGATATACCGTATCCTGGTTTTTGATGAGAAGATTCTTGAGATTGTTGATGATGATGATGAGACGTATAATCTGATTGATCATGATGATATTTGTCAGTTGGACTGAGACCAGCTACGTATTCAAGTTGTTTGTTTTGTTGATGCTCATCTTCTGACATAGAATTAACATTTCCGCTTGAACCAAGATGATTTGAGTGTTGAGGCGAGTGTGCTGATACCATACTTTGGTAATCAGCTCGCATTAGAGCTGGTGGCGGGCTATTATTAGTTGCAGTCATATAATCTTGATGAACACGCATTGTGTTATTTGAAGGTGCAGAAAAAAGTGATGTGTCGTGTTGTGGTAGCATTGTCGCGTAAGAATATGCAGATCCATTATTACTTGGGCCTGCGAAGGAACTTGAATATGGTGAATTTGAAGGACTCAGAAGATTAAGATGAGGCGCGAGGTCATAAGCTGGAGAATAAGCCCAGGCATCTGGTGGTGTTGCTGTTGCAACATTTGTGCTTGAGGTGAAAGGATTGAGGCTATTATTTAATGAAGAAAATGATCCTGTTAACCCAGGACTTGCTGAACCGGCGGTCATATACCCTGCAGTTTTGCGAGGTGGCTCTCTCTTACGCCATTTGGCTCGACGGTTTTGGAACCATACTTGAACTCGTGATTCCGAAAGAGCTAGCTTAAGTGCCAGCTCTTCTCTTGCAAATACATCCGGATAAGGAGCACGTTCAAATGCCCGCTCTAATTCTTCTAATTGATACGCAGTAAAAGTTGTTCTATAAAAAAAAAAAAGTTTTTTTTTAGTTTTATGATTCAGTGTGTTGTTCAAAAAAATCTAACGGATTATACTGAATTTAAATATACCTTGTTTTCTTTTTTTTAATTCCATTGTTGTCAGCTTTCTTTTTTGAATCTTTCTTAGGAGGTTGAGAATCGCTTGTAACTAAAAGTAATTTTGACGTCAATTTCGATGAAAAAAAAAAAAAAAAATTTATAATATAATTCATTGAAGCAATTCGTATTTTCTCACCATGTGCTATTGAATTAATTGAATCATCGGACTTCCGCTTAAGTGTATTGTTTAAATGAAGATTTTGTTGCAGAGCTATAGAACTAGACGTTGGTGAAGCGGTAGTTGATGTGGTAACATCTGGAGTTTGTGTTGAAGGTGAATAAATTCCAGTGAGTTCAAGATCCTTGAGCTCTTTTTGTTGTTGTTGCTGCTGTTGTTGTTGCGGTTGTTGCTGTTGCTGCGATTGTTGTTGCTGTATTGATTGAAGATGATGAGGGTTCTGATGATGAGAAGGTGAGCCGTCGGATGAGTCAAGTTTGTGTAAATGACCACCTGGTGGTATAAGATCTGCAGTATGAGGTGTTCCATGTAATCCTAACATCACTTGAATACTATGCACTCCAGAACCAGTGCGGCCACCAAAATCAGAAAATAGTTGGTCGTCAAAAGGGGCACCGTCCATAATCTTGCTAAATAATTTGTTATTCTCAGTTCAATCTATTAATTGGAACAAAAATGAAACGAAGTGCTGTTGAAAGGTTCAACTCTTGATTCACAGATAATCCAAACAAATCAACTCTTGAGTATAATCAACCAGATTCATATAAGTAAAAGCTCACTTAATTTATATGTAATATAAATGCGTAATTTATGCTTTATAGAAATAAAAACAATTATTTATTTAATACCGTCATGCAAAAATATAAAAATACTTAATTACGATTATTCGGTAAATTCGTTTTAGGTCAACGCGGTAATAAAATCTCAACCAATTGCGATCAATTATTGTTAGTTATGATCAATTTCGATTAATTTTAAGCAGTGTTAACGAAATGAACTAGATATGATAGACCTTGGTAAACGACTGATGAGCTTGTCAAGCTTACAGCACGGTCAGTCGTCCGAACTGAGAGAACTGAGCTAATGATACTACACTCACACACATTTATATTTAAAGGATGGTTTGTGGCACCGCCCACGATGTCGAATGAATGATTGGCCAATGAGAATAGCTTGTAAAGATGAGTCCAAAGCACGAAAGGCTAGCGATATCAAAAGATATACGGGTATGATACTGCCTACCATTGCTGGGAACAAACAAGAGAGATTTCTTCTTAGCCCTATACTTGCTTTTCTTTTATTGTGAATTATTATTTTGTGGTTTTTCGGCTTGGTAGCATTGACAATACTTACTTTTAAAATTATTTCTCGAACCCCAATTTACGAAATAAATTATTGTATCAGAATATCATTAAAGAGGTGTGCATTTGTTTTATAGAATCGTGATTTCTTGTAAATAATAAGCTCTAATAATTATGATAAAGACCATCTAGTGTGGACGACGGACAGCCTGCTACTGATGTCGAGTACTGGAGTGAAGACTGCCTCAATGAAAGCAAGTAATCGTCAGGAATTGCCTCGAATTGGTTCAATCAAACTACCCCCATTCTCTTCATATTTATCTATGGATGGATGTATATATTAATTTGATAACTGTTAATTAAGCTATAAGAGTTATCCATTTCAAAAGCATATATATTAAATGACAGTAAGTTTTATCAAAAAGGCCATTGAGAATTAGTATAAATCCCATAAAACTTAACAATTAATCGCATTGTAGGAGTATACCAAGAAGAAAAAATCAGGTTGATCGATTCTTTTTTATATCTCTGTAGTTCTATACGATACATACGGGAAGAGAATACAATAAGTTAGCGACTTAACTGGCATAAATGGCTTTAACTCGATGTGATTTTACTGGTGAACCACTAAACTGAACGAATACGAACTAAACTGAACTCAACTAAGCTAATCATATCACATTACTGGTTGTTATTAGCCGAGGCACGATATAAGTGAAGGTTCGGTGATGCCAGACTGCAGTACCGGGTGGGTCGCGTCTTGCACTGACCCTCGCTCTATCTCTCTTACTCTTATTTTTTATCGATTTTTCATCGATTTTATGCAATTTGCTATTGTCTGTCTTGTTTCTTCACTCAGTTTACAGCATAAAATTCATCCAAAGTGTTA
This sequence comes from Cotesia glomerata, assembly GCF_020080835.1. NCBI lineage: Eukaryota > Metazoa > Arthropoda > Insecta > Hymenoptera > Braconidae > Cotesia > Cotesia glomerata. The sequence goes on from NC_058161.1 coordinate 11,638,725, forward strand.
CATTTTTCAATCAAATACTCGATTTATATTTACTACATACAAATTTTATAGTTAATATGCAAAATTTTAATTTTAGTGCTTAAGTGCATAGTTGTAGAGTGGAATAACAACTTCAGTGATCAAATTTCATTTGAGTGTACTTTTTTCTCGCTGAAATATTTAATATTTATTAAAATTCTATTAATTTGAACTTTCTTATCGTTTTAATCAATTCAAGTTTAAATATAAAAGTTATAAAAACAACTCTGTTTGATACAAAAATCATATGTGCATTCAAAGCAATTATGCTTATGAGATGAAATAGCAACACACAAGTATCTCCCACTTAGAAATAGAGTAAGAGGAGGAGTATACCTGACTCCACCTCTTATTATTACATGGATCTATTGGTGCCGTGTGCTCGTTATATTTATTTCTCATTGGTTATCAATCGTTTTTATTGTATTTTATTGTAAAAAATAAATTATAAAAATATTTTATCACAATCAACGATGTTTATTATTTCTGTTTTGTCGTCATTATCTAATAGTGTTTAATAAATACAATAACGTTATTAGTATTTTAAAGTTGATCTAAGAACATTATTTAATTAAAATAAATTCTTGTTAAGAATATATTAAAAGTATACAATTACGATAAATATTTCATTTCAAAAGTACACAAAAATAAAAATAAAGTTTTTAAGCTGTCGTTAGTTAAGAAAAGCATGAATAGTCATCTTCATGTGTATAGTTTAACCGGACTTGTCAACTAATTCAGCGAGTTAAACTTAATTGATCTCAATTGCTTCAATTGAACATAATTGTACGACAGTAAGGGGGAAGCTTTACTGAAACTAAAATCATTTGTACAACCTTTATATAACTCACCAAAGCTACTTTATAAAATAATCTCTATATATACTTTTTATGTTTCAATATGCATTTCCTTTTGTTTTTTTTTTTCTTTTTTAATAATTTTATAACTGAGTTTTCGGTTGTTATCAATGAATTTTATGAGCGATGTGAATCTGAAAATGGAATTTTACGATAAAGTAAAAGAATGTATAATAAATCAACAATCAATTTAATGGGAGGAAAAAAAGTATTAGAGTATATCCCACGCAAGTGTCACTGTAATTCTATGAGTATACACATAATGCGTGAGAACGCCCGCACTATTTACAGTGCCACCATCATCGTTCATATAATTTAATTTCTCACGATACGACATTTTTGATCTAGTCGAATTTTTGAAATGAAAGTAAAAAGAAAAAATATCCCGCATCACTTACATGCATCTCTGACTTTACCGTCATGTGTTGATAGTCAGATGTTAAAATTTTGGTACTCTGCGGGCGGTCAGTTCATGTCCTAACTTTTATGTATCTATATATTGAAGCAATAAACCCGTAGCTAAATTAATACCGCGGATTGTTATGCACCCCTATCTTACTGCTTTACTTTCTACGTTAGGATTTTTCTACAAAAAAAAAAAGTTTTGTGGGGTAAATTATGTTTGAAAGTAGTATATTATCTGCGGTAATTGTTTGGCGTCACCATTCCTTTTTTAGTAGATTTCACATATAGAAATCTAACTATCGCATTGGTCCTCATGACGGAAATTTTGAAAAATTTATCTATATTCCGACTAACTTGACGAGCTGAGTCAGAAAATAAATATGGTTCAAAAGTTTATATGGGTCATTCCACCAAAGAAGTACATTTTTACGGGGCGACCCTCGCGGATTATGTTTAAAATTTGTGGAGGTATTCTTTATAATAAGAAAAAAATTCCCTACACAGTAGAAAATTTTTCGTCATTGTGTAAAGTGTAAAAATTTTTGTGTAGAATATTACAAACTCCAGTGTGTAGAGTTTCACATTCTCATGTGTTGATTTAACACACTAAAATGTTGAATTAACATTGGTTTGTGTAAAAACAGTCAGTAACACAAATATTTGTGTTAAATTTGACGAAAATTTTTTTACTGTGTACAAGTTTCAGCCCTTAATATTCAGCGGTTCTGGAGCTATGATTTTTTGAAATTTTGAAGAAAAATTTTTTTTAACTTTTTTATTAATTTTTCTGATGAGAAAAACTTTCTTATTAAAATCCACGATAAATCTTATCTTATGGGAAAAATTCTCAGCTTTTTAATAAAAATATCCATTTTATCATAAACACATCATAAGACCCTTTAAAATCCAATGAAAGGTACATCCAATTTGACTTTTTTTTCTGAAAGATCAGAGTTTTTTACACGAAATATATGGTTTTCACGATGTGCATATTTTTTGTTCAATCACAATTAAATTAAACGTTATATCCGCTAAGTGTTATACGATTATTCGGGATAGTAAAATAATTATCTGTTAAATATTTAAAATTTCAAACTGCTCGCTAAAACATTGAGTTTATACGATGCAGATGGCGCTCACAACTACGATTCCATTTTCTTATTTAGGATGTAATTTTCCAAAATTTGCGAGAAATACTGATTGGATTATGGAAACTCAACCAATTTATAAATTGAATAAATCGGTTTGTAATAATCCAAGGGAATCGTGCTTCTTCAGAAGTTGTAATAGATGTTCAAACAATGAAGAAATCATTAATTACTTTGATGCATCGTTTAAAGAATCTGATGTAAATGAAATCGAATTTAAAATGTGGACATCAACCGATCGATGTACCATTTGTAAACGTTATTTCAGATTCCGATGACTTTATTGATACCTTAGCGACGCAACTTGAGAAACTTTTAAAACATGATGTTATAGTGAAAATACGAAGTCGGTTTTTTTCTAATGCGAAATTAAATTTGAAGAGTGGCGAATTTGCGGTAGTTTTTGACTTTGCAGAAAACTATGCGTTTATTGTGCAGGAAGCTGCCCAAAGCTATCATTGAAATAATGACCAAGCTACTATATTTCCAATGGTGGTTTACTACAACGAAAATGATACTATTAAGCATTTTAGCTTAGTTGGTATCTCAGATTGCCTTAAACATGACACAGTTTTGATTTATTTATTTCAAGAACAATTGATTTCTTTTTTAAGAGAAAAATTTGCTGTTATTAAAAGGATTTTTTATTTCTCAGATGGAGCACCTCATCAAGTTAAAAATAAAAAAATGCCATTCGGCCTCACCCGAAATGGAAGGTAGATTTCATTTGATATATGTTATGTACATCAAATCAACGAAAATTTTATGAGCTTTCACATGAATTTTTCGAAAATTAGCTATCTTATTTCAATCGAAAGTTATTCATCAATGAAGCCACAAAAAACGTGATTTTCACTATTTTGTCAATTTTGAAATGCTACTAATTCGAACCTAATTTATTGATTTTGTCTATCTTAGGACTCATGCGAGTTAATTGTCTAAGGAAATTATGTACCAAATTTCATTAGGATCTGTTGACAATTTTTGATAGAATAATATTCATAAGTTAGATGTATTACACATTGCCTGAAAATGGTTCAATAGACCTCTTAACTTGAATAAAATAACTAATAATGGACAAAAAGTCAATGTTATATACGTTAAACTAAAGGCAATTTTATGAGCTATCTAATGAATTTTTCAAAAATTAGCTATCTCTTTTCAATCAAAAGTTAAACATCAATAAAGTAACCGAAAACCTGATTTTCACTATTTTGAAAATTTTAAATAGCCGCCATTTCTAAACTAATTGACCGATTTTGCTCATTTTCGAACTCATTCAAGGTAATTACCCGAAGAATACGTGTACATAGTTTCATCAATATCGGTCGAAAACTTTTGCAGATATCCTGATGACAAGGTCGGTTATATTACATATATTGTGACATGGGAAAAATTCCCCATGTCAAAAGACTAGTTTGGCTATTTGTTTTATTTTAATTTTCTTTATCATTATTAATTATTTTGGCTCAGCTGAAGGAATGCGGAGATTCGACGCGACTGTGTCGCCCCAAGCGGCCTCCTGATCAGAGTGTGAAGCTCGAGGTAAGGCTTATACCCGAAACCGCGCTGAATTTGAAAAGTATGCATGAATGAGTGTGACTATTGTAGAGATTATGTGAGATTAAGAGCGAAATATACCCTGATAGCCACAGCTTACTCTACAACCACTTAGAGTGCAGTGATTTCAGTAAAGTTATGCATCAACTTGACGAAAAGCGCTGCTGTCCTAAAATTACCTATAATATACGTTCAAAATACACAGTAAATTATTATAAATCTACGGCCGTCATCTGAAAGCAAATCATTGGTAAGTCTTGCTCTGCAACATATTGTAGTAAATTTGTTAACAATTTTCTACAGAAAATTATGATATACTTAACTACAATCGTTGTGAAGAAAACTCATGACAATATATTATATATAAATTTCATTTCGAAATTGGTTTTAAGTTATCCAAGAAATTAAGTGGCAAATTATTATTGAATGGTTGTTTTATTGAGTTGCTTTAAAAAAAAAGTAAACTTAAGCTTAAACTTTCGTAGGATTGTATTTTGTAATAAATATTGTTTGGGAGAAAAAAATATATGTAATAAAGCTTTGCGAAAATGCCGTCATCAGAATTATTTGAAAATTCAAATTGATGAATAGGGTGAGGATTAGACCAGCGTTGAAAATTTAAGTTTTGATAAAAAACATTCCTATAAAACATAGGCAGGTATATTGTATAATAAAAAACAATTTTTTGATCAAAATTAACTGTATTCTTTATTATTGAGTAAACTTATTCATTATTTTTGTTATACTTTGACTATATAATTATGTTGAAGTAAAAGAGTTAACTTATATCCAAATATAATGAAATAAATATAATCATTGAATATTAGGATACTAATTTTAATAACAAACCAAGAATTTATTTAAAGGTCTTTGACTTATTAACTAAATATTTTTAAATAAAAATATACTTTTATTTAACATAATCGACCGAGTTTATAAGACATTGGAACTTTTGAAACATGATAAAACAATGAAATACAAATATTTTTTAAGAATTATATTTTATATTATAATTAACAATTACAAGTATTGAAAATTTTTCAATTTATTTTTAACACTAACATAAAATGTATATACAAATTAAGAATCGAAGTTTTACAATTATTAGTACAATTTATACAAAATTAAATAATTAAAACAAAACTAACAAATTTTTTAATCTGCTTATCATAACCAATGTATACTATTTATTTAAGAAATCAGTGAATATCACAAACTTGCAAGTAATTTTCAGTATGTAATAAAGATAGATTATATGTTAAACGTAAAAAAATTATATTTCTTAATTATTTGTTACGCAAAGTAGAAAATAAACAAATTAACAATTTTATACTTTTATCAGAAGTTTTAGCTATATTTACTGAGTATTAACTTATAGAAACTATTAATTTTTATGGCTTCATTGTTTTAAAGAGAATATTTTGTTTTAAAAAAGGGTATATACTACATGACTACAGCAACATAGGCATTATTTAATTGTTCATCATTTGAATTGATATCTAAGAACGGTTTATTGATCCACAATGGCATCCGATAACATTTACTTTGAACTTCATCATAAGTTATGATTACAGCTTTAGAATCGTTAAGGGATGTGCACAAAAATACTCCAAAATCTGTTGAAGGTCGATTAGAAACTGAATAAAGTGGTTGTAAATCTGTAAAAAAGTAAATAGCTAAAAAATATTGATTGTTATAGTATATTATATTTTTTATAATACCAATTTGGCCACTGTGAGTTATAATTGTGTTGTCTGTGTTTTGAAGAGAAAGAAAAAAAGATGGAGTTTGTAAATTTTCATATTGCATTGAAAAATTTTCAATTGCTCCCGGAATAGGACCGCAATTATGAGAGTTACGAGCTTTAAAATGTTTATAATTATTTTCTTTGGTGTCAGTAAATTGAAACTCTTCTTGAATTCTTCTAAAAATTTGTTGAAGTGGTTTATTTGGTTTTCGGACAAAATCACGAAACTTAGGCATTTGGTTCTCATACGGAAAAGCTGATATAGAATCTAAAGGACCATATAATTTGTAATCTGAAACAAGATGTAAAACACCGTGTGCATTGTAGGTAAGAAACTGTAAGCCGTGAATATCTTCTGCCTGAAGAACAAAGTTTTTTAAAGCTTCATCGGCAAAATCTACATGTTCGGGAGATGATGAACAATTCAATAATACCCGCATTGATGAATGTAGTAATAAGAAGTGATCGTATTGATCATTACTTATAACTCCGCGGAACACGACTATGAATGTATACAATAACAGTTGTCTAAATTCGGTGGCTTTAAAGTTACTGAATTGATCCAATTCTCGGGGGATTCGAGCAAATTCATGAGGACAATATAATTGAAGGGTTGTAAATCGATTTGACAAAATTTTTTTTTTGAAATTTTCTAATTTCTTTGGTTTACAGGACCCGAATACTAAGGACTCCATTAATTTTTTCACTACACCTAGACACACTAAGTGCATATAGTCAAACGGAACTTGCTGTACTAGATCTAATGAAAGATCATGAATCGCTGACTTTCCTTTATTGTGATCCACATCTGTCAGTAATCTATATTCTTTATCCGTTCTTAATTCATAATTTATACCCGGAAATCGTTTTGACCTAATGTGCGTGACTCCTTTTATATGACATTTTGAGCATGGATATTCCGAGTTGTGACCGTAATGATTTAAAATGTATGAACGAGCTGGAGCATCCGCAATAAAACACCTTAGTTTAATAGGAATTATATTATTTTTGTAATTTATACCCCCCTTTCTTTTAATTGAAGTTATTTCATTGACAAAATCTAAAAACAAATCGGATGCAGAATTTGGTTTGTGTTTACCTATATAAATCCCGGCAAGCTCTGGTTTTTCGTACTTTAAATTAATTACGCGAAATTGAATAGGCCACATTTATGTTTCTTTATTCAATTCTGCTCCATCCGTACTAAAATCAATAAGCAATTCAGAAGGAATTGATTCTATTGATACGCGATTCAATATTGATTTTAACATTACTTCTAACCCTAGATGCATATATTCTCCCGGACTAACAGGTTTTATATCTATTTTATCTCGCGGAGTCTTTAATAATGATCGACAGTCTTTAGGTAGAAATTTTAATAGCGGATAATTCCGTAAAACATTTAATATTGCATTAGCTTGGACTTGATTAATTTTGTGATTAACTATACATTTTGATAAATTTAATTTTAAATGTTCTTCCTGTAATAAAGTTTCCGAAGGTTTATTATAAGTTTTTATAGATTCATCTATTGTTTTATTAATAATTTGTGAAGTTTCATTAGTTTCAGAACTGTAATTATTGTCATTTTGTTTAAAATTAATATTACTATTATCACAAAAATTTGGAACAGAATTGTTCTCTACTTCATTAAAAGTAGCGACTGACATTAAATTATTAATATCATTATTTTCTAATGGAGAGTTTAATGCAAAATCAAAAACATCAGATATTGAGTTATCTGTTATTTGTGATACAAACGAACAGCTATCATCAGCTGTAACATTTTCAGGTATTTGGTTATTTGAGATTAGTGAATTTAATATATTATTTTGTTGAATACTTTCAATAGCGTCAATACTGGCAGTTTCATCATTATTTAGGTTATCACTGCAATTTGAAATTAAATTTGATTGACTGTCATTTAAACTATCTGAACAAGCTGTATTTGGATTAGAGGCACTATTACTTGAATTCAAATTTCTATGATGAAGAAGTAATTTACGATCCAATGAGTCGAAGTGTAGTTTCCTGAGTTTACGTTTCCGTTCGCTAGATAAGTCTTCCCAAGATTTCCGAGATCCCAGACGATAGTCTGTATAAGATTTTACTGGATCCATTTTCTGGTGACAATTTTTATCCTGAAAGTTATACGAAATGAGAATTGCAAGTAATGAAGAAAATTTGATTAATAAATATCACTGAAGCCCTTGTTCCAATGAATAAATAAATATAAGGAAATACAAAATTAAAATAGTAACAAATTACAAAAACTACCGAAAAAAGAATATTATAACCAACTTGCGGAATAGTCATCACATTAAATATTTTTATTTTGTTTTTTAATTTTGACAAGGCATAATGTACAGCTTATAAATAATCTTACATTCTTTCTGCTAAATTTTAAATTGTTGAAATAACTTTAATTACAAATTATCCCTTTTGCACTATAAGAAAAATATTTTTTTTACTGTATCAAAAAATTTTGTATCGTACCGGAAAATTTCATGAAAATTTTATAATTTAGTTCCGTATTAAGTAGTTGAATCAATTGTTTGCATTTTTTTGTTATGAAAATAAATAATTTCTTGATTAAATTACACGTAAATGTGAATTAAAAATTTCGTTATACGTTATATTATTGTTATGAATTAAATAATCAATAAATACGTGTTATATTTACCCAGCGCACATAACCTATAAAAATAATAGTAATAATTAAATTACAGTGTCTATAATATTCATAAAAAAATTTTACCTGATAATAAATATTGCAGCTTAATTATTTTTTAGAGTATGGAGGTACCATAAAAAATTTGTCAAACTATAAACTGTTTATAAGTTAAGTTTAAATGAAATAAATTTAAACCGATCACATGTACGACGCAACTAGGAAACAGACAAAAAGAAATAAAAATAGCTGAGTCAAATAGTTCTAGCACCCCGTAAACGAGCAGTTTTCCCCACACCTCTAGTTTTATGGTTATTCTCACTCACTTTCTTGACGCCATGTTTGTACACGATTTGTTGATAGAGACGTGTTGCACGGTTACAACCGAATCATTATTTCAAGTAGTACACTAAATGTTTTAAATAATTAATATTATTCGTTAACAAAAATAAGTGCCGATAACTTAATTTTTGTGTGATTTTTTATTATCATGTCGAACATGAATAAGGTTAGTAATTCTTACTACATAATTGTTGAATATTACATACACATCGTACATATGCACATTCTATCTTTACAAAAACCGCATTTATGAATGTCATTGTATTTTTATTACAAAAGGTTTGCATGCATTTGTAAAGCTAATATCAAATGTCTATTATTATTGAGTGCTTTAATTTTTTTATAATATGTTTGATTACAACAGCTACTAAATTTATAATTATTATCATGACTTACATAACCATAAAAATAACCATATCAATAATAACATTGATAATGATGATTATTATAATTGTCCTTATTTTAATAAAACAAGTACCAAATGTCTACAATTTTTATTTATGATTATTGTAATATATTTACAATAACAAAAATATGGTGTTCCTCTGTTTCATCATGTAGTTTGAGAAATTGTTACATCTGTGTAGATCTGTGATTGAGAAATTCATCAAAAATAAGTCGCATATTTAACTTGAAAAAAAATCTGATTTTCAACGTTTACTTACCTGCAATGAATTTTTTAATAAATAAAATATTAATTATAATAGTATAGTAATAAAATCAATTATAATTATAATAAATTGATTTTTTTAATACCAGAGTCAATTGTCACGTCCAGTTACTCCGGACATAAGTCATGAAGCAGCTAAGAAAATGGGTCTATTGCCTGAGCGATCTCCTCGCCATTCAATAGCGAAAAAACCTCATAACAAGGTATTTATTATCTATTATTGTAATGAAATAATATGATTATTTTCCGATTATTTATATTTTAGGAGAATGAATCACCAAAAAAGGCGCGGGAGGTAAATATTACACCCGTTAAGAAAATCATACCGATGCCTTCACAAACAAAACAAGTGATTTTGCAATCCAAAGAAGGCCCACAAATTCTAGGAATGCTATAAGGGATTCATCAGATTTTACAATCCTTAGATTCAAAAGTGACGTAAGTATTTGTTGAAAACATTAAAAGTCGTAATGTTGTATATCATGCATGTAACTTTTTCCGATATTCAAGCTCACAGGTTTTGGAACTAGCCGTATATGCCAGTTCAATGTACATTTTTTGCAGCAAAAAATAATTATTCATCTGATTTTTTATATTGATAGAAGTAATATATGTTTAGAATGTGTCTACTGATAAATTCGTTTTGTTTAAAAATTTCAGAGCGCAGAACCAAAAAATCGATGATAATGTTCAACGTTTAAAGTAAGTCTTAGATTGATATGAATAAAAAATTTTTATCCAGTAATTAAATTAATGAAAAATTAAAATTTCTGCCAGTAATTTTAAAATTCAACACTGGGGCCTTACATTTTTTTCTGCAGAGATTTGGAACAAACGGTGAAGACATTTCAGTTGACTGCTCCCAGTACGGTATTTCAGAAGCCTGCTTTCATCCCTTTTAAAAACTTCAAAGAACTAAAAAAATATGATGTGTTCGGAGGAGGAACGAGAAAAATTGGTTAATGATTAATGAAATTACCTTGGTTAAAAATACTGATTGAAAAGTATCGAGAAACGATAAAATTAAAATTATTCTAGTGAGACCGGTTGTCAATACTTTCCAATGAGTATTTATGATCCGGAGAATTTCATAAATGCAAAATTGTGAAAAAAAAAGTAAAAAGTCGATTTACTAATAAGACCCATATAATTTATGACATTTTCGTATTGAGTATTCGAAATGTTTAAATGTTTAAACAATATTTTTAAATTTTCAAGTTAAAAATGAGCAATAATGAAATTTTTATGATCTTGAATCATTAAAATACCAAATAAATTGTGTATTCAATCAGTAATTGTTAATAATTCGACCCAAAAAACTGAACAAGAAAGTATTATTATTTGCATGAGAATTAGTGATGAAAGAAATAGTTACGATTACTTTATTTATTTATTTTATATTTGTAGTTTATCTTGATATTATTTATTTTCGCAGAGAAAATGGTTGGATTCATTCAACAGAAGAACCAATGTTACCGAGAATGTAAGGGAGATTCTGCGAGGTAACCGGCTGATGACAGATGACCTTCTGACCGATGTAGTATGGGAAGGCCAGAATGGCAGAAAAAGTTCTAAAAAACAAATATTCCGTTTACGAATAACGTACGATTTACGACGTTGGTATCCGTACCCATTAATTATTAAAATTTTTAATTTCTTTGTCCTTCAAGGAATATTAACTTGCTTTTAATTTTCTCTTTTTAGACGCTCTTCAAAATATGTATCCGGAGATGACAGATGAAGAATATAAGTTGGCCACTCAGAAAGCATTGAAGGCCGCGTACTCCAGAGTTGATCAACGAAAAAGAAAGACTGTGAATGGTGAAAATAACGCTAAAAAAAAAAAGATTAAGTGACGCTGAATTTTTCCAAAATGCATGGGCTCCGGGAAGTGATAACGAGGAGGAAGAGGAGGAGGAGGAAGTAAGGAATGAAGACGGCAAGAATGAGGACAAAGGGAATGAAGATGAAAATGGAGGCGGAGGACAAAGTTCATAACAATAAAGAGGAAGAGTCACTTAAAATATATTTATATTGTTATAGTATATTATTGTCATGTTGTTTTATGTATAAAATTATTTTATAATAATATTTAATAAAAATTTATATTTTGAAAATTATTTTAAATTGTTTTGGTGTATAATTTTTTAATGTATGCAGCGCCACCTAGTGATATTTTTGTAATACCGATAACAATAGAGATCTCTTTGTCCTACTAAACATACACCTTATACAGGTAAGTTATCCACTGTTAAAAACAAACTCCCAATTTTCACAAACTACCATATCTATAGATCTTACCGCTGGTTGTCGCCAACTTAAAGGAAAGTTAAAGGTAATCCTTGCTCAGCAACTCATACAATCAAAATGCTTTCAGAATGCGGCCGTAGATTACCTATAAGTTAACGAATAACTTACGGTCAAATTGCGGTTAAGGTGGCTATCAGGGTAAGTTTAAGCGATGGGTAAGGCTTATAATCCCGAAGAGCAAAATCCCGAACGAAACTCTTATCGACATAGGATATTAGTACGTAAGTTTCTATAAAAATCAATAGATGGCGATATATGTATGCTAAATAGCAAAGAAAAAAAATTGAACGGAGTGAAACTCGCACGCATAAATGATTATGATAGCAAGAAAGTATGAAGCTCGGGTATTCAAAGGGCATCCCCAAGTCAATAATTACAACCTCTTCAGGAAAATTAAGGGGAAATAGGCACATAATAAGTCAAAATGTTAATCTGTGTTATTGACGTCGTCGAGAGGAACGGAATTATGGACCCATCAGGCCCATAATTATATACCATAGAAAAATTTTAATTTTTAGTAAAAAAAATACTCAGGATACGACAAAGTGATTTAGTGCATGCTTACAAAATTTCGGAGCTCTAGGAGCTTTAGAAGCAGCGTCTTTAAGGCTTGGCGCGTTTTTTGAAAAACGGTCAAGCTTAAAAATGATGTAAAACCTATTCAAGCCTTATCTTTGACTCTCAGTGGGGTTTGCAGCTGATTTAGCGCAAGCCTACAAATTTTTAGAGTTCTGGGAGTTTGAAAGGCAGCGCGTTTACGGTACGCCCGTTTTTTGAAAAACGGGCAAGCTTAAAAATTAAATAAAACCTAATCAGGCGTCCTATTTGACTCTTAGTGGAATCTGCAGCTGATTTAGTGCAAGCCTACGAATTTTTAGAGTTCTGGGAGCTAAGAGTTAGCGCGTCAACGGACTGACGCGTTTTGTAAAAGATGGGCCAGCCTAAAATTTTAGTAAAACCTATTCAAGTCTCAAATTACTTGCTTAGTGGAGTCTGTAGCAGATTCAGTGCAAGCCTATCAATTTTTGAAATTCTGAGAGCTTTTAAAGCAGCGCGTCTAAGTCCTGGTGCGTTTCTTAAAAAACGGGTGAGCATTCCGACTTCCCGCTCGCGTCGATTTTCTATTATGACTTTTATCATATTATTAAGGGCCAGTTTTTCAATCCGAGATAAAATTTTATCCGATGCTAATATATATCTGTATATTTCATGTATATAGCTAGGTATATAGATATACTGGCAATAATAATTTAATCCTGGATAAAATTTTATCTGGGATTGAAAAACTGGCTAAGTTTCTTGATTTTATCTATAGAGAGCGTTGCGATCAACCCCACAGATACACAACAACGTGCTACGTGTTCACTGTTCATCATACATAGTAGTGTAGTCGTTTTATTTAGTAGCATTGGTAGCTTAGTAAACTTCAAAATGGATGGAGTGATTGATGAAGTATTGGCGCAATCTAATGAAAGTCTTGCGGAAAATGAAAATTCAACATCAACAAGAATACCTTCAACACCAGAAGGAATGGCTCTAGCATACGGTAGTCTCATAATAATGGCAATATTGCCGATTTTTTTCGGTAGTTACCGATCTGTAAAGCACCATAAGGAACAAAAGGTTAGGTATTTTCATTAACATACAATTTTCTCATTATTGATTATAAGCGTACGTGGCATATTCACGTTTCATCATTATTGATAATTTATTATACGACTATTAAAATATTTGTTATATTTTCATTCTTTAACAGAAAGCATTTGAAGCTGGAGGTGAAAAACCAGAAACTATGTCACAAAAAGATGCTGCAATGTTCCCTTTAATTTCCAGTGTTGCGCTTTTTGGATTGTACATTTTTTTCCAGGTAATTATTATCGATACTTTATTCTATTTAACTGATGAATCTTAGTTACAATGATTAATTGATTTTAGATATTTTCCAAAGAGTATATCAATCTGTTATTGACAGGATATTTCTTTTTTCTTGGAATACTGGCACTTTGCCATTTAACGAGGTAAATATTAATAAAATCTTATTTTATCAAACACTAAATACCGCATTTTACATATAGTTCGTATTTTTAAAAAAAAACTGCCAATATAACAAATTTGATGATCATCGTTAGCGTTTTTCAATGTTATTGAATTGTAAACATATGGGGTATCTCATGCCAGATGAGATACATCTGTAATATTTTGAAATTCGCTATTTTTAATTGTTCATTTTGTTCTAAATTTCCATTACCAAAATTGAAAATTATTGTTTTAAATCAAATTTTCAAAATCGAATTACCGTTACATTCTCTGGTCAAATAAAATCGATTATAGAGAATTCATAGCACTATTTTTTTTTTTTGTTAATTTAAAAAAAATCCGTAACTTAAAAACTTGGTAACTATTTATAAGTGGAGTCGACCCCATTTTAGCCTATGTTTGGCCATAAAAATTTTTTTTTTTTTTGTTCAAATTTATCAATTTTTTTTTTTTTAATTGTTCGTTTTTTTATAAAAATATATATCAAAAACATCAAAAGAAGATAAAATAGAAATTTTATCCAAAAACATAAAAGCCAATATTTTTTACAACTTTTAAAGGTAAAAAAGCTATCGAAATCTTTATATTTTCCTTTCACAACATTTTTTATCATAAATGCGTCGTAAAAAACAGTAGAATAAAAAAAAAAAACACTTTTTTTTAAATGTTAATTTTTCACCTAGTTATGAACCAACATGGGGTTGACTCCACTTGTAAACAATTACCAAGAACTTTTAGAAATTAACGGCTAAAAATGTACAGGCAAGTGTCTTCTGATACACATAAAGATATCAAGAATTCAGCTTAATAAAAAAATGTGATTGTTCAAATCCGGTGATTTCATATGGCCCATATATATTATACAGTTTGGATTGGGCGATGTCTTTCCAATAGATTTTTTTTTATGAGAGTTGAAATTTTAAAGCCTTAAAGAACTATTTTGACTACTTCATTTTACTACTTAATTTTATTTTTCCGAAAATTTGAATAAGATTGGTTGACTAAATTTTAATAAATCTCGAAAATAATATCGAACAGACACTTTTCAAAATAGTTCCGAGATTTGGATTGAAATCTACCAAGTATTGTCTAAAATATCTCTCGATAAAATTAAAAGAAATAATTTTAATAAACATTTAGTGGCTAAATTTTTACGCCCATATCTAGCAATACAACTTAATTTTTTTTAATTGATTTTTATCAACTACTAGTCGTTTGAAAAATTTTAAGATTTGCAGGTATATAATGAACCGATGACAATACAACAATTTGAAAACTTGGACCTAGTTAGCTAGGATGACTAGAATTAAAAATAATAAAAAAAATTAACTCATTTTGCCAGTTAAAAATATAACAGGCTATTAAATGATAATAAATATCGTTCTATATTAACATATATTTGTCGTATCTTTTATTGAAATGAATTTCTTTCAATCTATGCAATCGAGATGCGATCTGCAGTATTTGAAGCAATTCTCTCAGAAATAGAACTGACTAGTTTTTAATATTTATCGACACAGCCATTCACAAGTTATTTAATAAAAACTTTTCAAAAATTTACCAGTCTGATAAAAGTTCAAATGTTACATAAAAGTACACATACAGCATTTATGTAACCACGTTAAATATTTGTTGGTTTTCCCGTACCGATATATGTATAATGTCTTATTTCCACATTTCGACGGTACTTTGGTAAAACCTCGTATTTCTCATTTAAAATACATAGAAGATACGAGGTTTTACCAAAGTACCGTCGATTTGTCTATTTGTGTACTCTAAGGGTAGTACTGTTGGTCATAGAATTACTGTTCGAAATTTAATGAAATTTTATATATTAGTAGAGTATTGTAAGATAATATTGAAACTAAATTTTTTAAGAGCTATCGAAAGTCATCAAAAAGATATTGAACTTCTAAAATTTTTAGTATTAAAATTGAATCTTATGCGGAATCACCGTTATTGTTCTATTTTACAAAAGAGACCATTTAGATTACAATAAGAATCTTGACAATAACAGAAAATAACATATTAAATATTTTCCATAATCGAAAGAACAGATTCGGAGCCTGTGATATTAATAATTTAATAAAAAAAAAATTAGGATGACGATTGACCCTAAAGGCCATCCCTGCAACTTCCCGCTCATTTTGTACTTAAGCGCTCAAAATTACACACTACATTTTTGAGCTCTTCCCCGAGTAAAAATAAAAATTGATTTCTAAAAAATAAAATTTTTATCCACTGCCGCAACACCGCTGCACTACAGCCGTTTAGAAGACAAAATCGCCGCAACACGAAATCTTTATTCTCGACTCGCATAACCGCAACACCGCCGCAACATAGCTGCACGCTGCTTGATGTTATTCAAATCGTCGCCGCAACATCGCCGCAATACCCCTGCAACACTGCTGTACCTCAATGCTAAAGCATAGCTACAATTTCACAAAAAATGGCATCATAATTAATTTATCACGCAATAATTAATTAATAAATAACTTGAAGATAAATTTTAATATAAGACCTATTGTTTAATCTCCTTTTATTCAAATGCCTAATATTCAAACGAAAAAAAATTTTTAAATCAGGCCAAAGTACCGCAAAATTATTGATTCTTTTTAGTCGTATTATTGAAGTATATTTTTAATTTTGTCCCCTGGGTTGAACAGAAGCGCAATAACTTTTGAATGAATGAACCGATTTTTACGCGGTTAGCAGCATTCGGCGCAGTTTTTGAAGCCCCATAAAGAATCTTTGAGTATGAATTGATCGAACTAGGAATTTCGGACTGATTCCGAAAAAACACTTTTTTCGGTTTTCTTTCGACAACAATAACTCACGAACGAATCAACCGATTTTTACCAGACTGGCGGCAATTGACGTGCTCTTTTGGTGTTAAGAGCTGATTAGTTTTTGGAATCGATCGATAAAGCCGTTTAAAAGTTATTCCAAAAAAACCACATTTGAAAAAATTTTTTTTCGTAGTTTTTTTTAGATTTCTCCAATTCTACCGGTCCGAATCGGTCTAAAATGTATTCAAAATCTAAGTTTAGTCAAGCCCTTTCGAATGGCACCAACCGCGAAGAAATCGGTCAATCCGTTCAAAAGTTATAAAAGGGTTACATACATACATACACATACATACATACATACATACATACACACACACACACACACGCTAAGAAAATTTTCAATTTTCTTAGCGGGAAGTTAAAAATATTAAAAATTTCTACTGCTTTTTTTTCAACGTGACGTTGCATAAATAAATCTACTGTGTAAATCAAACGCCTCTTTTTATTAAATATTCGACTCTTGCAAAATAAAAATCAATAGAATTTTTTCATTTTATGTTTTAGTCAAAAAATCTACAGGAATGGTTTTAACTGTGTAAGGTAAAAGCCCCAATAGATGATCATGTACCAGTATATGATCACTCCATGTATTTGTATACCTATATTTATGAATATAGATATACAAATACATGGAGTGATCATATATTGGTACGTGATCATCTATTGGGGCTTTTACCTTATATTCTCCAAAACACGTTAATAAATTCAACAATAACTTAGCTGTCATACTTTAAATAGCTGTAAAATGCCATTAAGTTCTAACTTTTTAATTTATATTTTCTAGCCCCATCATCTCGTCCTTAGTACCAGCTGCAATACCAAAAACACCATATCATATCCATTTTACTGAAGGTGAAGGAGATAAGCTTGAGAGTATTATTGATTATAAATTTAATCTTCATGATATTGTGTGTTTAATCTGTTGTTCTATGATTGGAGCTTGGTACCTCTTTCAAAAAGTTTGTATTATAATAATTTTTATTAGTATAAATTGTAAAATTTTTATTGATAACGAAAAAAATTTTTCAGCATTGGATTGCTAACAATCTCTTCGGTATAGCGTTTGCTATCAATGCAGTAGAATTATTACATCTCAATAATATTGTCACTGGATGTATTTTATTAGGTGGTCTTTTTGTATATGACATTTTTTGGGTATTTGGAACAAATGTAATGGTAACTGTGGCGAAATCCTTTGAAGCTCCTATTAAACTAGTATTTCCTCAAGACATGTTAGAACAAGGGTTTAGCGCTAAAAACTTTGCCATGTTAGGCCTAGGTGATATTGTCGTTCCTGGTATTTTTATAGCGCTACTACTCAGATTTGACCATAGCTTGAGTCGAAGATCCAACACTTACTTTTATTCAACATTCTTTGCCTATTTTATGGGATTACTTACAACAATGCTAATCATGCATTTATTTAATCATGCACAACCAGCGCTTCTGTACTTGGTACCTGCCTGTTTAGGAACTCCTTTACTGGTCGCATTAATCAAAGGAGACATCAAAACACTTTTTCTATATGAAGATCATCCATCTAATCCTACAAATGATGAAAAAATTGTCACCCCGTTAATTGAAAACTCCACTCAGTTAGACAAATCTAAAAGAAAAGGAAAAGTTATCGCAAAAACCGCTGAAGATAACGATAGCCAAGTTTGTATGAAGAAAGATCAATAAATATTTAGTATATTTAATTTATAGAGAAATAAATTATTGCGAGTATTAGATGAGAATTGGTTTCATTGAATTATTAAGACGAATTTATTCTTAATTTAAACAACATATTCCAAATATTTGGTTTTATAATTTTATTTCTGCATTTTTTATGGCTTTTATAAAACTAGTCAATGATGACAATATCAACGAAAATTTCAATAAGTAAAAGTAGAAGAAAAAGCAAAATGATTTTGTTTCACGTGGAGAAAAAAATATCAGAATGACAATCTAACGTATTTTTAAACTTTTAACTTCTGAATGAGGTAATATTAGTATAATGATTTATTTCTGCCACTGTGGAAATCTGTGTGATGACCTCAACTACCGAATAGATTGAGATCGTTTAACAAAAATCGCTGAGTTTGTGTAATCACGTACTCGAATTATTGCGGTCCCATTGACAACCATAATATATTACTTATGTTGGCATGGTTTTAAGATTACTATTATGTATGAGTGAGTAGAAATTGAATTGTTAGAGAGAATTTATATGCTTTAATTTTTATATTTTTTTAGAATGAATATTACTTATCTGCCTAATAAAATTTTACTATTTCATTCATTTACACTATTATTTAACCCGTAAGTGACTGTATTATTCTTATTTTACTTATAAAATAGTAAATCAGTAATCATTGTATATGAGTGAAAACTTTGTGTAGCGAAATAGATTATAAAATCTATCACTAAAAAATACGACTATATTGCGTATGGCCGAAAATTTCAATGTATATAGTCACTCTGACAATATTATTCTCTCCATGTCGAAGAAATAACAGAGACTCAATCTTAATAAAAAATTCTTCATATTCGTACAAATTTATGAAGCATAAATAAATTATTTACTTTCTATTATGATTTTTTTATTATTGTTGATATTATTATTATTGATATTATGTTCCATTGTATTAGTTAATTAATATAAAATTAAAAAATTGATTTCAATAGTAGAAACACTGTCTTATACTTATTCGTCTTAAATTTTTTTATTATTAGAATATTAAATTTTGTATTATATGATAAGGAATTAAAAGTCGTAAATCAAATTGTATTTAATAAAAAATCAACATGTTTCATTGTAATTTAAGTGAATAATTTCTATGTAACAATTTCAATATTACTAAAATTTTTAATACCTATGAGTCATTTCTCGGGAAAAAAATTTTTCAATTTACGTACATCTGCGAAGATCAACGAACACAAAAAATAAGGCGAGTTTAGATATACATTAATCTCCGTGAATTTACATACACCAAAAAAAATTTTCCCTGAGTTCCTTCAATAAATATAATTATCAATCAAGATCCAGGAATATAAACAAATATCGATAACTGAAAATTTTTAAGTTCAATGATGCTATCATTGACCGGACCTACCTATCTTTATGTATTTTGACGCGCTGAATTCGAATCTGAAGTCAGTTTTGCCCGTACACCCTCAAAATTTTTAATAAAATCCAAAATAAGGCAAAAAACTGCAGTCACAGCGATGAATAAAATTTTGTGGACCCAGATCAAGCATGATTTTTATGTATTTCAATTCACTGAATCTGAATCTGAACGTTAATTAGCCCGTTGAGCCGTCAAAATTTGACAAAATAGCAAAAACCCAAAAAAAATGACAATAAATCATGAAAAATCGAAATTATCGAGATAAAAAAATTTTTTGAATTTAGATTGAGTATGATTAAAATTTAAAAAATTAGAAAAACGGTAGACCCTGAAGGCATTCCGTGCAACTTCCCGCTAATTCCATACCTAGGTGCATAAAACTGCACTAATGATGTTTTTGAGCTCTCCTAGCTCAAAAATACAGTTTATGTGTTATTTTAAGCTCTTCGAGCTTAAAAAGATAGTTTTTCTATGCTTTTGAGCTCTTCGAGCTCAAAAGTCTGATAGACGTTTCATAGAACAATATTTTTTTAACTTTCAAACCGCACTAACGTTTGAATGAATCAACCGATTGTCTTCGGAAGGTTCTGGGTTCGAATCCCAGTCCAAGCTATCTAATAATTTTTTCTCGCATATTCTATAAACTCACATTAAGATGATCCTCTTCACATTCCTTTCTCAATCCTTTCCTACCAATATCCTTTTACGTGAATGTGGAACGCTTCACGTAATAATTACCGTAACTCCTATTCTTTCCCGCTTCACAGCATTATTTATATTTGTAAAAATGCTTACCGTAAGATGGACGGTGTGGCTTAATGTATATAGAATAAGCGAAAGGAAATAGAGCCTTGGGTCTATCCTCTTTTTTATCCACATGGAAATCAAGGATGGCACATATCTGTACCCTATAGATACAAAACCGGAAGATGTGTGACTCGCGCGGATTATTATAAGTATCAATTAGTGATTCGAAACGATTTCAATACCTTTCTTATGGGCCGTCGCTTAACACAACAATGGGTAGTCGATGGGTATGTTAAAGTTGAATCAGACAGATTAAAATATTTGAAAAAACAACAGCCGAAACTGCGAGCAGAGTCTTATCAAGGTTTAATAGATCATTTACGATCGCAAAATGCTGTTAATAACACAAATTCCAATATTGGAAAAGTTATTATTTTACCCTCAACTTTTCATGGCTCACCAAGAAATATGATGCAACATTATCAAGATGCGATGTCTATTGTTCGTAAATTTGGAAAACCTGATTTATTTCTTACTATGACGTGCAATCCAAAGTGGCGTGAAATTTCCGAAAACTTATTACCAGGACAAACTGCATCTGATAGGCCCGATTTAGTTGCAGGTGTCTTTATTATTAAAAAAAATGCTTTAATTGATACAACTGTAAAAAAGCAACTTTTTGGAGAAGTTGCAGCTTACATTTGGGTCATAGAATTTCAAAAACGTGGTTTACCTCATTTACACATGTTAATGACATTGAAAAGTAATTCTAAGATAACTAGACCTGAACAGGTTGATAGATTAATCTCTGCAGAAATTCCAGACCCTGTTATTGATCCAACTTTATTTGATATTGTTACAAAAAATATGTTACATGGTCTGTGCGGAGATTGGTGTTTAATCGATGGCATTTGTTCGAAGAAATATCCCAAATCTTTTCGAAATGAGACTACGATGGATGCAGATGGTTATCCTTATTGTCGCCGCCGAGACGAAGGAATCAGGTTTACACGAAATAGCAGTGTATTCGATAATCGTCATGTTGTACCATACAATCCTGAATTATTGAAAGCTTTCAATTGTCATATTAACGTAGAAGTTGTATGCTCAATTACAGCAGTTAAATATTTATTTAAATATGTTTATAAAGGCCATGATAAAGCAGCAATAATTGTAAACGGAAGCATACCAAATACTACAGAAGAAGCTCATGCGTCCCATGATTCTCGTGATGACCCTGATAATTTCAATACCGTTAACGATTATGATGAAATATGTAATTTTGTTGATGCTCGTTACGTTGGGCCTGTAGAAGCTGTTTGGAGTATTATATCAAAAGATCTTCAAGACAAAAGTCATTCTATAATTCGGTTACCAGTACATTTACCAAATGAACAAAGTATTACTATTAATGATAATTGTACTAAAGAAGAACTTCAAGAGGCTTTAGAGAAAAAATCTATGTTAATTGATTTTTTTAAATTAAATGAACGTGATCCAAATGCGCGCCAATATGTTTATGGTGATATTCCAAATCATTATGTTTTTAAAAAAGACTAAGATTATTATTGGTTCACATCAAAGGCGCAAAAAGTTTTGAAGAACTAAGAACAGTAAATGGAACTCTTTATGATTCTTTTACATCTACATGTTTAGCAGCTGGTCTGATAGAAGACGATCAAGAGTGGAGAAGAACATTAAATAAAGCAATAATATGGATGATGCCACGGTAATGACACTGTTTATTTTTTTGGATATTAATTCATTGTCAGCCACTTCGACCAGAAGATTTATGGGAGGAATTTAAAGGATCTATGTCCGAAGATTATAAAAGACGTTTCGGAGCAGAAGAAGGAGAGAAAAAAGCTTACATTTACATCAATTCTATGCTGAATCGTGAAGGTCAGTCTTTCGACGTTTCCCAATATGATTCAAATAAATGAAATTGATGATGGATTACTAGATGGTGAACTATTGCAAACTGTAAACGCGAACGACTCATATACGTATTACAATAAACTTAATGTCCGTCAAAAAGAGGTAGTCAATTTTATATTAAGCTTAATTAAGAGTGAAAGGCTTTCGACATCTAATCCACAGATTCGGTAGAATCTGGCGCCAAGTCCCGTTCGAACGGAGCGCCAGACTACCGAGTGTGTATATACCGTAAGCAGAACGGTTTTTTGAGGTTGCATAATTTTATTAATTTTACAGACCTTTTTTTCCTTCAAGAATACTTTATAATAATACGTTACCTTATCGAAATAATGGTAATATGAATCAAGAAACGTTTCGATATAACACGATTCATTCTCGCTCTCGTATGATGATAGAACGAGCAAATGCTTTGTTGAAAGGAAGATTTCGGAGTTTATTAGACGAATTGCCTTTCAAAAGAACTGACTTAATACCATATTATGTTATTGCTTGTTGTATTTTGCATAACATTTGTATTTTGAAAAATGATTTAATAGATATCCCGATTCTTGTGAATCATCAAATTCCACCATTTGACATAGATGTTGAAGCAAACAATGACATGAAAATCGCTGGAATGAAAAAAAGAGAACAGCTGAAAAATTTTCTAAATAATTTGTAAGTTTTGAGCCTTTACGTACGTTCATACACATACAACTAGGCAGTTAATCAAATTCTGTGAATATATATATATATATATATATATATATATATATATATATATATATATATATGGACAAAAATGTACATCATTCATGTAATCAACAATCATTCATGTAATCAACAATTGTATAAAAAACTCGATGTGAATTAAAAATAAAATTATTTTTGACTTGGTCATATGGTTTTTATTTTTAATTTGAACTTTCATTTATTTATAAACATTGATACACGGTTTTTATAAAGCACTTAAGATTACTTTTAATACCATAAACGGAAACACTAATAATTAATTTTTTTATACTATTAAAAAGTACGAAAATATAAATCTTTCTATTTTATAAAATATTAATAATTAACATTTTTTTAAAAATTAAACCTTTTAAGCTCAATTTTTGGTATTACTTAGACATGTAAACATGCACGTTCTAAAAATATAAATTGTCTGTAACATTTTTAATCATATTAAAATAATCATAAAAAATATTTGCACTAAAGTTACTTAGTTTTAAATATAATCAACTTTGCCGTTTTTATGTTGCATAACATTCTTAATCATATTAAAATAATCATAAAAAATATTTGCACTAAAATTACTTAGTTTTAAATATAATCAACTTTGCCGTTTTTGTGTTGCATGACCTATAAGCTCTCTTAGAACATCCGTTAATTGATTTGTAGCAGCGATTTTTTCTTGGTGATGTTGTATGCGAATTGAACGATTCTCTTTTTTTTCTTCTAGTAATTGTTCACAATAATCTGCCAACTTTTTTTGGCGTTTCGATGGTGGGTTTATAACTTCAGAATCTGTTAAATATAAAAGATGTAAATTTTTTATTATTCTTCATCAATTTCCGAAGAGTAAGCTAAAAATTTTATTTTAAATTTTATACATTCTCAAGCGAGTTAATAAAGTATAAGTAGCGAGTAAAGTACAATTAATATCTATCAAAAAACACATAATAATAACAATAGGTTTATATAATTCTTTAAATACCCATTGTGTTTTCAATGTTAGAACCTGCAGTGGACAACGGTTTAATCCATGGCTGCTCACCAAATAGTTCTTCCGTTTCCTATAAATGAATTTCATTAAATTGTAGGCTATAAATATTAAAGTTAAAAAAAAATTAAATAATTTTTAAAATTACATCATAGTAAGGCCAAGTAATTTTTTGGTTCCCAGACTTTTTATTATTATCTTTAAGACCTTTATAATGCCGTTTCAGTGCTTCCATTTTTGTTTTACATTTTTTGATATCAATAGGTGATAAATCGTGCTCAGCAAGTGTAACCGTCATATGATTAATTACTTTCGACCATACATCAGCTTTGCAAGCATTTTCATCCAAAAATTCCAATTGGTGTTCTTTATAACTCGCAATTAGAAGTAAAACCTCCGACTTGGTCCAATTGTGTACTTCTTTAATTTAATAATAATAATTATTTAATGAAAACATTATTTTCAACAGATTTATCAATATAAAGAAAAGCTTAAAAAGTTGTACTGATTTTTTATAAGAATTTTGTGTATGTAATTTCTTACAGTAACTATTTTTGTTGAAATTTATTTTTAAAAAACTGAATGAACTGTCATCTGTCTGTAAATTTCAGTATAATATAATATATTTAAGTTTTTCTTCTATTAAAATAAATCGAAACTTTAATTTTCTAGATTTCACTTTAACTCACCACTTTTTTTATCGTTATCTACCGAAGCTGTTTCTTTTGAACGCGATTACCAATCTTTGCACGATCATATATTTCGGGCGTAACTTTGAGCGAGTATATTAATTCAAGAATTTTTCGTCTCGATTCAAGACAATTACCCTCTTCAAAATTATATTCTTGGTTCAAGAATTTTTCTCTTGAATCAAGTTAATTTTTTTTCTGTGTATCTGATCAGATCTGATCATTTTTTCCCGGGTGGGCCAATTATAAGTTTCAATTTAATTCGACATTTTAAAGTAGGTGAAAATCACGTTCAAAGATTCCGTTACGCATATACAAACATAACAAACTAATAACAGTGTGTTTAAAAGTAAGTTAGTTTAATTTTTTTTTCTTTCAAAGCAGTGTAAATTTTATAAACATTACACTGTATTCATTGCAACATCCAGACATTTAAAATTTAACAGTAATTCTACGTTTGTGACGTAAATACGTTTTACTGAATTATTTTATTGAATACATAAAAAAGTAAACTGTTTTTCTTAAAAATATGTACAATAGAACGAAAAACATAAATTTGTAACAACAACGTAAGTATATATAATATACAACATACATAAATCAACTTCAACAGCAAATGTAAAAACAATCTTAAAATAGAATATAACACAATGTGGACATTTTTTAAAATAAATCACTCACACATAAACAATTATGGGTATCCATAGAAAGACAATGGTTCATTGTGTGAAGACCAGTGCTTGTTGTATTCAACGAGTGACTTTTCTACTGGTCTTTCCACTATTTTCTCTATGAATACTGGTTTCTCCACGTACTCAACATATCTAACAGGGGGTGGAGGAGCAATGTAAACATGATGTACTTCTGGCGAGTAGTGATACCCAGCTTTATACCTAAATAAATAGATAACAATACTTTAGTATTTTATAAAATTTAAAAATTGTCAAATAAATAATTAATATTTTACCCTTTGGCGAGTCCAAGACCAAGTCCAAATAACCCTGCACCAATAAGCTTCTTTTTTAATAATAGAGTTCTCTTATGCCGAACATGAAGTTCTTTGGTGTCACTTTCAATAGGTGAGTTCGGAGAAAGATTTTCCAATTCATTCGTTACCGCCGGTTGCGACTGTACAGCAGCCCAATAGAAACTTATTAAAAGTAAGATTGGTAAAATGTTCATCTACAAAAGATAACAAATTAATATTTTTTCCATATAAATATTTATATAAAATTAGAAAATTTACAAAATCAAAAAGTGTACGCCCCACTTGCTTACTTTGAAATAAATTTATCATGAAATAATTTTATTGCTTTCACAATCGTATTCAAGAAATCCAATTTTTAAATAATAGTATGTGCATTCAAAATATTAAAAAAAATCTTTTTATACTATCAACAGTCAATATTATGTTTCTGCGAATCTTTTTCTCTGACCGGATACACATGATATAGTGCTAGTGAATGAATAAATTTATGAATGAATGAATAAATGAATGAATGAATGAATGAAGACTAGATTTATGGAGAAAGAGTTAGATTTAGTAATCAATCGTGTGTGGAACGTAAAGCAATGACAAACGGAGCCCAGCTTGATTGACGGCATCACAAATGGTTTTTCAATTATATTTTTAGATTTTGAGATTCAAATTCTTAATGAAAAAAATTTTTAAGATAAAAAATTGAATTAATATAATACATATATACTGATAAAAAAATTAATTTGATTCAAGAGAAAAAATCGTGAGCCAAGAATGATTTATTAATTCAAGATTGTTTTGCGTGATTTTAGACAAAGAAACTGTTTTAAATGATGTTCTCAGTTCGAAATGTTTCCTCTTGAATCAAGTTAATTTTTTTATCAGTGTACATCGCGTCAAAAAACCCTTTACCAAATTGTATATTCTTTTGACTTTATAAATAAAAAAGAGATAAAATTCTTTTATTTTGTTAATTTATCAATAGACATTGTAGTAAATCAAGAAATTAGAGATTTTTCCAAGCCAACATATACCTTAACGTAATCACCTTATTTTCATTAAGAGTTAACATTTTTTTTAATTAAAGCAAAAAAAGCATAAACATTTTTGTTACCAATTCATTTTAGACATTTTAAATTAAAAATAATTTTAAAAAATTTTTTTAAAGCCTTATATATAGTATTCCATGCGATCCTACAGTTTAACTTTTTTTTAAACTACACGATGAAGAAAAAAATCTGAAAAACAGTTGACCGACAGGACATCCCTATAGGACTTCCCGCTTTTTTCGAGCTTGAAATGCTCAAAAATCATTCTATTGGTTTAGTTTGAACTTTCCGAGTTCAAAAATTCAAAAGTTATATCAAAAAAACAATTATTTAGAAATTTTTAAATGACTATAACTTTTGAATACTTCGTTAGATTTTGATTTACTTGGCGTCATTCGACGGAGTTTCTCAAGTACAGAAATTGTTTAAGAAGTCTTGAGTCCATGGATCGAAGAATTTAAAAGTTATACAAAAAAAAAACGATAATTTAGAAATATTTAAATGGCTATAACTTTCGAACGCGTCATTCGATTTTGACTTACTTGGCGGTATTTGACGCAGTTTTTAAGTTAAAAGAAACGTGTCTGAATACTGGATTTGATGAGTGAAATATTTTGAAAGTTATTTTGCAAAAACTTAAGGAAATTTTTTTTTTGTTTTTATTTTTTGAATATCTTTGAACCGGCTGGACCGATTGATTTCAAAATCTAATCCAGCTTGAAGTCTCAATAAACACTTTTGAACGCCGCGTCGTTCATCTTAATCGGTTCATTTGTTCTCAAGATATCGTACGACAAAATTTTATTTACATACATACATACATACACGGCCGGACGCCCAGCCAGAAATAGTCGCAACGGCTTCCTAAGACCTCAAAATGTGGATATCTGATAAAAACTCACATTCTCAAAATCAGACCGAAATCTATAATTTCCTACTTTTGAAAATTATTAATTTTCAAAGCGGGAAGTTAAAAAAATACAATTATTATTGGAAAACTAATTCGTTCGGGGATGTAAATTTAAAAAAAATTTTTAAGCTGAAAAATTATAAGTACTTGATTGAATTTATTTTTCAGATTGTAACTTTTCATAGAAAAATTGTGAATCAAGATTAAAATAGGACTAATAAACTTTTCTGACAGGTTCACAGTTCACTTTTTCACTTCTAGTGGACTTTTGGCGCTAATTTTTCTCATAAAGCTATTTTTCAATTCTGCTTATACAAATATCAACTTTAAATACAATTTCTATTCGTATTGATAATTATTTTTTTAAATAAAAAATAATTGACCGAAATAATAAATTTAAATGAAACAATTCTGAAGATATTTAAAAATAATCCATATTTATTTGATTATTTATCACTATTATCGGGTTAGCACAATAATCTTAAAATAATATTTTAAAAAGCTATTCATTTAACCGGTTATGTTTATCTATAAGCTTTGAGTATTCACCTCGATAAAATGTGGTTCAATTTATCTACCTTGCACTTATACCTGTCACTGAGTGTTTGAGATTAAAGCGAATACCATTTGATTTTATATACTCGAACATTGCTACCCCTACCTATAAGCATATGCGTAATCATAATGAAATCTTCAAACTTGTATAATGGACATGGCATGTTGCGACAAGTGATTCCTTTTGATTCAATGTTGCCCACGTGCACGTAACCGCGTTTTTAGTAAATATGAAAATTTAAGTATCTAATTAAACTTTCTGAGCAACTTTTGTTATTGATTATACTACTAATTCAACTTTTCTTCTATTATCCTATTATAAATAGCAAATAAAATGTAAAAAATAATAATAATAATAACGTTCGATCATTGAAAAAATAAAAACTTAGTCATGCACTATATTCGTGCTAGAAAACAAAAGTAATGATTGTGAAAGTCACGTAAATTTCGTGAGCACACACTTTCCATATAAAATAAGCATTAAACATTTTTTTTTTTTTATACAATTTTAACCTGTTTATTTTGTAATTCCAGGCGCAAGCTTATACGTTGAATAGCATGCGACATGACAAAACGGTACTCATCGATCGCAATAATTGATGCTAAATACAAAAAAGAAAGTGAGAGTATATTAGAAAGAATAAGACTCAAAAACATAACGGTACATGTCATTCAAATTTTTTTTTTATTACAAGTATAAATTACAAGAAATGTTACTTTTTTATAATACATTATTTAAACAATTTTCTAAGTTATATTGTGTAAAATATTTATCGATTTGATGAAATATTTAATTCACATTTCATCTTAATGTTTTTTAGAAGTTCTGTTAGAATCTTCTGGACGACAAACTTTTTTTTAAATTAATTTGTTAACAGCACCTGTAAAAAGTTAAAAAAAAAACCACATTTATTTTTTGTTATTTATCGTGTAAAAATAATATCATTTTAGGGCCAGTTTTTCAATCTGGGATAAAAATAATATTATTATTGCCACAATATTTATAAATATGAAATATGTAGAGATATTTTAATATTGAATAAAATTTTATCCCGAATTGAAAAATTAGCCCTTAAAATCTAAAAATTCATTAATTCAGTCAAAACAAAAAAATAAATCTCATATCAAGTTAGAAAAATTTCATTATATTAGTAAGTAAATTTTTTTTTGTTACTAATAATTATATATGATTATTTTATAAAATAGTCTTCAATATGAATGACCTAGACCAACCCCGAAAATTCCGATTTTTTCAATCTCAAAGAGCTTAGATTGATTCTTAATTTATTGAGTTTTTCAAGCTTAAAGACTACAAAATTACGAAAAAATACTATTAACTTCCCGCTACGAAAATCAATGATTTATTTTTTATTAATTTTCGGGTAGCAGAGTCTTTTGAATCAACCTAAAATTTGTCTATTCTCATTTCTTTATATTTTATTGATATCATACTGAAATTAGCAGATATCTGAGGATTTTATTTTTAAATAAATTATTATTAAAAAAAATTATATTCAAACAAAGAAATGATTGCTCACATATGCTATCTTTACGTTAACATGTTTTTATCCATAAGTATTTATATATTGTCGTTGATACTACAATAAATACCGCGTAACTAGCTTTTTCCATAAGACCTAATTTTCACTCTTATTTCATTCCAAGTTTGGTCTTATGGGAAAAACCGGTTATGAAATATTTATTATAGTATCACCGACAATGTATAAATACTCTTATAAATATATGTTTTTACATGATGTATTCTGTAAAAAATTGGAAGTGAATTTTACTCTCATCACTAGGAGTACTGGAGTGAAGTAATAAAACACTCGGCGTACGGAGTTTTTTTTCAGCAGAGTGATTTCGGAATAAATGTGGATTTTAATCCAAAAAACATTTTTCGATTAAAATAAATTTTTATTTAGCTAAAACAAGTTTTCTATGACAAATTTTTTTTTGTCAGTATAAAAAAAATTCAAATTTGAAAAAAAATATTTTTTGTCAATATGGGAAAAATTAAAATTTTGACCAATATTCAAATTCCTAAAAAAATCTAAATTTTGAAAAAATTTTTAATTTTCAAAAAAAAGTTTTTTTTTTAATTCGTAAAAGGTTATGCTAATTTTAATTTACAAAATCTGTAAATAAGCATTTTATAATTTTTAAACGAATACCTAACTATTTTTTTATTTTTATTCAAAATAAAAAATATAAATAATTTACCCTGTACAGTTTTTTTTATTAATGATATGAATAAAATCATTTTCTGAGTGAATTTTACTACGAAGGACGTAAATTAATTGAAAGTTATTTACTCTGCATTCATGCTGCAAAATTTTTACAGTGTATTCCTACGCCTTTCCCCAGTATCAATTCCATAGTGTATTTTTACCACTTTATTAATGATTTTAATAATTCCATTTCCTTTCATAAGTCATTGTATGAACTACGTTTTTGTACAACTCATAATATAAAGCATTGAAATATTTCACTACCAAAACAAATTTTTTTTTCAGCAATTTTTAGCATAGATCCAATGCAATTTTTTATGTTGACATCATTTCAATTTTTAAAATAAAAAAAAAATTAAAAGTCGAGTACTTGACAGAAAATAAATTTAATGTTGCAGTTAGGAGCTTTTTAGAATCTTTCAATGAATATTTTTCAAACTAATTTTGTTTCGTAGAATGTTCACTACTTTAAAGTTATTTAAATAACAATTTTTAAATTAATATTTATCAGGAATATATAATTCACTGAGGCTAGTTGTTTCAATTAAAATTAAATTCTATTTTTACGTAATAAACATTGAATATCTGGTTATAAAATAATTTTTTTATTAATTACTGTAAAAAATATATTAAATACAGTGAAATTTCATGGAATTTATGTTATACCAATCTACTAATAGTTCTCGTGGTTGAAATCAAGGGTTCTGGACTCTAGAAATATTTTTATATGAGATAAATTAGTTTGTAAATTTTTTATTTTTTTGATTTCTCGCTTTGAAAATTGATAATTTTCACTAGTAGGAAGCTATTGATTTCGGTCCAATTTTGAAAAGTTGAGTTTTCATCAAATTCCCACGTTTAGAATAGAAATGTTGATTCAATATCTCATGTTTAGAACTGACTTGAATGTGTGGGTATTTTTTTTTATGATTTTATTCTTAAAAAAATTGTGGTGACGTTAAAATGAAATAATCCTATTAATCAAATAGACCACCGACAGATTTAAATTTAGGGGCATATTAGTTACCTAAAAATTTACGAAATTGTTTTTTAT
Organism: Cotesia glomerata; assembly: GCF_020080835.1. Classification (NCBI taxonomy): domain Eukaryota; kingdom Metazoa; phylum Arthropoda; class Insecta; order Hymenoptera; family Braconidae; genus Cotesia; species Cotesia glomerata. The sequence continues at coordinate 11,670,306 of NC_058161.1, forward strand.
TTTCTTTTCTTCCATAAGAAACTCTTAAAGAGGGTTTTATTGAAAACAAATTTTCAAATTTTAAATCTAGATTTTTTAATTTGATTAATTTTATGCTAAGTCCAGTAAAGTTGACTGAATAAGAAAAATTAAAAGAGTGGCGCACAAGATCGATTAATTTTCTTTCTCTCCTATGAAAATATGTTAGTTTATCATGTTTAAAAAACTCTCAAAAGATCAGCTCGTACAAAATTTTTTAGGTGTCGCTCAAGATTTTTTTTCATTTCAAACGTGACAGATAAACATTTATTAAGTAAAAACATAATAATTATTTTTCATGTCTTTCATTCGTGTCTCGTGCTTTATTTATTTTCTTTACTCTATCAAATTGACAAAAAAAAATTGAGTATGTTGATATCCATATTCAAAAGTCGCTCGAAAAAATTTTAAGTACTCTACTTTGAAAGTTTATAGAATCTTGAGAGAACCTTAAAAAATTTTTTATTAAACTGATTTTTGGGAAGGACTCTCAAAGCATGATAAACTGAAATGATTTCATAGGAAACTCGAAAAAAAATATTCGGTTTTTTGCGCCACCTTAGTGCTACAATACCTACAGTACTACAATACTACAGTACTGGCTCTAAATAAGCTTTCAAACTATTTCTAAACTTACTCTAAGTTTTTGAAAATGAATAATTATTGGACCGAAAAAATTAAATGATTATATTTATACTGATGATAAATTAATTAAGAAGATTTTAATTAATTACACTTCAAGACTAGTAACTATCATAAAAGAACTATAATCATTTTCTTTATGTGTAATTTATACAAAATGTACTTACGGATTGGGTGCTTTAGCAACGCAAGGTGGACCATAATGATCGCAAGGTTGTGGAAATATATTTCCTTCAAATTCTCCATGTAAGTGTCCGTGTGCACCTCCGTGTGCACCTCCGTGTGCACCTCCATGCACGCATCCGCGTGAACCTCCATAAGTTCCCACATATCCTAAATGGCCGCCGCCACCACCACTGTTAGGAAGATGACTGATAAGATATGAAAAAAAAAATAGTTAGATTAAGAAAACAATAATAATAAGTTATAAATAAAATACATACTTTGCGAGTTTGTATACTGCAGCACCTGCAAGACCACCACCGGCAAGACCACCAACAAGGCCAGCACCAGCACCAGCACCAGCACCTAAAATAAGAGCTTTCTTCGCCAGTAATGATCCTCCCAAAAATTTAGCTTTAGCTAAAAGCAATCCCCGTTTCTGTCTAGTATGTTCTTGTACACTGTCTGATTTTTCTGCTACAAAATTGAAGGATCTAGTGGCAGCATATCCCATCGAACAGAATGCGATTAGCAAAATAATTATTTGTAACAACTTCATCTAAAAATGAATAAGAAATAAATAAATAATACTCTTAAACAATTCCATAAATTAAATATAATTGTTAAAACTGATAATTAATATACGAACATTTGAGAACTTATAAAAAGATCCAGAAAAATGAGGAGTTACAGAATTCGTAGGTGGCTTTTATATAATATGATCGGTGTCCCTTCCACTAAAAAGAAACGTAAGGACACGTGCGACAAGATTATCTACATACTTGATGCGATTCTACAACTTAACGTTAAAAATGAGCTATTCCACTAGGTGTTTCTTCTCCCCACTAATTTAAAAACTAAAAAAATTTTTTCTCGGAATTTCAGGGCGGTCTGTTAGATCCGGTCTCATATGAATTGATACAATAGATGAAGACTTAACCCAGTGTTAATTTTAATTTATTCAAAATTTTCAACAACTAATTGTTTTTACTACTTTTAATTTAAAGATATCAATCAACAAAATTATTTTTTACTGTCATACGCTTAAAATCTTATACTCGATTAAATTCAGCTTCAAAATAAAAAAAATTATAATAATACTAATATTTTTAATTGTTCAAGTTAAATATTTTAATATTTCACATAATATGTAATTGTTTGTATAGGAAACTATTTTAAGATCATAAAAATTACCAGTATTCTAATCTACCCAATTTTTTAACCGGTATTTTAATTAATTTAAACGGTATATCACCTGCTTCATTTAAGCCAAGAATCTAATTGAAAAAAAAAAATAATACAATAATTCGTCAATAACTGGCTTATATTGGTCAGTAGATACTTTAGATTATTGATTTATGATACAATCGCAAAATACATCTTAAGTTAATTTAAAAAAATGTTAAAAATTAATTTTATCATGAATGTTATAAATCACCTTTAATAGCGCATTCGATGATCTCATCTTATGTGTGCCGAAGGTAAGTGCCCGGAGAAACATCCGGGTATTTTAGCTTGATTCGGTGATATTGAATTTTTAACAATAAAAATGAATACAAATTAACAGTATTACAGAGGTCCTAACTTTAAACATCTATACCTATAGAGAAAACTTTTTTTTTTTTATATTACAGAAAATTCGAGTTTTTTATTTCGCAATATTTATGACATCACTGTCATTTTTTTTTTTTATTCATGACAGTTATAAAATAATCTGATTTTTTTGTTTATAGTTTTATCGTTTGTCGAAAACTTAGTTGACAAAAGATCATTAAAATTAAATTTTCAAAAATAATAAGAAGAAAATACAAGAATTAAAGTATGATGAATAAAAAAACCCAGCTGAAAAAGCAACAAATTTTAACACAAGAAATTATAGTGGCTTTAAAAAATATCAAGCCTTCTTATAGGAACTGGAAAAATATAATGATAAAAGTAAATATGCTGAAGATGAAACACCGCGTCGAGGTCATTAAAAACACGTTTGACCACGCCCTAGACATCAAAGAGTACTGGTAACAATACTTTATTTTTAAAAATTTAAGACTAAGCGGAATTATGAAAAATAAAATCTTGATTTTCTACATTCCTATTGCCATATTTTATTTTTTAATCTTCACTAATGACTTTTCTTTATAAAAAAATAACAATACAGTCAAAATTTTATACTAATTTGTTTAAATGAGTGTAAATACCAACTTCAAGATAATGCCAATCAGCATCTAAAAATAATAGAATCATTTGAAAAAATCCATCAATTGAAATTGGAAACAACGTATATTGATTATGAATTTATTTTGAATTTACTCCTTCAAGAATATGACACCAGCTTTACAAAAGTAATTGCCCTACAAAATGATAATGAGGCTTTAATTCGTACTATAATATTTAAAGAAGATTATGATAACAAAGTAATGCTCCATGATATGAGAAGTGAAAGGAGTTGTACGATTTATTAACACAATTACAAATGATATTAAATATTTTCTTGCGGTGGTGTAAAATTATGAATTATTATTGCTATTTTTTAGTCAAACTCAAAACTCTTCGACATCGTGATCACGATTTCTCAAAAATAGAAATGGTACGATTGGAAGAAAAAGTATCTTCAGCTTGGATCTTATTAACAACTATGTTGTTCAAATATTTGAAAGGTTTTTTTCCAGTAAAAAACTTAAAATTACTGAAGCTTATCGCGTGAGAAGTTAAATAATTTTTGAGTAATTGTAGGTCTTTGTTAGAAACATTTTATATATAAAATAGCTATGAATTCTGTATAGAATTTAAGAGATAGTATTTTTATGATTTCGGTTTCAATCTGTAAAAATTTCACAAATTTTAACAATATGCATGTCGCGTTACTAATTCCAAAAGGGCATATCTCATAATATACGGCCTTTTGGCCTTACAGAACCAAAAGGGCGTATATTTTGAGATACGTTCTTTTGGCATTAATAACGCGATATATTTATAGAAGTCATAAAATCTGATTCTAGTTATTGTTATATTTTCATAATTATATATTTTTGACAAAGATAAATTGCGATATGATCGCGCAAAACTTGAGTTCTTGAATCTTCAGTGGTTTTTTGGATTTATTATTTTAAGTTTTTATTTATATTATCAAATACACAAATTTTTAGATAATCAATATCGCCATATACGTTATGAAAATCAAACCGAAAAAAATAAAATAAATCAAAAAATTATTGTTGAACATTTAACACAAGTGACTCATTTACTTGGTTTTATCACTACATTTCAAAGGAAAATTGTAGAATTATATCATAAACCTAATGAGCAAGTTTTAAAATTTACGTCCACTAAAGATTTACTTCTTAATAAATATAATTCGATGGACAAACAATATAAGAAAGGTATATAACTTTACGCAAGTGGTAGAAAAAAATTTTAATTTGATAAATTTATCAGATCGAGAATTGGATCATTTTCTATTAAATTTATTTGTAAAGCAGTACATTTTTACAATAAAAAATTTACAAAATTTAACAAAGAAGAGTCAATATCTCTTATTCCTCATTCGGGCATGTAGAAAGTTTCAAATGCACTCAGAGAAATCGCTTCCCGTTCAAGATGGACAAGTAAGATACTCTAACTTAGTATTGATACTTTTTATTTAATCAATTATTCTAATTAATTTCACTTCAGTTATATGGAAAGCTTGATAATTTAGAATTTTTTTGGTATAAAGTGAACACGGCAAATTTATTATTAAATAATTTGAAAAAAGAAAAACAATGTTTACTAGAAAAATGGTGCTATTTATGTGAGAATTTAAAATTTCGACTAGTAAATTAAATCGTTTTTTTTTTTTTTTTTTTTTTTTTAATTAAACTAAAAATTTGGTGAGTCATTTATTCAAGTCTCTACAAACAGAAATTTATCTCAAAGTTATTCGATTAAAACATTATTATCGTTCCCGAATTTGTTAATTGTATTACTTAAAAATAGATAAATAAAAAAAAGATTCAACAAAAAAAAACAAAAAATTATTTTATTTTGTATTATATAATAAATTGCTATGTAATTTATTAATTTATAAGTTAATACTTAATCATTTAATATTAATGACTTTTTTTATAAAATGATAATTCCTATTTAATGCAATTTGAGTGATAAATGAGAATAAGTCACTTAAAAAAACATTTAGTACTTTTTATCAATTAACGTGACGCTTTTTGATTTGATGCAATATGCGATAGAAGTTTGCTGCCTGCTAAGAACGTTGTAATGCCAAGCCCAAGAAGATATTGTAGTGTCACAAACATATTGAGCTTTAACCAGAATATTCCGAAAAGTACAAAAATTCCTAAAACAAAAAAAAAAGCTTAAATCAAAACGAAAATTTAAATATGATAGCCTCATTTTTACTCTTTGCTCCATTTGAAATAAATAACTTAAAATTTATTCTGAAGATAAAGCATCCACTATAAAGAAAATATTTACTAATAAATCTATGATATTTAATTTTAACTGGCAATAGTTCTTCAGGTTATATTAAGGAAATCCAAGTACCCTGCTAGTGTAAAGAATGTCTAAAAAAAAAATAATGCGTAGAAATACTTTTGTTATGCATTTTAAAATTAATTTTTAAATTAATTAATAACATTTTTGAGGAAATTTCCGAAAAATTTACGCATTAAATAAATATAAACATTTAATAATTACTTAATTGACTAAAAAAAATATAGCACTATGAATTACCGGTAAACACTTGACAACACCGCAACAGTTCCCTAACCTAGAAATTTATTTGTTTGTAAACATGTCTCAGATAAACCAGCATAATTTGCGAGCGCATTTTAGAAAATTTTCTACGTTTTATTAAAAATACTAAAAAAAGAACATACGAGGGCACTATATAATAAATTTAAAGTTCACTAACAAAATTCGACGGATTGGGGTCGAAGAATAGTTGAAATAAGTACACTTGCCAAAGAATTGTGGTGTTTTAAATGTGACATTCCCTTATCTCTTAAAAATATTCAGAGTGAAAAACAGTTTGGTTTATCAAATATTTTTTGTATTAAATTGGGTACACATGTATATTTTTTTATAAAGAAATATATAATTTGATTTATATAATCCTGTTAATTAAATTATATTCATTACTCATCGATTAAATGATTTCTAACTTTTAATTGTAAGGGCCAGTTTTTCAATCCAAGATAAAATTTTATCAGAGATAAAAGTACTGCGAATATAATAATAATAAATAAATAATTCAGCACAGTGATATTGCATAGAGTAGTTCTCCCTGAAACAGTCACTTATTTTTAATTAAAATAAATAAACATTAGTCGCATGTCACAGAAATATTAATCTCCAACTGTGACAACTTGCTGATTGTAAATAAATAAAATAATAATTAGGAATACGCACGGAAAGAACAATAACTCATTGTACATCCTCGTATAGTACATATACTTCGTGGTATTTGTAGTGAAAAAAAATTTCAGACTATAGTCAATATCCTTCAAAGTATACTAAATTATTTTTGGACTGTACTCAGTGAAGTCTTCGATTTAATCGATTAATTTTTCTGGTTATATCGCGTAAAACTTCACGGGATATAATCTGAAAAATTATTTCGTGTAAATTAAATTATACTCGGTTGAAATTTGGATTATGCCCACGGTGACTCCGCCATTTTTTTTTCTAGCGCCTGCGCGTAAAGTGCTGTTTATAATTTGTGAGTTATAGTCAATCAGCATATTGGACATTAATTAAAATATAATCAGTGAATTATATGAGTGTGACTATTTATATATTTTGATATGTAAAAATTTTTTTGCCCTCCGGGCGGAAAGTGGCAACTTTCGTCCCGCTGCGCTAAACTAAGTTGCCGCTTTCCGCCTTCGTCGGACAAAAAAATAGTATACACTCCTCGGGAAGTAAATAGAAAGCCTCAGATCACATGTTTGTTGACCTCGGCTTCGCCTCGGCCAACAATTACATGTGATCTGGAGACATTTCTTACTTTACTCCTAGGTGTGTAATATACTATTTTGCTCGACGGGCAGAAAGCGTCAACTTTCGGCCCGCTGCGCTAAACGAAAGTGCCGCTTTCTGCCCGTCGAGCAAAAAAAATAGTATACACTCCTCGGGAAGTAAATAAGAAAGCCTCAGATCACATGTTTGTTGACCTCGGCTTCGCCTCGGCCAACAATTACATGTGATCTGAGACATTACTTTACTTCCCTAGGTGTGTAATATACTATTTTGCTCGACGGGCAGAAAGCGTCAACTTTCGGCCCGCTGCGCTAAACGAAAGTGTCGCTTTCTGCCTTCGTCGAGCAAAAAATAGTATACACTCCACGGAAAGTAAATAAAAGCCTCAGATCACATGTTTGTCAACCTCGGCTTCGCCTCGGCCGACAATTACATGTGATCTGAGACATTTCTTACTTTACTTCCCTAGGTGTGTAATATACTATTTTCTTAGCCTAACATTTTTAAGTTCGAAGAGTCTAAGAAAAGAAAAAAATTTTTAACCCCAAATTATCGGAAAAATTGTGCTTTAATGTTCCTTAACCCGTCAGAACTCACGTGAATTTTAGTTTCTCACTTGCACTACAGCGCCGCTCTATAAGTCGGATGTTGTTGCGTGAGCAAAATGCTCATAACGTGAGTGCTGACGGGTTAAATGTTTTTGATGTATGTAATAATTATTAAAACAATATTTGACTAACCTAATATTTAAAATACATAATAGATATGATAATGCTAAGTGCGCAGGCGCTAGAAAAAAAATTGGCGGAGTCACTGTGGGCATAATCCAAATTTCAACAGAGTATAATTTAATTTACACGAAATAATTTTTCAGATTATATCCCATGAAGTTTTACGCGATATAACCAGAAAAATTAATCGATTAAATCGGAGACTTCACTGAGTACAGTCCAAAAATAATTTAGTGTACTTTGAAGGATATTGACTATAGTCTGAAATTTTTTTTCACTACAAATACCACGGAGTATACTATACGAGGATGTACAGTGGGTTATTGTTCTATCCGTGCGGATGACCCTGAAGGCCATCCCTGCAACTTCCCGCTAATTCCATATCTAAGCGCTTGAAATTGCACTTGTAACGTTATCGAGCTCTTCGAGCTTCAAATTACAATTTATGTGTTATTTTGAGCTCTCCGAGCTCAGAGCGGTCGCTGTTCTATGCTTTTGAGCTCTTCGAGCTCATATCTTGCGTTTGTCATATCTATTATTAATCTATGATTATGTTAATTAATTTAAAATAATTTAAATGACACAATAAGAGGTTATTATTATTTTTATGATATATTTATTTTTTATTTAAATAAATGACCAAATTCATGAAGAATTAACTGAGAGCAATATCACGTCGCTAAATTATTTATTTTTTTTTTTTTTTTTTTTATTATATTGACAGTACTTTTATCTCGGATAAAATTTTATCCCGGATTAAAAAACTGGCCCTAAGTATCTTTGTATTTTTAACTTACTTTATTAAAAAAAATATGTTTACTGTCTAACTAAAATGACTAAGATTTTCTAGCATTTAAAAAATCGCGGTTACTTATGCGCCGGGTAACTGCGCAAGCGGTGTTGCCAAGTCAAATACAAGAATTTAAAGAACGGAAGTTCCTTGTGACTTTTCATAAAAAATATAAAATATCTCCGTAAAACGTTCGGAAACCTAATTTTTTTATTGTTTTAATCGAAAGCTTATTAAATTTTCTATCAAATTCAATGAAAAAATAATTTTTTTTAAATCGTTAATTGCATTAAATTCTTAACCAAATACACGACTGGTGAAACCTCCATTTAACTACATGTAAAAATTACAATTCTCAAACCTAATTATTTCATTAAATATCCCGGAAACCTACTGTTTTTAAATTTTTTTATTGATTATTAGACTATGTAGATTAAATTTACAAATTTTCAGGAAGTTTTAAAAACTTGACTACTTCGCGTGGATCTCCTTAACAGGCGAGACCATCTTTTTCGCGCTTTGCTCTTACGGAGTTCAACGGAACTATCTCTGTCGCTCTCTCAACAGCAGAGCAATTGCAGTTTCGATTGGTTTCACGAAACGAATGAAATTTTGGAAAAAAACGCTTTGTGGTGAAATAGTTTATTAAATTATCTATTATCTCTAAAAACGTTTTTTCAAAATTTCCATTCGTTTCGCTAAACCGATTGAAACTGCAATCACTGGTCTCGGCTGTTAATTTGAATACTTAAGTCTTGAAATTAGAACTTATGATAATTTAAATAGAACTGGAATTCAAATTCGCGCGCGCAAGCGCGCGCCTGACTATACAATTTGCATATATTTTCATGCTTATGATATATTCGACCAATCACGTTACGAATAGTATGCTTACATGATATATTTTCATATTTTTCATCTAAATTATAAGAGTGGATTTAGTTTGGAATTCATCGATTGAAAAGATTTTGATACATTGAGAAAATTCTTTCCTCCTACTTCGTTTATGAACTCTCCCCCAGAAAGTATACATTTCGCAGCATTCCGAGACACAAACATGAAATACTGGCTAATAATCCGGAAGATTATTCTTTTCTAGAAACCTCGTGGTAGCCAACGGGTTTTCTGACCAAACGAGATTTTTAGACTTGAATAAACAGTATAGTATACTTTCTCCTCTTAGATGTAAGTATCATATCAAGGGTTCGACATTTTCAACAAAAATTTCAGAACTTTTACAAGCATACAATAATTTGCGTGTCTTAACGAAACAAAAATTCTATTATATACTCAAAATTGAGTTGAAGAAAAATTAGAAAATTGCTTAAATTGGAATACTTTCAAAAAAAGAATTGATATGAAAATTACTTTTTTGCAAATCATGGCATTTAACTTACTTTTTTGCTTATAAATATTTTAACAAATAACTTACCACCTAATCCAAAGTGAAAAATTATTGCACTCAGAGAGTATGGAAATTTGGAAATATTAACATCTAATGTTGCCCATAAAATAAATAAAAGCAATAATGGAGCTAAACAAAGGCCAGTGAATACGTTTGACATAAAAACTGGTGGTCTCTTTTCAGGTTCTCGGAACATATGCTGAAATTTTAATAATAATTATTATTGATATTAATGTTGTGATTTTTGTTATGACACTTTAATCTTAACTAGATATAATATTGATATTAAAAATAATAAAATATAAAAAAATGTTAGCTTATATTCATGATGTATCATTAATAGATAACAGATACAATAATATAAACGAAGCTTTTTTACTTTTTCAGTGGTTTGGAAGTAACAAAAATATGAATTATTGTCACCAATGAACACTGAATTATATCTATATATTTTTGTTTACATGATTCTCACCTTTATTTCTGACTTTGGTGTAAATATTGCAGAATTTTTACTGTATCCTACAAATTTATTCATATTTACAACTTCATTCCCTGTTTGTTCGGGGAATTTTAAATCTACAGTTGCTACACGCCATTGGAATGAATTGTTAAGGACCGCATCACCAACAATCAAATCAACGTCATATTCACCAGAATAATAACCAAACGTTTGAGCTTCACTTCCGACAGGCATTTCAAACTTATAAATATTCGAAGCATCAGGCTCTGCCACAAAGATAACTTCATGAAGTTGTTTTTCTTCAACAGATTTAATAAGCTTTGACAATCTTACAAAAGCTTGATGTACACGCATCGATTTACTGTTTGTAATGTCTAACAAAGAAAATTTCATAACCAGTTTTTGTTGTGAATCAGCTTCAATTTTATGATCGAGTTTCTTCGGATAAGTAATTCTGAAAATAAATTATTTCAATATTGATATTTTTCGCATTAATACATCAAATGTATTGATTGCAAACAATATTTTGTTACTTGATTAATTTTGACTGAGTTGTTTGATCAGCATCACCAGTACCAATTTCTAAATAGTTAAGTTTGACTTCAGATAAAACTTTAACTGTTACAGTAGTCGAAACTGATCCTGCTTGAATTGCTACTTTGTAAAATCCCCGATGAGGTTTAATATTCATGAAATTCATCGTAAAAATAGTTCTGTTGATAGAAAAAAAAAAAAAAAAAAAAAAAACATTACATTTTCATTTTTTTTAGTAACATAAAAATTATTTTAATAAACATTCAATAATCATCAGTAATATTCATTTTCTCCACTTTAAATGCAGAAGAACGAAAGTTTTAATCTACATCATTTGCAAACAATGCATCAAAAAAATTAAAAAAAAAATGAGAAGTTGACAAAAATGACATCAAATTCTTATTTTGTAAAATTACTGCTTGAAAAGAAAGATTCAAAATTCAAACATAATTTTAGAATTCGGTAATTAGTGTTTAAACGAAATAAAAAAAATTTTTTTCTGGTTTAATAACGACTTAAAACAATATTAAAAAAACATGAAATTTATATAATAACCCTTAATCTATTTATTATTTAAATAAATAAACTTTCAAGTATGATATAGTGTTGATTAGAAAATTTTTATCAATATTGTTAAATTCAAGAAGTTAACTGATAAATTTAAAGCTATGAATGTTAACTTACTTATCCTTTGGAGATGGAGTAAAGATTTTCTTACTGATAACAACAACGTCGTCGTCCAAACTCGTCGCAGAGTTCGCAATTACGGTAGGAACCGTTGGAAGTGAATTACCGAAGATATCACTTACTTTGATATTAACCAATGGTTGTTTAGCGGATACAGCGTTTTTCCCTTCGGCAAGCGTAATACAAATAGGCTTATTGAAATCATTATATGCAATAGTTTTTAATGCAGATAGTAGCATAGCAGCACCCTTAATAGACTGTACCAAATGTCTTGAGAGTAAGTAATTAGTAATTTTGACGATTTGTTCAGGAGTAACAGGTGGAGGTTTCTTTCGGGCAGCTGATAATTTAGCTATTCCAGTAACTAAAAGACCTGTAGATAAAAAAGAGAAAATAATTTTCTCTCTATTCACGTGATAGATATATAACTATGAATAAAAGCCTAATTGTTAAATATCAGTAAAATATATTTTCTCCATGATTATAACAGAAGAACGAAAGTTTTTATTAACATCATTTGAAATTAAATTAATGACATTTCAACAATTATTAACATATAAAAACTTACTTGTAACTGAAAGACCACCTTCAAATCGCAAAAAGCGACCGTCAATTTCATCAGCTTGAACAATAGTGTCTTCAATCTTATCTAGAGCAAAATCTCCAGCTGGCCCTAAGTTTGCAGCAATATGATAAATATAACCAACACTAGAAAATTATAAAATAGATTAATTTTCCTGATAAAATAATAGTTCCTGAATAAATTATCTGTTCTCAATTAAAATAGAACGCTTCTTATTCTTTAAAACATTAAGTAGCAAAAATACAAAAAAATTAGTTTGTAAAACAAGTGAAACTTCCCCGATATAGGCTTTTTAAAAAAAAAAATTTCAAACTTATTTTGTAAAAACAAATATTTCATGTCAAAGAAATTTTTATACATTTTAAACTAGTACTTTTCCCTTTGTTAACTGTCATTCTCATTGGGTCATATACCAGATTTATTATAGTGATCCGTATGATACACTACGTATCTTTAATTATTTATTTTTATATTTAAATGACTATATTTCATTAAGGAGGTATGGCGGCAAGAAAAAGACACCAATAAGTTATGGCTATTGATTTCTTTCTCACGCACTAGTGCTGCCTCTCTTTACAGCCTATCGCTCACTTACTTCCACTCACGTAAAATATCTAAAATCACTAACTTCAAACATTTCTTATAAAAACATGAATATCGCTCGTTTGGGTAATTTTTGATAAAAAATACTTGTTATAACTTCAATTAAATATTATCAGTTTTTCAAAAAAAATCCTAAGAAAAGTATGGTTGTTACTCAATAAAATGTTTACTTTAACTAAGGTAAAGGGCCCAGTTTCTGACACTCTAAGAGTGACGGCAGAGGTTATAACACAATAATTATTACAATATTTAATTGGAGTAAATAATTTTTGCATCATAAAAAAATTTAGAATTTATTGAAAAGATTATGAACGCGAAAGAATTATATGGGACCAGTTTATAATTTAAATTAATGTTTTAAACAGTAACGTTGTAGGACCTAGTTTCTGACACTCAAAATTTCTTGTGTTGTAGTTTCTGACACTGACGTCGACCCAGATTCTGACACTCATTTATAAAAATTATTCATTGTTGGTTAGGTTTACATTATTTAATTAAAATAAAATAAAATCATTCAATAAAAGATAAATTAAACTTGTATTATAATTAAAACACTTTTTTTATGTTAAAAAAAAATTTTTAATGTTAATTTAACTCTACGATTATAAATAAAAGCATATTATTATAATATATTAAGTATAATAAATATAAATATTTAAATATTTCATTGAAACGTCAACAACCAAATAACTTCGATAATAGGTTAAAATTCGGGTGTTAATAACTGCAGCGTTCTTAAAAAATCGACCTAGTTATTGACACCGACATTTTAATACATAAATGTCATTTAAAGTGATATATTATAATTAAAAACTAAATAATGTATAATAATTAACTAATTTAAATAGTTTTTATTATATTTTTATACTTATATGATAAATAGTTGATTGATTCGATAGACGAACACTCTTATGTATACTGCTTAGAATATAGCTTAAAAATGGCTTCCACAGTCACTCAAGACTTAAAGAATTTTTTTTATTAAGTTATTTTTTTTTCACGGTTGGAAATATAATTAATCACGTACATAGTTAATTAATTTTAATTTTAAAAAAATTTATAAAACTATTTAATTAAATGTTTTTTTTTTAATTCAAAATAACTTTAGAAGTGTCAGTAACTGGGTCAGTGTCAATAACTGGGTCTTTTACCTTACGGTCAGGATAGGAAATGCATGTTAAATGTACGATTTTTAATTGCTAATATTTCGAAAATTACCACCGCAAGGACTATTAAAAAAAATTTATTCGTATAGAGGACACTTAAAAGTACGCGTATTCAAAAATTGAAGAATATTGTAAGAAAAATTATTTTGCACAGTACCTCCTTAAGAATATAATTAATCATTTTTTTGAAAAAAAAAAGAGTAGGTATTTACAATATTTTCACTTACTTCAAAAAATTGTCATCTTTTTTCAACGCAGCTTGTAGAACTTTGACAACTTTTGATGTCGTAGATTGTGATAATTTCTGAGACAGAGCAACATACGCAGATATGGCATGATACAAGTCAGGAACTGTCGATGTATCTTTTTCTATCACTTCAGATAATATCTAATAAAAATAAAAATATAAATTAAATCATGAACAATGGGTTAAGGAATTTTATTAATAGAAAAAAAAAATTTGATTTTCATCAAAAAATAATTCTGACGATTCTAAATTGGGTATTTGCATGATTTTCCAATCCATTAAATAGTTATGTCTTATTATTTTTAAAAATTTTTGAAAATTTTTGAAAAAAAAATTTTTTTTTTTATTTATAAACATTTAAACTATTTAACAATAAAAAAATTGTTAAATTTTAAACGAATAGGTAGCTCTCTCTTGCGTATGTGACGTCATTGTGCATATTCCATTCAAATTTGTTGGCGCCAATCCACTCACAGAATGTTTATCAAAAAATCCAAAAATTATTAAACAATAATGAAATTACGTATCATGAAAATTTATACTCACAGGTTAGCTTTTGCGCCTTGCATTTCTGCAGATACAAAATTGGAGTTAGTAGCTAAGTAAGATGCGACCATAAAAGCATCAACACGAGGTAGATTATCGGATCGAGCTTCACTGAAACCAGGATCGACTTTTCTTCGAGGCATTTTTATTTCTTTTTAATTATTTATTGTCAGTTACTATCACCCCGTTCACATGTACCACTAGTACCACTCAGCATTTATGGTAATATAGAGTATAATCATAATATCTATGCTAATTATTCTTTTTAAAGAAAAATATTTATGCTACTTTCAGTAAATTTTAGTCTTAATGATAAAATATAACTAAACTCACTATAAATAAAAACCAACTTGAAACTTTTTTCAATAATTTATCATTCGTCGTTTATCATGCATTCAAATAACGCGCCAATAATATGCACAATGACGTCAGACCAATCACATCACGTTTTACATCACGTGATTTTTACATCATATTTGACCACTTTTATTTATTTATTTATTTAAAAATTATTTGTAAAAATTAAATTTTTTTCTTACGTAGGTATTTTATGTGTATCAAAGAATTTATTAACTGAACTTTATTTGCAAAATCATTTTCATGCAAATACCCAATTCAATTTCAAAGCAAACATTCAGTTTTTGTGGTTTGTAAGTTATTGCAATAACAGTATACATTTATCAGACTTCAAAGTGAAATCGTTTAAATTCGCAAGGATAATCATCCAATATTTTTCCGTAAACCAAGCTAGGTCAAAGTTAAATGCATTTTATTATTATTTCTGAAATTTAATTTAGAGCTCTGTATGTCATTTGCTACTTATAATCAATTTTTCAAGCCAGGTTTTCATAAAAAATCTGGTCTAAGAATTCGCCCTTGAAAAATCACATAGGGTTTCATCGAATTTTCATAAACTTAATGCTTTGCAGAATTCATAATTAATTTTCTCTAAAAAATTATTTTGAAAGCAAAAAAAATTTTTTTTTTTATGAAATCAAGATGGGGAATCGAATGATACTTTCAATTAAACCTTCAATTCTTTCTTACAATAAACATTTTTTTTCTACATATATAAATCATCAATTTCATGAGGACATGAAAAAAAATTTTGCTTAAAAATGATTCATTCAGAATTTTATGAAGACATTATTTTATACGCACTTTTGATAGTGAAGATACAGGCAACGATTGACAAGAACCAATACTCTGCCATGCAGATATGATGAAAAAAATTGATTCGGGAGTCATGTTAGAGTCCATTCCAGCATTTTTAATCAAGTATTTACACACATCCTGTAAATAAATTATTCATCCACGTTAACTTTTTTACTATATCAATACTAAAATTAAAATTTTTATAATGTTCGTTCAGTAAGACTAATCATAAAATCATATTTTATCAACAGATGCAGTTTTCATCATTTTCAAAGAAATACTTAAAATTTACTTAATGATAAAAAATAAATAATCTTTTATACCGAAGAGTTAGGAACAGCTTTATCCAGCAATTTGTACCCTAAGACAGCATAAAATGTAGATTGAACATCATTGAGTTGAAATCCTGGTTCGAGGACCTTTAGTAATCTAAGTTTATCATTTTCAGTTAAATAAAAATTAGTCGAAGGTGTAATATCTGTAGCAGCTAAGCTTATTCCTAATACAGATGCCACGACGATAAACCATTGCACTATAAAAAAAAATAAAAAAATTCATACTTAATAGCAAAATTCATAATTTATTGTAAAATATCAGAATAAACTTTTATGTAAATTGAGTTGCATGACATATTTTTTTGTACAAATGAAAAAATTGATTAGAACAAAATAATCAAGCATCTAAAATTATTGTATTTTTTTCAACCATTTAAAATAAAATTGTAAAAAAACGGATTTTAAAATTAATACCGTATAAATAACATCTGATTTGTTACAAATATTAATAAAATTATAAATATCTAGAGATTTAATATGAATTTTTATATTAATAATACTCACATATTTTCATTGTGAAATGGATTAGTTAGCCGGTAGCCACGTCGGCTTCTCGAATAAAATGGCTCTGTTATTACACATACAACCTTTATTAGAAACAGTCTCATTCAACAGGAAGTAGGTGGTACAATCGGCGTCATGTATTCGTTCCGTACTTGGTTTCAGGCGTACCGGAGAATATTTGCATGTTGTAATGTCTACCAACATACAACTCCGTGTAATAGATTTATGTTGTAAAATATTTGTATGGTATATATTTGTATTACAAGAAATGTAAATGACGAAAAATTTAAATGCCATAAAATTTTATGTAACATAAGTAGCTAATAAAATAATTCGAATGAAAAATATTTGAATGTAACACATCTGCCTGCAAAATATTTGTATAGTTAATTTACTATAGTACGATACAACTATACATAAGTATATTTGAGTTAGAGAATTATTGCATATTGACACAATTCCCTGAAATGAAAATCAATGTAAAAATTTTTACATGCCAAAAAAATTCCATTAAACACATATTCATGCAAAAAAAATGTTATTTACTAAAAAAAAAGTTTGGAAAATCCAAAAGTGCACGCCTCATAACGCTCATTCATTTTTTAAGAAAAAAATTAATTGTGTAATTGATTAAAAAAAAAAATTATAATTATGTAATTTCTTACAGAGTATTTTTTATTTTTTTTTTTAAATATCGGCACCCTTTTTTCTTGTCATATGCGCACGCAGTATAAAAAAATCTAGCTTGATCAAGTGGCGCCAAAGTTTTCACGTGACAAATAAGAAAAGTACGTTTGGCTTTGTACGGTTGTATCGTAGTGAATTTTAAGAAAAATTCAATTAAAAAAAAAAAATACGTAAACTAGGCCACTGATATGAAATACGGAGAAAAGTACGTATAAAAGCACAACCTTACGCGCTTCGCGCTATAAGGCGTGCAAAAAAAGTATAAACTTGAGTAGTTATATTTATTTTATATATTGGTCAAGCTGAAATTGTAGTATTAAGTGTAAACTTGGATTTTATTCAATTTAAATTATTTATAAAATATATTTTAGCATTGAATCAAATTTTATCCCTGATTGAAATACTGACCCTTACTTTAAGATTGTTTATTTTAAATTCTATAATTAATTGTTAGTGAAAATATATGTTTAAAAAGAAAATAAAGCGCGAATTGTAGGACCCAAAATTGATGAATGATTCTGATGATACAGATAGCACAGTTACCCACATTTCTGTAGTTGTTTTGGAGTTCTAAACTATAATAAATTATATTTGCAAGACTAATTAACAATTATTAAATGTTTATTCAGTTATTTTTGTCACACAGTAGTAGTTAGAGTTTTTATTAGTATTAGTTAGATCTCAATATCTCTTAATTAATAATCATAGTAATAATCATAATAAGTATACTATACAATCGCGCCAAAGCTATGACGTCTGAGAAGGCGGGAGAGTTTGAAAGTGAGCGACTGCGTGTGTTAGAAAGAGTCAGAGTATTTCTCGCTCCGTTGATTGGCGCTTTGGGCGGTTTCGTTGAACTTCTGACCGATAGCGGCGTGACCGAGACGGCAGGCCGCCACATTTCCTTAATGTCATACTTTTAAGGAGGTCTTTTCACCATCAATGTTAAATAAAAAATATTAGATTATGCATAAAATTAATTTTTATCTAATAGTTGAAGTCCTTATTTATCTATTAGTGAAGTTTAATTGAGTCTTTACCGTGCAAATTTTAGAAAAAAAAATTTTTAAAAATGTTCGTATTTTTTCCGAGTCTTACGAGAAAGTCAGACCTTAACAACTTTCTCGAATTATGGTATTAACGACCGATTAGACGGGGTAAAAAAAAACTCAAAAGAAGGTTTTCGAAATATTCAGGTTTCATTTTTTGCAATAAAATATATAGGTTGCCGTGGAATTTATAGAGAAATTAAAATTATAAAATCACAGAAAATTTTTAAGCAATCTACATTTAAATGGCGTCAAAACATTTGGCAACGTTGCGTAGCGCGCAAGCTTCAGACCATTCAATAAATTCAAACTAATCTATTTATTAACACTGACTGCAAAAAGTTAAACATGGTTAAGGTTATATTGTGCAAATGAAAATGTAAACCGAAGTACAGCGTTGGCAAATCACGGACAGGTTAGTAACAGCTGATTTACAAGAGTCAAATTAATTTTTGTATTTAGCCTACAAACCAATGACTTAGATTACCGGTGACTTAGATTCCAATTACCTAGATTTCCATAACCTAGAATCCGATTACCTAAATTATCAATGACGTAGAATTCCTATGGGGTAGATTACCGATTACCTAGAATCCCGATTACTTAGAATCCGATTGCCTAGAAATCCGATTGCCTATAATTCTGATAACTTACAATCCCTATCGCATAGATTTCTTATACCGTGACAAAAAAAAGTTAAATTGAATAGATGGCGCCATATGTAACAAAACTTTCATCTCATTTTAAAATTCAAGATTGTTTTTATTAAGCGACAGTATAATCAGATATGTTCAACTTATATTTATTATGGAGTAGAGTAATGTGTTATGGAGTCCCATGGCGCATCGCGCGGCTGGAACATTGTTCATCTCTGCCAAAACTTGACAAGTAACTCATCAATCGTGCCTTCAACCTTTCAATTAGTGTTATTACTATTAATTACGAAAAAGTGATAGTTTTTTGGTGAAAATCAATTGTTAAAAAAATTATGTCGCCAGTGAAAAGTGAAATTAATTGTTGTGTTATTGAAAAACGACATCACCCAAAAAGAAGAATAACAAGAAGATAAAACTAGTGAATTTATTATTTAGAAATATTAAATTCATTGCCAGAGTTTGGATAAACATTAAATATTTATGTTTTAACTTAAATTATAAAAATTTGGTGAGTAAAAATATAATTGTACTTAATAAAAAATGAAAATTAAGTTAGCCGACATTGAAAAATTAAAAAGAATTTTTTTTTTTAAAAAATGACTACAAAAAAAAAGAAAGAAAAAATTGTCATTTGTTAAAAACTTTAAAAACTGTAAGTGTAACTTTTTAAAAATATTTTTTCGTTCTAATTTAATTATTAAAAAAAATCAAAAAATTAAAAACGTCGGCTAACTTTAGAAATTTTAGTATCATAATAAAAAAGTAATTTAATAATAAAAAAACAAAACAAGTATTTATTTTGGGCTATTTTTATTAAATCAATTAACAACATTATATCATTTTCTTGCTCCTAAATACACAATAATATTTAAATGTTATTTTTAAATTTCTCATTCTATTTTATTTATAATTTTTCAATTTTTTTACTTGAAGACCCGTCATCCTTAATTATTTGTTTTGTTAAATAAAATAAAAATCAAAGTAAAAAGAACAAAATGATTGTATATTTAGTTTGTCCGGAGTCATCGTTTTCGTAAATTTATTCATTAAAAATTATTTATTCTTCATTAGTATTTTAATAATTAATCTGTCAGTCGGTTATTTATTTAAAACTCACGATAGACAATGACCAGTTATAAAATAATAAATCTTAGAAAAAAAAATGATAATTATTCACATACACTCATTCGATTCATTCACTGCGATTTTTATTGTTTTATTTTATTATAATTAATTAATTAATAATTACTTAAGTTTTTAATCAAACGCTATCTCTCTTTCTCTCATTGTCAGATAATATATTTAATAAATAATGACTTGCGGTTTAGTATAATATATAATATAATAAGACTACGTGCAAAGGCTGCGGGCTTATCAAATAAACATTTCACTCTCATTCATGCCAATTGTTCAATAGATACACGAGCCTTTGCATTCAAATAAATAATCCAATTAATATTAATATAACCAAGCGTTTGCTACTCCCTCTTTCTTCATTAAAATTGACCAAGCATGAATTTTTAAATTTAATTAATCAATTTAAATAATCAATTATGCACACGCTAATTTAATTTTTTTTTTCTTTTAAATTCGAGCTTAAAAATCAATTGATTTTCGATTAATTAAGACTACTTTTTGAAATATTTTTTATTGCAATTGATTGAATCGCTACCAGACTTATTTAATCCCTATTTTTTTTTTTCCTTAATCATGTTTTTTTTTTTTTTTTCCATAGTTTCATTTATTTATTTATAGTTTTTCGTTAGTAACATTAGTTGTACAATATAGAATAGAGAAAGAGATTTGAGAGGGGTACACATAATAACATCAGGACAAAATAATTAAATTTCCGTACTAACTATCTTTAGTAACTAATTTTGATAATGATAGTCCTAATAATTTTAAAATTTCGGTTCCGTGACTAGATTTATTTTTATTAAAATTATTTTTATATACATAGATACAGAATTAATAAAAAATAAATTTATAAAATAATAAAATCAGTATAAAAAATTTTTTTAATTACAATTGATATGAAATTACATTAAAATAAAATAAAATATATATAAAATAAAAAGCGTGTAAATATTTAAAAATTTTATCACAAAACCGAAATTTATATTATAAATAAAGCTGACAAAACTCTAAAATTTCACAACAATCAATCAAACAAACCAATACAACAACAATTACAATAATAAAACAGCATTTAGAGAAAAATTGATTAAAGGGAATAATAATAATAATAATAATAATAATAATTAATAATTAAAAATATTAAAAATCGGTAAATCGTTTTCTGTCCGTAGTTTAACAATTCGCGTGTAGTCGCGTCTAATAGAATAAAGGCTATCGTTTAATTAAAATTCGGTCCCAGCTCTCTCGTAGCATCTCTTTAAATAATGCGTATAATTAATTAAATATTGTTGAACACAGGGTTCAAGACCCATTTTATTTCTTTCTTTTTATATCATTTGATGTACTCTCTTGATTTCCCGATTGGATTTATTTATTTTAATAATTAGTAATAATTTAAGGGATCATTATTACGTGAGGGTGATCGTTGTCAGTAGACCCATCTCACTGGCGTCCACTGCGGTGTCTTTTGTATTTTATCGATTGCGCCTTCCAGCTGAGCAATCGTCTCATCAATATCGTCATTGACGATCGTCAGATCGAAGAAATGTCCGTACGCCTGCTTCAGCATGTCCGACTCCTTTCCAAGTCTTTCCAGACTTCCGTCGTACTGTAGTCAAAAATTTTATTCAAGTTAATTGAATGATTTATTTGAGAAAGCCCATAAGTCAAAAATAGTAAATTTTTCAGGAGAAGCAAAAAACATTTTTCTCGGTTAAGTTTGCATTAACATCATGAACCAATGATGAATAATAATAATGTTAGTTCGAGCATAAAAAAAATTTAATTGTTAATTACTATTATTTATAATAATGATTTCAAGTTGATTGACTTATTATGGGGTTTCTCACCAAAACCAATATAATAGTAATAAAATCATTAATATTATTAATTTTTCTCCCTCAATCATTTATTATATTTATAAAATTAAGCACAAAATATGTATTGGAACTACAATTAACGAAAATTATAATAAATCATCTATTTTTAAATTCAAATTAGTGAATTGAGAGTCAGCAATAAAACAACATTTTAATTTATCACAATCTAACTTTATAAAACTAACAATTGAAAAAATTATTTAAATCAAAGTATTTAACAGTAAATATAATATATTTTCATTTGGTTATCATTAATTTTAGAATTTAAATCAGTTAAATCAGTGTCAACAACAAAACAAAATATTTTTAAATATTTTTAATTTTAATCCATCAAGCGAATATTGTAAAACTCATTAAAATTCAAATATTTAACAGTAAATTTACTTTCTAATTATCTAATAATCAATCATTTTAAAATTAAAGTCAGTGAAATCACATCAAACAATAAAACAATAATTTAATTCAATTTTTTTAAACCCATACTAAGAAAATTATGAAAATTTAAGTATTTTGCATTGAACTGAATTTTTTTTCAGAAATTTATTTTTGGAATTTTGAAATTGAATGTTTATTCGAAAAATCCCTTGAGTCACTGACTTATGGGGTTTCTCAACTAAACGAGATTTATATTGACCAATTGGTTCTCGGTTTTGAACACGGATTTAATATTTTTTGGTGCTGGTATAAGTGAGGGGAAATTCAAAGAACCGAAGAATGCAATAAACCCGATTTAAAAAAAAAATATTACTCATGGGGTTTCTCAAATAAACGATTCATTTAAAGTTAAAAAAATATTTTATACTTACGTCATTAAGATTTTGTACGATGGGTGCAGCGATAAAAACAACATAAGGAGCAAACTCAGCGGTACGAAGTATTTTTAATGCTTGAGGTTCAACGTCTAGAATAGCCATTTTTCCTTCTTCGTGGATTTTTCTTATCGTATCTAACTTGGTACCGTACATTGCGTCCTCGTGTGTACCTATATTTAATCAATAATTTATAATTATTCATTAAAGTGAAAAATTTCATCTTAATAATAATAATAAAAAATAAAAAATAAAAAATAAAATTACCGTATTCTAAGTATTCATTAGCGCTGATATCCGTCATCATTTCATCATGTGTGACAAAATAGTAATTGCGTCCACTCTCTTCGTCGTTTCGTGGAGGCCTCGTTGTATCTGTAGTTTAATTTAATTCACAAATTTATTAGATAAATTTATTAATTAAATGAATGATAATTAATAAATGATAAATAGTATTAATTAAATAACAGACTGACTAGTTAAAATTAAAATAAATGATAATTACGCGGAATTGGATAGGCATATTTGTCTGGATGCCTGGCAATAATTGTATTTTTAATGTGACGTCGACCAACACCATGTGCTCCTAGTAATACTAGTGTCTTTCGTGGAAATGCTTCATCTGTAATTTTATTTATTTATTTAGAAAACATCAATAGTATTAAATCATTGAAGTAATCATTAAATGAATCCTTACGTGGTACTTTAACAACTTCTTCATAAGTAACCAGATCCAGCTGGTCGAATACCGCATTATGCTTCGCCAAATATTTGTCCTTGTACTGTTTTTTCTTGCGGCCAAAAATTGAGCAATTGACTATTTAAAAAAAAAAAAAAAAAAAAAAAAATATAAATATAAATTAATAAAACGAGCACAAATAATTATTAAAACTAATTGACTGTATATTTTAATAATAGTCGCTAATATAATAACGTAATTGTACTTGTAAAAAAAATAAAAAATAAATTATAGTAGTAGGGATAATTTATTTTCGTAAGCGGTGCAAAAAAAAAATCTATCGACAAGCTGTGATAAAAAACACATGCTTCGTGTGTATCTATTCCAGTTAATAAAGTCTACTTATTTATAGTAATTGTTTATAACAATTGAAAATAATTATTACAGTTGCCGGTTATTTTAAATTTAAGGTGACTCTGAAAATAAATTTATTTATGTAATAAATTATTAAATAAATATATAATAATAATAAATAATAACAGTTCCAGCAGGTCACAATATTAATGAAAAAATAATTGACTAATGATAAGATGATTACCCATAATGATAACGTGCTCTAATTATTTTTATTTGTTTATTTTTTATAAATGGCAGCCAAAAATACTATCAAGAATTTCAAAGCTTTATTCTTAACAAACTATTGGATAAATTAGTATTAAATTGAATGAGAAACAAAAAAGGACAAAGGTGTTTTAATCATACTTTTGATAGTCAATTTAAAATTTAAATTTAAATATAAAAGGCTCTGATAAGAAAAAAGTTTAATTAGTAATTAAAGCGGTACAATAAAAATCTGTAGAAAATTGAATTTCCTGAAAAAAAGTACCAAACTTTTTCCTTAGTTCTGCTAGTTTGGTAATTACCGTAATTACTTTAATAAAAAAGAGTTAGCAAAAGTTTTTTGAGATTTAAATATAAATGTTTCAACAACTTGTAAAAATTAAAAATCAATAAACGCGTTGTGTTAATTGAAGCTTTGAAAGTAAAAGTGTTTTTGGCGCCACCTGTAAAACTACAATCGATTGAGCTTGACGTTGGCGGGACGAGTAACACGAGCCTTAGTCTAACTCAATTCGAAAGTTAATTTATTTTTTTAAAAAAATTTGTTTTTGCAGGCAGATTTATATTTCATACCTGTCGAGCTGTCACAGCCCTCGGTGTGAGGTGAGCATCCACCTTCCCCTTCAGCATCTAGCCCAGACACACACATATAAAATCAGTTTTGTATTTGTAGTCATTTTAGTCACGTGTCTGTACACCACATGCCCGATTAATTTTAAATAAAAACACATTCAATTTCTCATTTCATACAATCACAAACAATTTATCAAATTATTATTGTACAAGTGAATAACTCATCGCGAAAGCTATGAAATGATTGATTCGCTGTGTATTGAAATTCTATACCAATAATTAAATAGTCATTTAATTATTATTTATATGAATCATTTATTTGAGAAACCTCATAAGTCAAAAATAGTACATTTTTCAGGAGAAGCAAAAAACATTTTTCTCGGTTAAGTTTGCATTAACATCATGAACCAATAATCAATAATAATAATGTTAGTTCGAGCATAAAAAAATTTAATTGTTAATTACTACTATTTATAATAATGATTTCAAGTTGATTAACTTATAGGGTTTCTCACCAAAACCAATAAAATAGTAATAAAATCATTAATATTATTAATTTATCTCCCTCAATCATTTATTATATTTATAAAATTAATCACAAAATATGTATTGGAACTACAATTAACGAAAATTATAATAAATCATCTATTTTTAAATTCAAATTAGTGAACTGAGAGTCAACAATAAAACAACATTTTAATTTATCACAATCTAACTTTATAAAACTAACAATTGCAAAAATTATTTAAATCAAAGTATTTACACAGTAAATATAATATATTTTCATTTGGTTATCATTAATTTTAGAATTTAAATCAGTTAAATCAGTGTCAACAACAAAACAAAATATTTTTAAATATTTTTAATTTTAATCCATCAAGCGAATATTGTAAAACTCATTAAAATTCAAATATTTAACAGTAAATTTACTTTCTAATTATCTAATAATCAATCATTTTAAAATTAAAGTCAGTGAAATCTTATCAAACAATAAAACAATAATTTAATTTAATTTTTTTAAACCCATACTAAGAAAATTATGAAAATTTAAGTATTTTGCATTGAACTGAATTTTTCTTCTCAGAAGAAGTTTTTTTGAAAAAAAGAAATTTATTTTTGGAATTTTGAAATTGAATGTTTATTCGAAAAACCCCTTGAGTCACTGACTTATGGGGTTTCTCAACTAAACGAGATTTATATTGACCAATTGGTTCTCGGTTTTGAACACGGATTTAATATTTTTTGATGCTGGTATAAGTGAGGGAAAATTCAAAGAACCGAAAAATGCAATAAACCCGATTTAAAAAAAAAATGACTTAAAGGATTTCTCAAATAAACGATTCATATTACATTTTCAATTCACAAAAATCAAGGTTTAAATAAAAACAGACGGCGAGAAAAATGATTTTTTTAAATTAGGAATTATGAACTTGTTAAATAATAAGCACGATAATGACAACTGATAACGTATTTGATTGGTTAATTGTTAAAATTAATAAAAAAAAAAACACCGAAATGCGGAGACACAAAGTGCGATCTGCTGGAACAATTAACCGTTTTCTTCAAGTCGGTTATCATTAACAATGATTAATCATTACTTGATGTGATAAATAATTGTTTTTAGAACAAACCTTGTTCCGGCTTGTTCTTCTTCATAGCCATATTGGAGATCTTCCACTCCTGAAGCTCTGAAGATGGAATGAGCCCGGCGGAACCCGCGACATTGTCTTTGCGCGCTTGCCACCATTGGTGATCGTCCTTGCTGATAATTTGTAGAATATCGCCGGTCTTGAATGCGATTCCGGCTTGAGCGCACGGTATCAGCTCGTCCTCCAGTGGGTCGTAGTCAAATTGAGCGCGTACAAATATCTGTTTTAATTATTAATTATTAATATTAGTCAGGTTTGACCTATTAATACAATAAATTATTACATAAATAAATAAATGTTGGTTGATTTTTTTTTTGGTTCTAGACTACGACTAAGGCATTCAAGCTTTTACCGGTCGGAATTACTTTACTCGGGTAATTTTTATTTAAATTTAAAATTTAAAATTTCTTGACAAGAACAGCAATCGGATTTTTATAAAAAACTTTTAATAAAGTGCTTTGCTCCATCGACTAGAGATGTAATTAACGTCACATGCTAAGTAAAAAACTTAACGGTGACTAAGTGAATTATTTTAATTGGATGTGATGGGAAAAACGATTATCGCGTGATTATCAATATACATAATAATAATATATAAAAGGATTGTTTTACAAATATGCAGGTATAATTTTATAATATTAATTAATTAATTAATTAATAATAAAAAATAATGAATTAAAAATACGCATTAGCTCTGTTTAGAGACTAACTACAGCAGTCCAATCACACCAGATCAAGTGGCGGTACTTACTAATACTGGCAGAGGCCTAATCCTGAACAACTAGATTGTTGAAGAAACAGAAAAAAGGAATATCAATTAATCAATGCTTCACTGATTTTTTTTTAATAATTTTTATTCACTTTTTTCATAGTTTTTTTAACTACTCTAGAAACCGATTTTGTAATCAACATTCCTTGGATCATTATTTTGTTTTGTTACTTTTTAAAGCCCAGACCACTAAGGACGCTTCCGAAGATTTCCCGAGAGTGAATCCTTAATAGTTACAAGATCCGTAAATTAATTACCGGAAAATATAGAGTTTATCTTTTCAATTTCTCAAAAATGATATATAAAATAACTATTACAAAGTTTAAACTTTGGATTTTGCCGGTTTTTGTTTTACCAATAACTTCCGAACTAATGAACCGAATTGAACGAGTTTGAAGGAGTCAAAGGTGGTTACCCAGTTCTACATTTCAGCAAAATTAGAGAAAGTTTGGTTCACTAGTTTTCAAACTTTGAAAAGCTATCAATTTTTTTCTTTAAATATCTTCTTTGAGTAATTTTTTGAGATTGATTTTAAATTGAATTGAATTTAACTGTTTTTTTAATTACTTAAAGGTTTATTTTTAAAATTAACATTTTTAAATAAAGAGATGAAAATAAAAATAGTATGCTAGAATGTCACGACACGGGTGATCTTGGATATTAAGCCTCAGAAAAGCTTTTTTAAAGCATCTAGCAATAATCTAGATAACAAAAGTAATGACCACTCTAATCCTACTGATAAAAAAAAAAAATAAAATCGGTAGCTAATCTTTCTAACGATGCCCTCATATATCGTTTCAAAGCAAACGACGATTCATATATATTCAATAATAATAATAATGAAAATGAAAATTAAAAATGTGAATGTCGACAGAGCGTGCACTAAAAACATTTAATTAATTAATTTTACTGTGAAAGAGGGATTAGACTACAAAGAAAAAATACAAGATTAAAAGTAAAATAATAATAATAAAAAATAGGGGTATCGACAACTCGTCTGGTGGACTGACTGCTGCCACTACAGTTGTTAACTCTCGTTGCCTATTGAATAAATATATATTTATCTTTAATACGTTTAGAAATTTAAGAAATAAAAAAAGTAACTATATTAATAATCTCAGTAGCTTAATTTAATTATCTAAGAAAGTAAATTCGCGGAACGCTTAATGATGAAGGGCAAAAGTTAACTACCTCGCATGGTGGTGGAGCGATCCTGTACGAGGGTAGAATTTTAAATGTCACAGATCCACGTGCTTCACGCTATAAAAATAAATTCATTCTTATTAGCTTGTTTTTATTTTAATACTTGGCTAATTAAAATAATTATAAAACTTACCAGCATTTTTTGAAGCGCATTTACGGATTGATTCGCAACAGGAACACCATTGATCTCTTTTATTTCATCGAGTACATGGAGGGTCGCTTGTTTGTGAATCATTCCGCCGTGCATGATTCGCGCTACCACACATTTTCCGTCTTCATTCATCTTAAGTGTTATTCCCTGTTAATTAATTCGCTTTGTATAAATACTTTTTTTTTTTAACCAAAAAATGTTAATAATTATTGAGCGAACCGTAAACTATAAGATAAACTTTGAACTTTGGTAATCCGACTATCCTTTTTAAAATTCATTATTTATAATAAAAAATTTAAGTGAACCGTGAACTTAAAAAGCAAATCGATAGTACGCTAATTGAAATTCATTATTCATAATTTGTCCTGAGAATATTTCAATAGATTTTTTAATTGCTGATTTGAATGCCGCCAGTTAACTCTTTAGATTATTATTAATAAAAAATACCAGGTCAGTACCTTGAACTTGAGCCTAAATATTAATAGTTTTTAAATTCAATTAAACTTTCTTTCATAAAGTCATTCAAATAATTAATACCGAGTTTTTATCTTTAAAAAAATATTTATTTATTTTAGATTACATTTATCCTTTTTTATTTTTTTTTTTTTTTTTTTTTTTTACATATATCCGTTCAAATTATTTTTTAGGCTTTTCAAATTATTTGATAATCAAAATTATTTAATAAAGTATACGTAATTGATTTTAAAAATAATACGAGTAAAAAAAGTCCGAGAAAATACATTTTAATCATCAAATTTTATTATTTTTTATCTCAAAAAAGTAATTATACTTGTATTGATAATTTGTATTGAATGATATTTATTTATAATTTTTTTTTATTATTTAAAGGACTGGAAGTTTGTTTAAAATTGAAGCCGAAGTAACTTTTAGCAAAGAAGACTATTATTTTGACTATTGTAAGTGATGTACTACTTATTGGAGCAACGAGCCATTTGTTTTGGGACATTGAAGTAATAAATGACAGCCATGCAATATCTTATGCTTGCCAGGAAGTTGGATCCAACCAGTAAGTTTACTAATTCCTTTATTTTTATTGCCATAAATTTATTCTTTAATTATATTTTAGTGTAAAATCTGTAGCTAAAAATGGAATTTCAGTGGCTGATTTAAAAAAATTCAATCACGAAGGGTGCCATTGAATTTTTATTAACCAAATTTGTAAATATGAAAGGTCGGGGTTCAAAATATGGATCAGACTATTTATCAGTTTGTTTTGAATTTTTAACAAAAAAAAAAAAATTACCATGGGCTCGTCGGTGTTCTTCTGAAACTGTACCAGCCTAACTCTGGTGACATTTTCGACATCCATGTCTCCATTTTGGCCCTCGATGTCATCTCCGCCGTTGAGGTACGGAAACAAAGGAGGAGGAGTCACCCGCGTCGCTTCTTCTCCGTAAACTTCGTGGCCTGCTACATCGTGAGCTTGCAATAATGACTGAAAGGATAAAAAGAACTTTGCATCAGACAGGGTAATTACATAATAACTATAAAGGCTGTACTAGTCCATTAACCTAGAAAAGTTTCCAACGAAAAATTGGAAACTCTGTATTTATTATTTTAAATTTAAAATAAAAAAAGAGTTAATTTGTAAATAATGACAATTGATCCGGCTGAAGAGACTCGATAATTTTGAAGGTTGAAAAGTATGAAGATCAATGATGAACCCTTGGCAATAGTCTCGTCTGAGTTACCGCAATCACGCGACTGCGCTTTAAAAAACACACGCAATTTCAATCCATCCGTTATCTGGGGCAACGTTAAACTTTGTTTTATTTTTTTTATTTTTCATTCTATCTCCAAAACTTAATGTCCGTGCTTTTTTACTTTTATTCTCTTTCAAGTTATTTATTGCTTCTATTTGGAGCAGCTCGAGTAATCCTTTAATTATCATAATTTATAATTATTTTATTTGATAAAATGTTTATGTTTTTTTTTTCTTCTCTTGAAAGTGGAAAATTAAAATTGGTTTTTTTTTTTTTTTTTTTTTAATTTTTAATTTAAAATTTTAAATTAATAGTTTGAAGAAAATATCGGAGATATTAAAAAAGAGATAAGGGATCTTTTTTAGTGAGAAATTTAATTTCCTACAAAAAAATAAGGTCCTACAATCAGTTTGATTGTTTTTTTTGCTTATTTCAATTTATTGAGGATTAAATTTAAAATGATAATTCAGAGATAAAAAAAATGATAAAATAGATTTTGTTTTTTTTTTTTTTTTTAGAAATAAAGTTTTCTATAAGAAAGTTTGTTATAAATTTTTCTCAATTTCTTATGACGTTGGTAGAATTTAAATTTAAAGTAAAAAGTTGGATAAACTTTATTTTCCGTGAGGAAAATTTAGTAAAAAGTTCTCTCAGGAATTACCTGATGCACGTGACAATCATTGAATCCATTGTGATGAAACTTAAACCTAAAGGGACTGTGAACCGGGCAATTGACCCTGAGATGGCTGTTGTCGATAAAAAACTTGTTAGGCGGTAAATGGGATCCAAAAATAACAGAATCGACAGGTAGAGGTCTGCCAGGATGTTCTAGAGACCTGCAGGACCAATTGACCGGGCGATCTAGCTCGTTGTGAGGGGAACCGGGGGTCCTGACCATTCCGACGGGTAGTGAGGGCCTGTGCTCAAACAGCTGGGGAACGTGATCGACGGACCTGCACCCGTGGTCGTGGTTAAAGTACTGGCCCTGCTTGTGCCCGTTGTGGTCCATCAATCTGCAGGGGTGGTTTATCGCCCTCGTGGTGTACTCCCGGTGCTCTCTATCTCGGAATCCCTCGACTCCTCCTCGTGGTTGCTCGGTACAGACCTGCTCCATCTCAGGATGAATGTCCCTGACCTCGCAGGACCTCATCGACTCCATGGACCTCATGTTGTCCTGCGACCTCATGTAGTAATCGATAGGCCTTGTCGGCAGCGAATCCGTTGATTTGCACGGTCTAGACGACCAACACTTTGCCCCAGCGTCGCATATTGGCACGTTTGTGCTCGTCGACATCGACGTCGACGGCATACTCGGGTAACTATGGGGACCCCAGTTCCCTCGGTACAGATCCATTTTCCCGACCGGCAATTAATCTTTTTTTATTTATATTTAATTAAACTTGTCCCGCTTGTCTCGCTTGTCTCTCCAGTCTTGTCTTTTTTTATTATTTAAATTCTATTTAATTATTGACTCTATTTTTTTTTATTTTTATTTTGGTGTTAACTTTTTGACAATTCAAAATTAGCTTCCACGTTTAATTAATTGAATTATTTTAAATTTCTTTCCAGACTTTTCTTGATCTATTTAAAAATTTAAACACTAGACACAATACTTATTTAAAAATCACTCACAACCGACGTATATTACTATTAGTTATTAATTTAAAAAATAAAATATTTATTACAACAATAAAATAGTATATAAATATTAAAATGTTTGTCCACTAAATATTAAATGGCTTGTGATGGAAGAGACTGCTTGCAAACAGAGTATCTTTATAGTAAGAATTAGGCTTTGCGTTTTCTCCCTCTTTAAATCTAAATATTGTTTTTTTAATAATTAAATACTCAGTAGCAGTAGCAACAACAATAAACAAATAATTAATTTTATATATTAAAAGTATTAAAATGATAATAAAAATAATAATAATAATAATACTGAGTGTGGTAGCAACGGGACACCGACACATAGCGATGCCGCGTTCTCCAGCACTGAATCTGAGTGGTGAGATTATTTAGCTGGTGCAGCATCCACCGCGCAACTCGCGCAACTAGGGTTGCCTGATGGTTGTTCCCCTACACCCACATCATAAAAGAGGGGATGGCCTTATCCAACTTACCCACATTATTCTGGACTACACCGCAACACTACACCCACCTAGATCTTATGCGCATATCCTTGCCCTATAAATGTCGTTAATTTTTCCGAGGGTTTTATTTAATACCGACTTTCCTGGATGCCTGCCTGCATCCCTGCATCCTTCTTTTCTAACACCGATATTTCATCATAATTATCATCATCAACATTGTCAATACTTTTTCAACCCTCAGCAGCCCTTTTTCTTTTCTTTTCTTTTCTTTTCTTTTCTTTTCTTTTCTCTACTTTCTAACTATTTCCTTTATAATTACAGACCGTTAATCACTCTCTGATTGATTTTCGGCAATTGTATCGACTACACTATATTATAACACTAGTGTGTTTTAATAAATGGGAAATTAGTCAAGGCCGGGTAATTGCGCCTGCGTCAATTCTCGACAGAGATGAGGACTTTTCTGGAGCAAGGATATTTTTTTCGGATAAATTATATTCAAAGTTTCCTTTTGGTTATTTATGAGAAAGGGCACGAGAGTTGAAGGTGAACAGGGTGACTTTTTAATTAGCTACGGACGAAAGATGAATTTTAATTACAAGAGATCATTTTTAGTGCTCTCATACTCTATACATTTTATTAATTTATCTTATAAAACATGTTTTTCTAGGGTTAATAAATTACGGTGGTAAGTTTTTCGAGTACACACCACAGTATTTATAATTAAATTGTTATTGCAGCTCAAAGGCTTTTTATTATTTTTTTAATTAAAATTAATACAACCCATAAAGACTCTGATCATTTTTCTTTTTCTATCTCTGATATTAAATAGAGTAATATATATATTTTTATAAATTATCAATAAATTGAAATAAAGTCCCGTCCAATGACTGTGAACTCTCATTAAATTTTTCATTTAATAAGAGCTGGATAGAGGCAATAAATTTATTTAATTGATTTTCCGGGCGGATTTATGGAAATATTTTAATTAAAAAAAATTAAACGGTCATCAGTTTAAGTCGACGTTAAATAAAATCAACATCCAGTAAATCTTTGGTGTTTGTTTTATTCCAGTAATTGGAGAATTGATTTTGTTCTGTTGATTACAAAATTACTTTGATTTTGTTAATTATAAAACTTTATTTGATTGTCTCGTTTCAATATTTGCATTTGTCAATCGATTTTATTTCAATATAAAATTATTATCAACTCTCTCTAAAAGTTAATAATTATTTCAATATTTAAATATACTTTTTAATTAAATTGGCTGAATTTTAATTATAAAAAAATTACCTTGAAATGTTGCCGGTGATATTCTTTAATAAAAGCTAGATAATATTTGTAAACATGAATTGGTAGCGATCGTTTGGTCTCCTCACCGATCCACCTGGTGAGATCGACACCCGGAGGTTTATTAAGCTTAAAAGAGGATCTCTGACTGGTCCTACCACTCTTTTGTACATTGTTATCCTTAATATTTTTATTACTATTATTAATATTATTATTGTTGTTATTACTATTGAAATTAGAGTCGTGAAAGTGAGTATTGAAATTAGAGTCGTTGTGCGACGAGTCGAGAGGCGTAGAGTCAGCGGAAAAATGTGAAGTTGAGGGCTGGTGAAGGGAAAACTTTGAGGCATTTAGAGGATGAGTGTGATAACGAAAACTAGCGGATGGATTCGCGGATGATGATGATGAAGATCGCCAGTCGAACCGGTTTAGCGGCGTGGGAGTAGTTTCCGCGGACCTAGACCGATGCTGGTGGTGATGATGGAGGTGATGAAGGTGGTGAGCGTGGTGGTCATGGCACAGCGTTAGGTGAGACGCGTGGAGGCACGTTGATAAAAGTGCCGAGGGATGGAGAGTCAGCAAAGGCCTCAAGCACCGCCGGCACAGGGGGAACACGTGCTGGTGAGGGTTCCACGTGTGGTAGCAACATCCCGGCGACCTCGAGACTAGTTGGTGGTCCCTGGTCCCAGGGCAGTTCATCATCATCACATGGCAGTTAGATTGTTTTTAACATCGCTGCTTTTTAATTGTCACTTTAATAGGTTCTTCTATTACCACCATTTTTTGCTTAAACTTTTTACACTAAAATCCTTTAATTATTTTTTATTTTTTCAAAAAATTAGGGTTGCTAAATATTTATTACTTCAATCTGTCTGTAATTTTTATCATTCAAAATAATACTAATTAATTTTATTGAATAACTATCAGGTTATAGGTCCAGTTTAAAAAAAATAAAAGTTACTGCACTGATAGAAGAATTTATTTGTATTAAAAAATATTTGTTAATTAAATTATTAAATAAATATTTCTTAGTATTTAAAATGATTTGTTTGTATTTAATAAATCTGATATTCATTTATTAAATACTAAGAAATATTTGTTAAGGACTAAAAAGTGGTCTCTTATAAATGAATCGCATTTATTTGAGAAATCCCATAAGTCAATGACTTAAGGAATTTTTCGAATAAACATTCAATTTCAAAATTCCAAAAATAAATTTCTTTTTTTCAAAAAGACTTCTTCTGAGAAGAAAAATTCAGTTCAATGTAAAATACTTAAATTTTCATAATTTTCTTAGTATGGGTTTAAAAAAATTAAATTAAATTATTGTTTTATTGTTTGATAAGATTTCACTGACGTTAATTTTAAAATGATTGGTTATTAGATAATTAAAAAGTAAATTTACTGTTAAATATTTGAATTTTAATGAGTTTTACAATATTCGCTTGATGGATTAAAATTAAAAATATTTAAAAATATTTTGTTTTGTTGTTGACACTGATTTAACTGATTTAAATTCTAAAATTAATGATAACCAAATGAAAATATATTATATTTACTGTGTAAATACTTTGATTTAAATAATTTTTGCAATTGTTAGTTTTATAAAGTTAGATTGTGATAAATTAAAATGTTGTTTTATTGTTGACTCTCAGTTCACTAATTTGAATTTAAAAATAGATGATTTATTATAATTTTCGTTAATTGTAGTTCCAATATATATTTTCTACTTAATTTTGTAAATATAATAAATGATTGACGGAGAAAAATTAATAATATTAATGATTTTATTACTATTATATTGGTTTTGGTGAGAAACCCTATAATAAGTCAATCAACTTGAAATCATTATTATAAATAATAGTAATTAACAATAAAATTTTTTTTATGCTCGAACTAATATTATTATTATTCATCATTGGTTCATGTTAATGCAAACTTAACCGAGAAAAATGTTTTTTGCTTCTCCTGAAAAATTTACTATTTTTGACTTATGGGCTTTCTCAAATAAATCATTCAAATGATTTGT
The DNA here is from genome assembly GCF_020080835.1 of Cotesia glomerata. NCBI lineage: Eukaryota > Metazoa > Arthropoda > Insecta > Hymenoptera > Braconidae > Cotesia > Cotesia glomerata. Next base: position 11,705,843 of record NC_058161.1, read on the forward strand.
TAAATATTAACAAATATTTTTAACTATAAGCAAATTCTTCTATCAGTGTGGAAACTAAAGATAAGCTAAAAAAAAAAATTATTCCAGCACAATTGATTCTCGAGACATAAAAACGCGAATACCCGAAAGTTTAAACTCTATTTCAAAATTCAGCAGTGATAATTAGTTGGGAAAAAGCGAACGAAGCTTAAACTTTATGATAAATCTAACGGATGATCGCCTTGTCGGAGCTTTTTACGGCAGCAATAAATCCAGGTCCCTGCTCGAGCGCCAAAATCTAATGAATAATGAATACCGAACAAAATGAATTTCAGCGGCGTTTGTCTTTACTAAAACCAAGATAAATGTGTGTTATATATCAAATATCATATATATATATACAGTCGAATAGTATTGAGCTAAGCTTTTAAATTTTATATCTCTTACTTGTCGATACTGTAATTGAGAAAAGTTATAGTCGTAAGAAGTAATCTTTCTTTAAGGCGGCTATTTATCGAGAGATCGAGTGTCGGCTGAGTACTATTTCTTATTGTTTTTACTTTTAATGGAATGTAATTTGCAATAGTAAATGGATTAGATGGTCTGGAGGCATTCGTATTTGGGATAAATAGTATTGGGAAATGGTATTGGATATCAGTGCGGTATAAAAGGCACGTGGATAGTGGATAGAGTTGATAGTGGATGTGTGCCGTGTGGTTCTCCGACATTTCTGTGGCTCGAATGCTGCGCAGTGCTCGGCAATCTTGCGACCATTGATACTCTCTCGGCACTCGTGTTAGACATCTACGTAGGTGTATCGGGTCTCGGTACGTGCTTCATGGTTCACATAACAATTCAATTTAAATTTGTATCTACGTCACTAGTGTTTGCTCTAGTGGGTTCCCAATCTAATTCATTTTTACCAAAAGGTCCTTTTTTAAATTTTTTATAATTAATCCAGTTTTTAATCATTTTTTTACTACTTTAATTTGTTTTAATAATCTATAATTGGATATAAATAAAATTTTTAAATATTTAATATTAAATTATAAATGATTTAAATCAATAATAAAATCAAATAATGATATAATATTTATCATATTAATTATTAAATTATAAATATTTAACTTGATTGAATTTTTATTTAAAAATCTAATTTATAAAATTAAAAATGTTTGAAATATCGAGTGGAGCTATTTCCGAATTCACCCACTAAAAACGGTGTCACTGGAGCCAGGGGTAGTAACAAAAACAAAAATAAAAAAAGAGATATTGAATATGAAATCAGACAGATTGAAGATTAAATAAAAAGGAACCTTGAATTAAAATTTGTCCATTAGCTAGCAGATGTCTCGCCAGTTAGTAAATAATTAAAAAGTTAAATAAATAATGTTAGCCAGGATCGGAAGCTTGGCAGAGGCTGCAGATGTCTGGTGGAAGTGGAAGTGGAAGAGGATGAATAAATAAATAAATAAATAAATAAATAAATAAATAAATGAACAAGCGCGGTCGTCAATAATAAAACTAACAACTAAACCAACTACACGTCTCACTTAAACAGCGTTCTGCAGTAGACTAGGACTTTAACCATATCCCGGTTGAACATCCCTCTCCACCGTGTTCTGCTCCACCTCCAACACGTCACTTCCGTTTCAACCCCACTACCACCCATTCCAACCCACGCTTTATCCCCGCCGTTTTATTCCACCCTCGCCCACGTATTTTGTAATTTTTTTTTTTTTCCTATTTTTTTTTCGCAAAACCGCCCCAAGCGACACTCTGACAACTCACATGTTAACGAGAGAAACTACTGTTATGTACTATGTCCATAGATCCATATATATTCTATTCATCAGCACATCACATACATAACACATTAATCGAGCTAGAGAATGATAATTATTATTATCATCATGATCATGTCAGATGTAAATTATGAAAAAGGCCATTCGGCAGCCGAAATGGAAGTAGATTTTTAAAATAAAGAAAATTGATTTTTAATAAATTAATATAAATACTAATAATGTATAACTTAATTCATGAATTAAAAACAAAATTCAATGAAATTTAAAACTATTTAGATCAAATTTTGGAAAAAAAATTATCTTGTGTAGAAAAAGTTTCTCAAATATTTATGAAAAAATTTGAAAAATTATAAGATTTGAATTATAAATGTCCAAATTTTAAGTAACTGCTTAGGAACATAATAATCAGAATTTTGAAACTGGATAAAATTTTAATTGAAGAAACCAATATTTAGAACTAATTTGTGACATATTTACTGACGACCAACCCAAAAACATTACACGAAAGACTGATCAATATTGTAATTATTGAATTTACATCATGATTAAGCTATGATGCAGACAATAATTTTAAAACAGCTGCAATAGTAAAACTGTTTCATTAAACGAACTCTAAAAGGAGTAATATTGAGGCTATTAACACTTCTGAGTAGTGAAAATTGAAGCTTATTAAAAGAGCTTTACGATGCATTTTACCGAATTTTAATATCTTGTCTAATTCAGTAATTATACCAAGTTGAAGTAGTAAAAACAGCAAATTTAATGATTTTCAAAATTAAAAAATCCTGTAATTTTCAAATTACTCGCCCGATTAAGCTCATCTTCGAACTTAACCTTGGTATTGGACAAGCCGCGTTATATCGTATAAATACATACATATATAAACTTTTGAATGAACTACATTTGCACGCCTCATAGCGCGAAGTGCGTGAGGTTGTGCTTTATACTCGACTCGTCAAGGTCAAACAATTTTGTGATCTTTAAATGCCTCTATCACAACCATATTACACTTGTACAATAATATAAGTAGATGTACACGGAGAAAACACTTAAATTAAACCATCTTTTACTTTCTAAAATCATTTCATGTTGCTATTTTGAAAAAAAAAACGTTTTGAAAAAAATTTTACGTGGACGTCCGGATGTCACCCCATTTTGGATGTACCAATGATTACTCCCGAACAAATTGATATTTCAAGACCGGACCTTTTTTATTAGTTTACGAATGCGATGAACTGGGTCCGTATTTCATATCAATAGCCTAGTTTACGTATTTTTTTTTTAAATTGAATTTTTATTAAAATTTATTACGATATAACCGTACAAAGACAAACGAATTTTTCTTATTTGTCACGTGAAAACTATGGCGCCATTTGATAAAGCTAGATTTTTTTAGACTGCGTGCGCATATAACAAAAAAAAAGGGCGCTGATATTAAAAAAAAAAAAAAATACTCTGTAAGAAATTACTTAATTATAATTTTCTTTTTTTTATCAGTTACACAATTTATTTTTTCTTAAAAAATGAATGAGCGTTATGAGGCGTGCACTTTTGGATTTTCCAAATTTTTTTACTCAGCTCGAGTCAGAAAATAGCTAAATTTTTTAAAAGTTGCGCCATGAGGACGGCTGCAATAGTTAGATTTTTATAAAATCTACTAATAAGAGATTAAATATCATTTTATAATTATAATTCGCGGGTTTCACATCCAAATGGATTGTTATTACGAATCGGAAAGAAATCTGGGGCGCGTTTAACCGATTTCATAATAACTTCTATTCGAGCTATTAAATAACTTTCGAGTCCTGTTTTACAGAGCATACATAGTGCCACTAGACCAGCTAAATGCACACTTTATTTCCGATTGTTTTATTTCGAAAATTCTCATTCGAAAAGGGTACTGACCCGCCAACTTTAATTAAATAACTTGGTTGGTCATTTTATAGAAATAGTTTTTGAGAACTAAAAGTTGGAAACTGTTTTCTTTTCTTCTTAAGTAAATGAATTGCTCAATTACATCTGAAGGAATGAAAAATTTAAAAAAAAAAAAAAGACTATTTAGGTCATAGTTTTTTACAATTTTTTGCAGCTTAATTTCCCTCTGGCGTATCGATTGCAAAAATTCGTTAAAATTCAACAACTAGTCGCGTAATCAGCGAACGAACAAACGCACCTTTGACACGTAATTACTTTGTTCATTACACGGTCTAATTATCCAATTTCAATGACTTTTTTCTATTTTCTCCAAAGAGATTCTCTATTATCTCTTTACTTCAAAGCTCAAGAATAACAATTAGACTCTTGAAAAAAATTTTTTTTATCATATTTATAAAATTTACCTTAATATGAGGTTGACTGAGCAATTCCTGTAGTTCATGTAAATCACAGAGATCGATATTACGAAATTTGGACAATTCCAATTCTCGTAATAATTCCTCCACTTCCCGCAAGCGAATTGAGGCATCTGTTGGCGGTGGTCGAGTCGGCGTTGGAATTATTTTAGTCTCGATCCTGTCGTACAACTGTTGAAAATTAATTACTCAGTTAATCTATAAATTACTCAAATAATTAACAATAATCCTTACCAATAAATGTGTAATTTTAAATAAATCATAAAATAAATATGAATTGTTCAAAAAAATCAATTGACTTTTCTTCATTAATTAGAGCATTAATTTACTAAATTAATTTAAAAAAAAAAAAAAGAAAGGGTTTTTATAAAATATTGCTTATTTTTTTGATAATATTATCATTGTTGTTATTGATATTGTGTTTTGTTTTTTCTCTAAAACACTTTACGTAGCGGATAAGATTGGATGCACGTAAAGTAAGGAATAGTAAATACAGCGGCCGTAAAAGCGCAAGCTCGGCAAAAATCGATATTCCGCTGATGGTTCAAATATTTGAGTACTTTTTGCTTTATTTTGATTTATTTTTTATTTAAGAAAAAGTTGGTTTTTTATTTAGATAATCATCGAGCGCAATCGTCAAGGTAATTTCACGGAAAATTAGTATCGACAAAATTAAATTAGCATTGAGGATAAGTGATTTGATGAGCAGTTTTTTTTTCTTTTTTTTATCTTGTTCCAAGATTTACTATTTTAAAGCTCAAATTACGCTTGATTCTTTTATGAGGATAATTTTTTTTTTACCTCCAATAGTCCACGCAGCCAATAATCATCGACAGCAGAAAGCACTTCAGCACGAGTGAGCCTCGCACTCTCTTGTAAAATTTCTATGTCATCTAGAGAGTCCAATATTTCATCTACAGCATCTATAAGTTACAAAAGTCAGTTAAAGAGTTCAAAAAAAAAAAAATAAAATAAAATAAAATAAAAATATGAAAACTAAGTTAGCCGACATTTAAAAATTTTTAGAATTTTTTTTTAATAGCAAAATTATTACAAAAAAATAAAAAAAAAAATTGCATTTGTAAAAAACTTTAAAGACTATAAGTGCAATTTTTTAAAAATATTTTTTAGTTATTATTTAATAAATGAAAAAATTTCAAAAAATTAAATTTGAACAAAAAAATATTTTTTAAAAATTGCACTTAGAGTTTTTTACAAATGAAATTTTTTTTTTTTTTATTTTTTTGTATTAATTTTTTCGATAAAAAAAAATCTAAAAATTCTTAGATGTCGGCTAACTTCAGTATACTAATAAAAATACCTTTGGAAATAATATCATCGTCGCCGACGTCGGAAAAATTATCACTAGAATTATCTAAGTGCCACTTGGATGAGTCAATGGCTTTTCTAACAGATTCCTTGAGCTTTCTTCTAGAGTTAAATTTTTTCAATTCCTCAATAGTTTCACTTAAATGAATTCGCGCAGCACCCTTGTCTCGGTCCTGAAAAGAAATTCCTATAAAAATTGTTTTAAATAATTAATACCAAGAACTAAATTATATTATTTTTGTTTTACTCTAAGCCACTTGTGATTAAGAACTTCTTGTATCGTTATCCGATGGTTGACATCAACTGTCAACATTTTTTCTATCAAATCTTTCGCTGGCTCACCAATGTAATCCCATATCGGAGATTCCATCTGCAGTTAATTTTTTAATAAATACAAATAAATATTTAGCAATAAAAATATGTGATTGTTAATTACTTGAACACGTCCTCGGCATATTGCCTCTCTTAAACGATCACCAGATCCCAGGAACGGCAGAGTACCAGTCAATAATACGTGTAAGAGGACCCCAGCGGCCCAAACGTCCCCTGGCTTTCCGTACTGTCGACGTTGAATCACTTCGGGAGCCATGAAATGCCTGCAGCCTACTCTCCCTAGTGCGAAATATAAATTTCGTTAATAATTACATTAAAAAATAAATTTAATTGTTAATTTTAGGGATGAGGTGTTATTAGCAAAAAGTGCATTAGTTATTTTATTTTTGCTTATTAATGTGATAATTTATTTTAGTCATTACTTGTAATTAAATTAATTCCATGCAATGATTCAAATTAATTTTTTTGATTTAAAAATACAAAAGCTTATTTTATTTTTTTATAAAAAATTATTTTATGGGTCTTGGGGTAAATACTGTAATAAATTTTTATTAATATTTATCTAGAAAAATATTTTATTATTCAGACTGTAATTGTTCAATTACAGTCCGAAAAATAATATAAAAAATTAACGTGCTTAAATCTGATAAAAAAACTAAATTTTAATATTAATAAAAAAATGTGTTGTGCTCGAGATAAAAAGGGAGCAAGCAAAGCGGTAGCAAATGTAAATAAATATCGGCGTGATGGCTGCGTTAGTGAATAGTAAAATTCGACTATAATAATTAAAAAAGGTGTAATTAATAAATTAAAGGCTCGTGTGTTGTAGCATATGATCGAATGAATCCTCTGAAAGGTGAAAGGTTTATTGCTTTGTTTGTTTTAATATTATTATTTTATTAATAATCAATATTAATAAATAAATTTTGGATGTTGTTTACTTTTGATTTGTTTTTTTGAATTAAAGGCTTACCCTCGCTATCGGTCTTCAAGTACAGCTGCCCCTTTGGGCTGAGGTACTGACGATACTCGGTCGTGTAATTCTCTGCATTAATATTAAACATTTTTTTGTATTTTTTGTGTAAGTGTTGTTTACTATTTTATTTATTATTCACCTTCCATTTATTACCGGAGATACATTATTCATTATAATAATAATAATAATAATAATTATTATTATTATTATTATTATTGCGGTAAGTTGTGGTTAATAAATAATATTTACCTGTATTGTTTGTAGAAGCTGGTAGTTGTGTAGCGACACAAAATCCCCGCAATTTAACAGGCGCCGAGTTTTCTTTACCGGCTAGCAATGCACATTGTGGTTTTATATCTCGATGAATAATGTCATTTTCATGACAATATTTGAGAGCCTCTAAAATTTGCCTCATATAATGACTGAAAATAAATAAATATTTATGAATGATTTATTTGAGAAAGAAAGCCCATAAGTCAAAAATAGTAAATTTTTCAGGAGAAGCAAAAAAACATTTTTCTCGGTTAAGTTTGCATTAACATCATGAACCAATGATGAATAATAATAATGTTAGTATCTTGAAAAAATGTTCGAGCATAAAAAAATTTAATTGTTAATTACTACTATTTATAATAATGATTTCAAGTTGATTGACTTTTGCGGTTTCTCACCAAAACCAATAAAATAGTAATAAAATCATTAATATTATTAATTTTTCTCCGTGAATTATTTATTATATTTATAAAATTAAGTACAAAATATTTATTAGAACTACAATTAACGAAAATTATAATAAATCATCTATTTTTAAATTCAAATTAGTGAACTGAAAGTCAACAATAAAACAACATTTTAATTTATCACAATATAACTTTATAAAACTAACAATTGAAAAAATTATTTAAATCAAAGTATTTAACAGTAAATATAATATATTTTCATTTGGTTATCATTAATTTTAGAATTTAAATCAGTTAAATCAGAGTCAACAAAAAAACAAAATATTTTTAATTTTAATCCATCAAGCGAATATTGTAAAACTCATTAAAATTCAAGTATTTAACAGTAAATTTACTTTCTAATTATCTAATAATCAATCATTTTAAAATTAAAATCAGTGAAATCACATCAAACAATAAAACAATAATTTAATTCAATTTTTTGAAACCCACACTAAGAAAATTATGAAAATTTAAGTATTTAGCATTGAACTGAATTTTTCTTCTCAGAAGAAGTTTTTTTGAAAAAAAGAAATTTATTTTTGGAATTTTGAAATTGAATGTTTATTCAAAAAAGCCCTCAAGTCATTGACGTATGGGGTTTCTCAACTAAACGAGATTTATATTGACCGATTGGTTGGGTCTTGAACACGGATTTAATATTTTTTAGTGCTGGTATATAAGTGAAGGGAAATTCAAAGAGCCGAAAAATGCAATAAGCCCGATTTCAAAAAAAAATATGACTTATGGGGTTTCTCAAATAAACGATTCATTTTTATTACAAATTTATAATTTAAAACCAATAAACTATTTTACCTAAATAAAAACTTTGGACTCATTATTCATCTAACTGCATACGACAGATATGAACAGCAAACTGATTCGAGTGACCAACGATTAAAATCAATCAATAAACTCACAAAGATTTTTAATCTGGTTTTATTTATTATTTTTATCTTTTCTAAATAAATACTCAAAGATATTTCTGTTATTTATAATTGTAATTATTATAATAAAAATTATTATTACAATTACAATAATAATAATAATTTTAGAAAAAAAAAATTACTCAGAATAAAAATAATTTTCATAAAAAAAATTTCTTAAACAAAATAAAAATTTACCTAGCTACGGCTTCACTGTAAACGAATCCAGCGGTTGCGCGTCTCACCACCTCGAAACAAAGGTCTGAACCATCCATACTATAATAAATAAATAAATAGTTAGATTTTAAATTTTAAATAAATTAATAAATAAAATACTTACTATTCGAACACCATATACAACATCCCCTCGGAGCTGTACGTTTCCAACAGCTCCACGATGTGTGGGTGCTTCAACATGTGACATATTGTCGCCTCTCTTTTTAAATCTGAAAATTTTATTAATTTATATTATACAAAAATACCTTTAAAAAATTATTAATAGTTTTTTACATACCAGCGGTACTTAATCCGGGACTTGATGTAAATTTTGCAACGTCGACTATTTTTACAGCGAATATTTGTCCAGTTAGTCTTAAAACACATTTTCTTACTAAACTGAATGGTCCCCTGTAAATAAAATCATTTATTTAAATTACATAATAAAATTTTCAAGAATCTGCCCCTTAAAAAATGACCGATAAATAATTAAATTTAAAAAACGAGATTTAATATCAAATAAGTCAATAATAAACTGACCATGATAACAAGTACTTGTTATTGATATTTTAGATTTAATAAATCGAAAGACCCACGTGTTCAATAACCTTTTTATAACTGTATTTGTATTTATTGTATTTATGTGATATCTCGCACAAGATCTACGCACGTATATAAATAAATAATTGACATTTGGAATTCTGATTCTTGAGAGTATAGTTAAAACTTTTAGGCTTGGACATATCAACAGTTAGTCAAAATGTTTGGCCTTATTTTAATACTCGTATGCTCTACTTTAGTAAGCGCTCGGTTTATTAATGGTAAGTACCAAAAGCTTTTTGCTTTTATATTACAATTAATATCACTTTGTTAGCTTTGTATTTTATTATTATTATTATTATTATTATGGTCTAGATTCTTGTCAGATTAATATTAATTACAAACATGGAGATTTTGGAACACCACAGCCGCTTATTCTCACGAGAAATAACTCTTCTATGTTTTTGTATCCGCAGCATATGGATCGATTAAATGTTTTTGCAATGCAAAAAATTATTTTGTCCTGTCCAGGTAAATTTAATTTTAGTAAAAAATTTATAGAAAATCAATTACTAATGCCTTGAATTATCTAATAATAATCTTGCATCGCCTTAGGGAAAAATAACTATCTAAAAGGCATAGATAACGATAAGAAACTGAATTCCATAGAACTGATTTGTTTCCGCGAAAATAAATTTTTCTACAACTTCCAAGAGTTTATTTTAAACCCAAAAAACGTATCATGTAATACGTTTCCGAAACACGTGGCACGTAGAACGTCCTCTAGGTGTTACAACAACAACACCCAGATAGAAATTGGGTTTTTGATAACCGAAAACAACAATCAAGAGTTTATAAGAACAATTGACTTGTGTAGAAATGACACTCGCCACTGGACTTATTACACACATTATAAACTGACCAGCAAAATCGAGAACCTGCAGTTGGGATTCCCAAGACCGAGGCAGTGGCTTGGAGCGGACTTTTACGAGCACAATATTGACATTCTCTACAAAATATCAACCCAGATTTCGACCCTGGAAATTTTGTTGGGATCAAAAAAACTTGTCAATAAATTCGTCGCGGTAAATTCGACCCGGTTTCTCTCCAGAGGCCACATGGTCCCCAAGAGCGACTTTGTTTACGGCAACGTTCAACGGTCTACCTTCTGGTACGTAAACTCGGCTCCTCAGTGGCAAAGCTTCAACGGTGGCAATTGGAATATCCTCGAGAGCAGTATCAGAAAGTTTGTGGTTAAAAATAAAATCAACTTGGAAGTTTTCACTGGCATTCATGGCCAAATGATGATTGAAGATGAGAATAACAATCCAGTGCCTGTTTATCTTTTTGGGAACGAAACTCACAGGGCTCTGGAGGTTCCTAGATTCTTTTGGAAGGTTATTTACGAGCCAGAAACCAAAAAAGGAACTGCTTTTGTGGGTTTGAATGATCCGTATCAACCAGCTATTACAGAGGATGTGTTTATTTGCAAAGATCTCTCTGAGAGGATCAAGTGGATCAATTGGAAAAAGAAATCCTTGAGCAAGGGAGTTTCTTATGCTTGCGATGTTAATCATCTCAGAAAAGTTATTCCTTCGATACCTGATTTTCCCGTTGAAGATATTTTGATATAAATTTAAGTTTTTCTTTTGAGGTAGTTCTTCTTTCCCAACCTATCGTTTATGCTACTGCTGTCTCTTTCATTCGCTAGTGTCGCCTCTCTTACGGGCTATCGCTCACTTACTTCCACACATGACTTTATTTGTTTACTTTACTAGTTTATCAATGATTTCTCAAAAACTATGTGGTAGGGAATTCCAGAATTTTTTAGGGTAATTATACATGTATTAATCTAAATAATGTTAGTTTTTCGTGAAATTCTTAAAATTTCTTCAATACAAAAATAATAAAACTTCACGGTTTTCTCTCTCTCTTCTCCCATACAGCCTGTGTAAAAATGTCATTTTTAATTGCAATTATCTTCGGTTATATTTAAATAATTCTATACGGAGTTTGGGAGATTTCTTGAATTTTCGCTTGTTGGGCCGAATTACCTTAATAATTATTTGTAAAAAAAATTTTTTTATGAAACTTTTGTAATTACTAAACGTGCTAATATAATAAAATAATTATACTGAAGTTAGCCGTCAGCTGTGAATTTAAAAAATTTTTATAATAAATCAATTACAATAAAAAAATGCCTTTAAAAATTTTTAGAAATTTTTTATTGAAAAAATTTTAATTAAACAAAAAAAAAAAATTTCACATGTAAAAAACTTAAAAAACTATAAGTGCAATTTTTTATAAATATCGTTTTAGTTGTAATTTAATTAATAAAAAACATCAAAAATTTTTAGACGTCTGCTAAGTATGAAAATTCAATTAGCCGACATTTAAAAATAAAAAAAATTGTTTTTATTGAAAAAATGACTAAAAAAAAAAAAAATTTCCATTTGTTAAAAACTTGAAAAACTCTAAGTGCAATTTTTAAAAAGTATTTTTTTGTTCTAATTTAATTATTAAAAAAAAAAATTAAAAAATTAAAAACGTCAGCTAACTTTAGTATCATCTGCTAACTTCAGTGTCATTTTAATTTTGATTTTTAAAAAATTTAAATATTGTAAAAAACATTGAATCTATTCACTTTAACAGAACTTGTAATTTATAATTGATATAATAAAAGGAGAATAAAAACAAAATTCAGTTTACTAGTTTCAGTTTCATAACACAAAACAACCAAACTAGATTAAACAACAGAAGCAGAAACTTGAACCTCAAATAATACCATACTTAAAAAACTTGAAACTTTATTAGACAAGTTTAAATAATCCTTAATCCAAATTACCCCAGATAGCATATCCTTGCAAATCCACAACTAAAATTGAATTACACCTGAAAGCTAATTACCAAGTAAAACCCCAGCATCACCACAGACCCTGTTTTGTCTCACTTCACTTGAAATCTCAATATCAGCAATACTAATAATAATAATAACAACAGTGCACTGATACTCACTTGCCAATTATTTCTCCTAACTCATAAACATCGTCGAACAGCACTTCGTCATCCGCCATTGTGACAAGAGACTCAGACTGAGAGTCCATGCACTCCCACTGGGGTAACTGTCCACCAGAATTACCCAAAAATCCTGTCAATTATTATTATTATTATTACCATTAAACATAATAGAGTATTATTTATTTATAGTAATTTATAATTCATCACTCACGTGTCTACTGAAAGCAAACGTCACTCCTAACCGTACATATATATAGATATATTTTATCCATAAATGAAATTGTAACCTGGATGTGGATAAATATATAAAGCCGTGACTGAAGTTGACGCTGAATTTTCACGTCACCGGTTGAGCATTCACGCACGTATAACCTCGTTGACAATTACATTTAACTCACATGTAAATTTAATAACACTTGCACTGATATAAATTTTTAACGATTAACAGACAACAAATTTATTATTTTATAAAATTAAATACAGACATAGTCAATGGCTTCTTTTTTTCTAGCCATTTTTTTATGTCTCACTTTCTGCAGTAATTATTGCACACTTTTTTTCACTCAAATTATCTTCTTTTTTATTTATTTTATTCAGTAGCCCACTTGCACAATTATTTTTAAAAACAGGAAATCAGACGAGTGCAGGTTACGAGGCAAACTGCCCAAGAGGATGAGCGACTGCGTCGAAGCCGCCTCCACGTCTGACCTCGAGTCACTACACGGGCGTGGCGATCTGTTGATAGAATAGAAAAATAATATTTGTTATCATTATTATTATTCTTATTATAGTTGTTATTATTATTATTATTATTATTATTACTTGTTTATATGTTTAAATTGAATTATTTTGGAGGCGTAGGATATTTTTTTTTAGATTTTTTTTATTTTTCTAAAACTTTTAGTCTCTGGGGCAAAAAATGGAATTAGGCCAACGGGCGGTGGGAGGTTTTATTCTCGATTATTAGTTTATCGGAATTAATAATCAATTAGGTGTTATCAGGCGGATAATTAGGGTTATTTATATTCTCAGGCTGTTTTATTTGAATTTACCGGGTTTATTTAGTGACTTGCGCGGTTATTAATTATTAATAATTCTCTTTTTTATATTCCAACAATAAAACTGTTTATTAAATTTTTTTAAGAAAAATTCAGTTCCTATTTTTTTTAGACTTTTTCTAGAAGTAATTAAAATTTTTTAGTAATATTAATTGTTGATTTTTTAAATAAATAAATAAATTACCATCTTGTGAACTGCAATAAATAAAATAAACTTTTTAACTTTGCTTCAATACAGTTTCATTTAATTTTTTCCTCCCGCAGCATTCGATGCTTGATATCTTTTATCTACAAAATAATTTATTTGTTAGTCCAAATAATTATTTTCAACAATTTAAATTTACTCACCGATACTTCATGCCTTTTTTTAAACATTGTCACTTGCTTTTTTGTTAATAAAAATGACAATAAATAAAGCACACACCGTAATAAAATATTTAGTAAATATTCGCCATGTTTAAAGTTTTCTTGAATTAAATAAACCCGCCGGCGAAATGACTACCTACTGTATCAGCATTGGCTGAAGTAGGTCGCGCGCTATTGGTCAGGAGGCTTCTAGTGCTCCTATTGGTCTTACGAGAAACATGGCAGGAAAAGTGCGGTAAATTTTAAATAAGAAATATAATTAATGAAAATTAAGTATGATACTAAAGTTAGCCAACGTTTTTAATTATTTGATTTTTTTTTAATAATTAAATTAAAAGTAAAAATTGCACTTGCAGTTTTTCAAGTTTTTTACAAATGAAATTTTTTTTTTATTTTTTTGTAATGATTTTTTCAATAAAAAAAATTTAGAATTTTCATTTTTACATTTCCGCGTAGGTATTGTAAGTAATAGTTGTTAGGTTTAAACTAGTTTAGGTTTCCTAGTACAAGGATCCTAGCCCAAAAAAATGGGTTAATATGACATTAGAATTAGCAGTTATTTAATTTTTTTAATAAACAAATTTTCTCCAAAAATTATTTTCGAGAAATTGCATTTTTTATTTTTTTAAATTTCTACGTCAATTTTTTTGCTCCAATTTATTTATTAAAAAAATTATCAAATATCTGTTAAATTAATTTTCGTTTATGGAAACTATTATTTGGTTTTATTAGAAAAAATTAAAAAATTTATAAACTTATAAAAGAAAACCTAATCAAATTTTTTTTATCTTATTTTTTTCGACTATGCGAGGTAACTCTTCAGCTGGAATTACTTCCGGTGGCAAAGCCCAAGTTTTAAAATCTTTTTTGGCTCCGAGATCAAAAAGTCCATCAGTTTGGACGTAACGATTAGCCATTCTCTCCATTTTTTTCTTTACTTCTTGCAAATATCCCAACTCTTCTCCTACTGCAATCCTTTCTTTTATTTCGTCCATTTCACATTCACGAAAATATTCTTCTTCTTTTTCTTTAAGTATTCTTCTGCGTTTAATCTTAAGTTGTCTCTTTCTTTCTTTTTCCAGGTTCCTCTTCTGTTTTTTCGATTTTATCGGTTGTATTGATTTGATCGATTGTACTGGTTTTATTGGTTGCACTCGTTTTATCGGTTGTACCGGTTTTTTCTCTGGTTTTTCCTCATCACTGTCTTCTTGTTCACCAAAGTAAATAGGACGTTTAGTACTTGAATAAAGAGATGTCATCCATTGTCGTAATCTACAATAAAAAAAAAATAATTTACTCGTAAAACTTCTATTGAAACTAATTTTTAAAATCTACCTTGATTCATCAAGAGATTTTGGAGCGACAGTCAAAGTATGACCACTAGAACACGGTGTAAAATTAACTCTAAATTTCCTATCAACATAAAAATTGTGACCGATGATTATTTGACCAATTGGAATACTGAAATTTTCACCATCTCTTCTCCATAACGCTACTTCTACTGTTCCTGACTCATCTTGAACTGTTATACGTCTTACAGTGACACTTGTAGTTTGGATTACACACGTTTGATCAACAATTACTCCAATGAAATCTGAATAAGAAAAAATACACTCGTTGTATTAGACAATCTAATAAAAAAGTAATAATAAAAAAATCTTACTAATAGACTTGGTGGTGTGAGAATTAAGGATATCCATCAAGGTCCTATATCGATGAGTTATAACTTTAACATTGGGATCAAGTTTAAATAGGATTGATTCATCAAACAAGTGGACAATTACTGGCTTATCACCATCATAAACATGAAAATCGGTCGTTGAATTTAGTACCATTTCTAAATTGTATTGAGGAAAACGATTAATTCTTATGGTGACCCCCCTTACTGTAAAGTTTTTTACTCTTATCTTAAGACCGTCCTGAAAATTAAATTAAAAATTATTATTATTATTATCATTATTAAAGAAAAAAATTTTGCTGTAGTAATAATAATAATAACAATGATTTTTAAGTCAATCTGTGTTATTATTATTATTATTATTATTATTATTATTAAAGAAAAATTATTGTCAAAATATAATAATAATAATAATAATAATAATAATAATAATAATAATAATAATAATAATAATAATAATAATAATAAGAATAAGGTTTGACTTGAAATTATTGTTATTATTATTATTATTATTATTATTATTATTATTATATTAAAGAAAAATTTTGCCGTAGTAATAATCATAATAATAACAATGATTTTTTAAGTCAATCTTTATTATTATTATTATTTTATTGTAATAATAAATAATAATTAAAAAATTTTTATTATTAAAAAATTAAATTATTAATTTATTATTTCTCAATAAATATTTTCAAAAAAAAAGTCAATAAAGACCTTCATTTTTTTTCTAAAAAGATTTTTGATCCAGCCATAAACCCAGCAAACCATAGATCGATTGTCATCAGAGATCACCATATATAACGCATTATTACTTCTTATTGAATCGGGAAAAAATTTTAGGGTCCCATACAAAAACTTGGTCCTAAAAAAATTTATATAAAATTATCTGTGTATAAACTAAACAAAATTACATACATTTGTGTCGCAATCGTTCTGATTGAATGTAATTTTACAATGTCTTGGAGAGGAGGCATGGGAACTATTTTTGGCCTGAAAAAAAAATAATTGATAATCATAACTATCATAAAAAGACAGTGTAAGTGAATTAAATTACCGGTCTTGGAGACTTGGATTAGTTTTCTGAACTGAAATAACATTTCTCCCAGGTTGAGTATTATTTTGAGGTACTGCGGATCCAGAAACCGGTAACGGAGCCGGCTTTTTGTGAAATGTCGATGCAAGTGGCGGCTTTCCTCCAGAAGTAGATGGCAAAGGTGGGTTTTCTTTAGAAGTAGATGGTAGAGGCGGATTTTCTTCAACTTTTTTTAGTGTTGGTTTAGCAATATCAAAGTCAACCACCCCCATCACAAAAATAAAATTTTTAGTACCGCTTAAAAAAAAAAATATATGTTAATTGGCAGTTAAAGAAGAAAAATAATCCAAACATCAACAACTTACGTATATTTTTCTTTAAATGATGAACAAGCATAGCGAAGGACACCGTAGTCTTTGATTTTAATACATCGCCCTGGAGACATGATCCCGCTTTCAAATTTCTGAGTTAATGAAAGAGGAATTATACACTTGAAGAGATTTTCACCTCCATCTTGGACAATACAAAAAAATCTATCTTGTAAAAAATCTGCTCTCTAAAAAATTAAACCAATCATTATTTTCATTATTGAGTTTATTATTTTGTAGATTTAATATCTTAGCTTTTTTATTTACCAGTATCTTGACGACCCACTCAACCTTCGCTTTTTTTTCGACATTTTTATTTAATTTCTGTAATTTAAAAATTTTATTGATAAAGTTAGAATAATTAATTTATGCGGGAAAATTACCTCGATAACATTTGTAGTTAGTTCTATTGTCTCTTGCATCACCTAAGAAAAATGTTAGAAAAATGACTTTAGATATTTTTTTGTAATTTTATAGTAATGAAATTATTAAATAACAATTTATTTAAATAAATAAATACCATACCGGCGGATGAAGGTTAGATTCATTCTGAGGTTTCTGTTGTTGATCTTTAACTGAAGACTCCATGACATAAGACAACTGTTATACCAAACTGATCATTTTATTATCAAGAATAACAATTAATTGTTGTCAATAATGTTCGAATATTTTAAATGAATTAATTTGTAGAAATTAGCTGTTAAAATACAACAAAGCGCCGACTTTATTTTGTTTCATGAGTGTGAACTTACTCTGACAATCGATATCTCGGTGAAGGAATCGATTTTACATATATCGCTCTTCTGGTAATTTGCCCGTGCGCATGCGCGGAAACGGAAACGAAAAAAATGACCAAATTTTGTGCCTAGTGCTTATCATTCACAGAGAGTCACAAAATATAAAAAAAATATATATTCACAATTATGGATCGTTTAAGTTTATATAAAAAAAAATGAAACGCTTTTTTTTTTTCAATAAATAAAAAAAAAGCGTAGTGATAAATGAGCCCAGCAGTTTAAGTTCGCGCTGTGCCCGACATTCAGGAAACTAAGTTTCAACCGTCTTATTTTATTTAAAAAATAAAATCCTTTTTTTCTAACCTCATTCATATATATATGAATTTTTTGTTACGCTAGATTTTGGAGATTATGCCGGCAGTAATTAGGACAAGAAAAAGCGCCTTGAGCTCTGGAAAGCTGAAAGAAACATCAAAAGAGAAAAGGAAGCTTTAAAAAAAAAATCCCCCTTCCTCGTCGGCGTATACGTACTATAGTACGCTATAAAATTTGGTCACCAGAATCAAATGATTATTTGTCGGATAATAAAAGAACGCCTCGTAGCCAGTCATACAGATCCGGATCCTGTTCCAGGGCCGTCCAGCAGAGTGACTCCTGCTAAAGCTGGAAGAAAATGTATAAAACCTAAATTTAAATCAATTGATCTCACGACTACCAAATATACTGCAGGCAGTTATTAGAGCAAGAAACTAGTAAGTTGCGAACTCTGTGCGATAACTGGAAGTTAAAAATTCTTAAAATTATAAAATATCCTTTAAATCAATTTTTATTATTATTTATAACAAATTATTTTAATAAAGCTTAAATTAACTCGATATTTTTCTACTAAGTTTTTATTTTAATTGAATTCAAATCCAGCCGCCATCATTGCTTCCATGGTAACTAGAAGCCGTCAGCCATCATTGTTGTTAGTTGTCATGGCAACGCGATCCGCCATAATTGTTTTTTTTATCCCTTCTCCCTCTTATGTTATTCTCGGAGTACAAGAGCAAGTTGGCGCGCTATTTCCTTTGTGGTTTGTTTACGACGCTAATTTATAACCAAAAAATACCGAGCGATTACAGTCCCCAGTTTATAAGAGTGTTTTGAATAATTAAAGTTAAATAAAATGTCACAACGAGCACGTCGTCAAACAGCGACCCAACAAGGTCCAGCGGATAACTTGGATCTTCTGGGAAGTCGCGTGATAAAATATTTGCTAGAGAAAAGCCATAAAAAGTACCCGGTAAAAGCCAGTGACATTAAAAAATATGTTTTGGGCAAGCATGCTGAGCACTTTCGTCCAGTTATGGTCATTGTCAAAGACAGGCTGAGAAAAATCTTTGGCTACAATTTGGTAAACACGACAGGAGCTCAGTATTTTATCGCCAACATGATTGTCAACGAACACTTGAAGGCTCTTCCAAGGTCAGATGTTGAAGCTAAAGAACAAATTCTGCTTTTTCTAGTTCTTTCTTTTATTTTCATGTGTGCTGAAAATAATCAAAATGCTATTGTCGTTGAAGGTAAATAATTTATTATTATTATTATTACATTAAAAATGATAATGACATTAAACTTAGCAGTCACTTGATTTTTTTTTTGACAAATAAATTTGTTTCGAAAAATTATTTTTAAAAAATTGCATTTTTAATTTTTTACAATTTTTTTTTAATAATTTTTTTTGCTCTAATTTATTTCTTATAAAAATTCTAAAAATTATTAAATATCTACTACTTTAATTTTCATAAAATGATACTAAAGTTAGCTGTCACTTGACCAATTTTTAATTTTATTTAACAATAAAATTTGTTCCAAAAAATTATTTAAAAAAAATTGCATTTTTAATTTATTAAAATTTCTAAATGTCAATTTATTTTTTAAAAAATTATCAAATATTTGTTAAATTAATTTTTATACATTAAAATTATATATTAAAGTTAATAGTCACTTGATTATTTTTTAAATTCATTTACTAAGTATATAAATTAAATATAATTTCTTTTTTTTTATCAGACGAGTTATGGGAATTTTTAATAAACTTGAATATCATCACTGAGGACGAAAGTCAGCATCCATACTTTGGAAATGTCAAATCTTTAATCAGCGATGTGAGAACTTTATTCATATTTATTCTTTTAATTAAAATTTTTAAGTTTAATTAAATTATTTAAAATTATATTTCAGAAATTTGTGAAACAATTGTACCTTATTAAGAGTAAGCAAAGAGAAACTGATTCTGTTTTATTTGAATGGGGACCACGTGCTAATTACGAACTGGATCGTAAAGCTGTTTTGAAGTTTGTTTCCAAGGTAATTCACAAAATATTTTTCTTTATTTTTTTTTTGCCATGGATTAAATAAATAATAATAAGACAAATTTAAAATTGTCTAGATTTACAATTGTCCGATGGAAAATTTTGTCAAGCAGCACAAAGCAATGAAAGTCTACGAACGATCAGCTTTGAGAGAATAATTACAACTTAAAAATTAATTAGCTCTAAAAGGTTTTACAAATATTGAATAATTTATTTTCATATTTAAGATGTTGATTAATAATAAGAAAAATAAAATATTTAATATTTATTAATTAAAAATTACAAAGGATGCTTTTTGTTGTAAGCTTTTTTAGCAGCCAAGTACGGAGATATCTTGAGAGCATCTCCGTCGTACAATTTACAATTTTTTTGTTCCATTGGAAATACATATTCTAAATTAATATTATACCTAAAATCAAATTAAAAATTAAAAATAATTGAGTTGGCAATTTTAATTTTATTTAATTACTCACCGAGTCAATTTATCTCGCAAGTAAGAAATAACATTGTTCCCGATATTTTTTTTACGGCTCATTATAAAACTGGACAGATAACGCGGGCTTTTATTTTTCTCAGCACAGTGTAGCAACAATCCCCATGATTTGTAGTCCGAGTCTAAGATATAAGTGTTGTAAACTTCTTCATCTGTTGATATAATAAAATAATTTATTTAATGATCACTGATATTCAATTTATTGTGATAAGTATTTAGGCTACATTCAAAAATACTTTATCTCTAGACACATAATTAAAAAATGACCTTGTATCTTGTGAACTCTTGACATTTTTAAAGATATAAGCTCATCTTGAGATTACACTCATCAAGACCTTTCATTTGAGTACCCACATCAATTTTTCATATATTTTATATATTTAGATATATTATTTATATGTATATATGAAAAATTGATGTGGGTACTCAAATGAAAGCTCTTGATGAGTCTAACATCAAGATTAGCTTATATCTTTATGAATGTCAATATTTAAGAAAGTACAGTGCAAGTTACTTAAAGTCATTATTTAATAACCCAAAATTTTAATTACTAATTAAAAATTACAAGGAAACTCAGCGTGGACCCAGTGAGCCAACGAATCATGCTGCAGTGGTATTTTCCACGTAATATTCCCGACAATCATTTCATTTATCGGGTCGTCGATGAAATTATAAGTAAAATTCATTGTTACTTCGTTGACATTTTCTTTTGACAGTGAAAATTCAGCACGCATGCACTTGTAAGATAACGCTTCTTCAGAACTTGCGTAGTATTGGACAATGTACCAAGATCCTAAAAACTAAATTTTATTTTTTTTTAATATCGTAAATATTTAAAAATAATTATCAAGTACCTGTTTAATATCAAAATTTTTAATTTCACGAACTTTTGGACATTTAAATTTATCGTCTTCAATTTTCCACAAAACAACAAAGCTTAAATTAATTATTAAAATAAAAAAATGTTTAATAAAATTCATTTTTCATTGAATAAAAATCAACAGAGTTATTGCTTTAATATTTAAAATAGCTACTAGTGTACTGAAGCTCAAGAACTCGAGGATTCTCGATAAATTTTATCAACCGGACTTCCGTTAAAATCTATTTTCACTCAACATTTTTTACTTATCTGCTACTTGAAAAAAATAAATTAAATCATCTCAAGTTTTATTAAAAATTTATTTTCTAGCGTTAAAAAAGTATTAAAAATAATTTTATTCATTTGTACTGGATAAAATTAATATTTTTCAAGTAATCACTTCCATGGTGGTTTTACTCTCTCCTGATTACGCCCAGGTGTGCGAAATTTATTCTTCTCTATCGTAAAGTATTCCTGTAATAAATTTCATTAATAAATATTTTAATTTAAGATAAATAAAAAATAAATAAATAAATAAATAACTGACGGTATTTATTGTCGTGCTTATATCCTCAGTAGACCTATTACAATACAGCTCCTCATTGGAGTTATTTTTAGAGCTATCAGCTTTTAAATAATACTTTTTTGGTACTTCCCGACATACCAACGGCGACGACGACTTGTCGTTATCTATTAAATTATTGTCCGCAGATTTTTTAGAATTTTGCATCTGTAGAATCTGTAAATCCACAAAAATATTTAATTAAATAAATTTATAGAAAAACTAGCGGACCCGACAGACGTTGTCCTGTACACACGTCTTAAATTTATAAATTTTAGGAATGAGTTTGTATAGTTAAAAACATCATTAAGTTAACAATATGCAATGGGCATTCTTCAATAATTAACATTTTCGTAAATATAAGCCCATTCTGATTTATACTCATCGAGACCTTTCATTTGAGTACCCACATCAATTTTTCATATATTTTATATATTTATATATATGATATATATGTACATATGAAAAATGCATGTGGGTACTCAAATGAAAGCTCTTGATGAGTGTAACATCATGATGAGCTTATATCTTAAAAAATGTCAATGGTTAAGAAATGACCTTGTATCTTGAAAACTATTGACTTTCTTAAAAATATAAGCTCATCATGATGTTACACTCATCAAGAGCTTTCATTTGAGTACCCACATGCATTTTTGATATATTTTTCATATATACATATATATAATATATATAAATATACAAAATATATGAAAAATTGATGTGGGTACTCAAATGAAAGCTCTTGATGAGTGTAACATCGGGATGCAATTATATCTTTAAAAACGTCAATAATTAAGAAATTACATTGTATCTTGTCAACTAATGATATTTTTAAAGATATAAGCTCATCTCGACATTACACTCATCGAGACCTTTCATTTGAGTACCCACACCAATTTTTCATATATTTTTTATATTTATATATATAATATATATTAATATATAAAAAATATATCAAAAATGCATGTGGGTACTCAAATGAAAGCTCTTGATGAGTGTAACATCATGATGAGCTTATATCTTTAAAAGTGTCAATATTTCACAGAAGAAATATATATATATATATATATATATATATATATATATATATATATATATATATATATATATATATATATATATATATAAAGAATGTTACAAAAAAAAAAATTACCATCTTAATATATTTTTTTAAATCATCATCACTTTGCTTGGCCTGCAAATCGTCACTCGAGTTACAATAAGTGACAACAGACTCATCATAATCTTTTTCTCCATAATCTTTTCGTCTTTTTTCCTCCTTTTCTTTTTCCTTCTCCTGATCCTTGTCTTTAAAATTAAATTTAACTGGCTCCAAGTATGCAGTGCTGTTGAAATTATTCCCGCTTAGCAAATTAATTAATTCCGCGGATTTATCAATCCGAGGTAACTGAAATGTCTCTGTACTTCCAGCTAAAAAATTAAATAAATTCACACCTTAATTTTTTTTAATTTTTTAAATAAAATCTAATAAATCTATCGTATCTCTAGTACAGTAAATCGTTTTTGTCAATTGGAGGCTTCACTTGAACCGTTTAATTGTTTTAATGACTATGTTACAGCATTACTTGGCAAACTAGCAACTAAGTGGCGTTATAATGAGTATTATTATATTATTTTGTTTTTTTTTCTTCCTTTTTCTTTTCTATTTTTGCAATTTGCTATTATTGTGCATGAGTAGCAATAGCTAACTCATTATTAGTCCTTTCACTCAGTAATTTATATATGGAATCACTATGCTAGCTATAAGTCATCTTATAACTATACATAAAAAATTTTTTCTTATTTACTAACTATTGTATTATTAACCCTGTTAATGGCCTAGGCTGTTGGGTTTGTTTATTTAAATAAAATAAAATAAAAAATGAACTACTTGTTAAAATATGTAAAGCCTGGTGATATTGCTTCTCCATAAGCGAGTGTAGCTGCTCAGCAAGCCGAGATTTGGCGTTGTGGTACGCAGTCAATTGCGTTTCGTAAGCCTGGGCCTTTTTGTTAGTCTGAGAAAGTCTGATTTCGCACAATCGTTTTTCTTCTTTATGTTTCTCCTCAATTAAATTTATCTCCACTTGATGCCTAGAAAAATTACAATTATTTCAATTTAAATATTAACATGTCTTAAATAAAATTGACTCACTTGTCAATAATGCTTTTAATCTTCCTCGCAGCACATTCAGCAATCGCTCGTTGCTTTGACTCCAACTCTAGCTGGAAATTCAATTCAGCAGCATCTAATTGGGCTTCAAATTCTTTTAATTTGGTATTTACCACGTCGTCTACTTGCTTTTGATACATATCTCTTAATTCAGTTCTTTTTAACTCATGCTGCGCTATCAGAGCTTTCATTTCTTCCCTCGCGAGCTCCTAGTATAAAAATGTTTCTCAATTTAATAAAAAATAAATAAAACTAGCAACCTTGCAGTCGCTATGTAACTGCCGTGACTTGTGAATTATAAATAAATAAAATTTTGGTTTATTAAATAATGACTTTTGTTAAATTGCACTGTATTCTTTTAACTATCGACGTTTTTAAAGAAATGAGCTCATCCCGATGTTACACTCATCAAGGGCTTTCATTTGAGTACCCACATGCATTTTTTATATATTTTTCATATATACATATATATAATATAGTAATATACTAGCAGGTCGCCCCGGCTTCGCACGGGTATTTAACAGAAATGTTTAAATTAATTATGATGTAATATAGCCCATGTCGCCCGGATATAGCGTAGCTTCTCATCAGTGAAAAAAATTTTAAATCGGTTCAGTAGTTAATACTAATTCGCTGTAATTCACGTAAATTCAGGCATACATACTAAAAGATGTAATTCATACTAATTCGCTGTAATTCACGCAAATTCAGGCACACATGCTAAAAAGTCTAATTCATACTAATTCGCAATTTTTACATTTCCGCGTGGGTATTGTAAGGAAGATTAGTTA
Source organism: Cotesia glomerata (assembly GCF_020080835.1). Lineage (NCBI taxonomy): Eukaryota > Metazoa > Arthropoda > Insecta > Hymenoptera > Braconidae > Cotesia > Cotesia glomerata. The sequence goes on from NC_058161.1 coordinate 11,730,513, forward strand.
ATTTTAAACTAGATTAGGCTTTGATACTTTCGATAAATTAATTTCTAATAATTGTTACGTACTAATCGAATCGTCTTTAGATCCTCTAGAAGAATTTTAGACCAAACCTGTAATTAGTTTATATATTTTATCGAAATTTAGAATTTTCAATTTTTACATTTCAGCGTGGGTATTGTAAGTAAGATTAGTAAAGTTTAAACTAGATTAGGCTTTGAAATTTTCGATAAATTTATTTTTCATGATTGTTATATACCAATAAAATCGTTTTTCGATCCTCTACCAGGATTCTAGGCCAAACTTGTGATTAGATTATTAATTTGAAAAAAATTTAGAATTTTCAATTTTTCGCTGTAATTCACGCAAATTCAGGCACACATACTAAAAGATCTAATTCATACTAATTCGCCGTAATTCACGTAAATTCTCTTAATAATATAGATTACCTCTGATTTTTTAGTATTATTGACATCTTCCAACAGCATCATTTTATTCTTCTCTAGTATACTGACCCTATTTTCTTCTTCCTTCAATTTGAGCAGTAAATTTTCCTTTTCCTGTCTCAAAACCGTCAACTCAGCCTCACAAGTATCCAACCCTTTATGAACAACAGCCATTTCATTGCGAACTTCTGTGTTCTTAAACCTTTCCTTGTACAATTCCTGCTGCAAACTCTTAACAGTTTGCTCCAGTTGTTCGACCAGGTCCTTAGACTTGTGAAAATCATTTTTAAATTCCTCGGAACGTTGATCCGCAGCCTGGACAAGCGACTTGTATTTCTCCAACTCATTGGCATGCTCTTCAAGAGTAGTCAATTTATCTCTGACAGCAGCCTCGCACTTTTTATCACTCTCTCTTAGTAAATTTTCCAGGCGTTTTATCTCCTCGTCTTTGCCGAGCAGCTTTGAATTAAGACTCTCCAATTGTTGCTGGTGATCCACCGTCAGTTCTTGGATTCGCGACTGCAATTGAGAGTGCTCATGCTCCAAGTTATCCCACCGGGTCTTGAATTTAGTCCAGACTTCCTGGAACTGGGTTATAGTGTCACTTTTATCTTTATCCACTCGTATTGCTACGGCTATTTTTTCTTGCTGCTCTAGTAATCGTTTTTGCAGTTCTTGAATCATCTGCTCGCAGTGCTAAAAAATAATAATTTTTTTAAAATTAAAATAAACATAAAAAATAAATTTTTAATTTAAAATCATCAAATAAATACCTCTCGTCTAAATTTTTCTTCTTCTAATTTAATCCTGAGGATCTCATCTTGACTTTTGGTAGGATCTGGGGTCCAGAAATCAGTCAGCGATAACAAAGGAGTTTTCCTGTAACATAAATAAATCTATATTATTAAGAGAATACATTTTTAAAGATATGAGCTCATCTTAATGATTTACTCATCAAGACCTTTCATTTGAGTACCCACATCAATTTTTGATATATTTTATATATTATATATGTATATATAAAAAATATATCAAAAACGCATGTGGGTATTCAAATGAAAGCTCTTGATGAGTGTAACATCAAGATGAGCTTATATCTTAAAAAATGTCAATATTTAAGAAATGACTTGTATCTTGTGAACTATTGAGATTTTTAAAGATATAAGCTCATCCCGATTTTACTCTCATCGAGACCTTTCATTTGAGTACCCACATGCATTTTTGATATATTTTTTATATATACATATATAATATATATATAAATATATGAAAAATTGATGTGGGTACTCAAATGAAAGGTCTTGATGAGTACATCATTAAGATGAGCTTATATCTTTATAAATGTTAATATTTAAGAAAGTACAGTGCAATTTAACAAAAGTCATTATTTAATAAAAATTTTATTTATTTATAGTTCATAAGTCACGGCAGTCACATAGTGACTGCAAGATTGCTAGTTTTTTATTAATTTTTAGGGTAAAAAAAAAAAAAGTAAATAATTACCATTCATTTTTCTTAAGAAAAAAATCTTCAGGCTTATTACTCAAGTCTTTTTTAGGTGTGCTGGTGTTTACAGTCTTCTTGGACTCCCAGAGCTTTGATCTCTCAACAACTGACTTTGGAAACTCGAACTTTTGTCTTGGAGATTCTATTTTCTCCCTCGAACTATTCAATGACAATCCCGGTAAATCTTGAGTTTTATAATTGATTAAATTAACTTCTCCATTTTTAATTCCTGGAAAATCAGAGCGTCTCGTCGGAGAAGTTTTGAGAAAATCAAAATCTTGGTACTTTTTAGCGGGAGAATTGCTTGGCGTAGAAATACTGGAACCTGGTCCAGGAATATAATTACAAGATTTAAAATAACCTTTTTTAGTGACGGGCAAACTGGAGGATGACCTCGTGTCCAGATAATTTTTTTCATTCAACAAATCCGTGGAGTTTGTGTTGAAACTCCCAGAAGCAGCTCCAGCAATCCGAGGCTCTGCTGGAGCTAAATCATAGCTCGAACGCTCCAGACTGGAGTCTTTAACTTCAATAGCACTGATGCGGTCTTCTAAAGCTTGAACGTGCTCCAGGATTTCAGATACCACGGTGGAGTTGTTGAACTGCTGGTAGTTCAAAAGACTTTCTTCAGACTGGGATGAGGCGACGGTGAATAAATCAGGAGGAATTAATAACAAAATGTCGGTGTCGTCCGACTCACTCATAATAACACTGATTCTATTATTGTGCAGACATAGTGACACTTAAACTTTATTTGTTGGTTAAACAAACTTTGTTTGTTGGTTACCCGTCAATTGTAAACAACTACAACACTGATGCGGTCAAAACATAATCCTGAAGTCAGCTGACAGCTATCAATTTTTCAATTACAATAAACAAAATTATTTAAAAATCTTTCACTAGCCATTTTTTTAAATTTTTTAATTAAATTTATTTATTTATTTTTTAATAATTTAATTTTTATAAAATTATTTAAAAATTTAAAATGTCAGTTAACTACAGCGTCATATTTTAATCATAAATTTTAAAAATGCTCACCTGGCGCCATCTGGTGAGTTTCACTCAAACTAATTTTTTTCTATCAAGTTGAAGTTAGCTGTCATTTTTATAATACTAAAGTTAGCCGACGTTTTTAATTTTTTAATTTTTTTTCTTTTATTAAATTATAAGTTAAAAATATTTTTAAAAAATTGTACTTATAGTTTTTAAAGTTTTTTACAAATGAAAGTTTTGCTTCATTTTTTTGTAATAATTTTTCAATTAAAAAAAATTCTAAAAATTTTTAGATGGCTAACTTAATTTTCATGTAATTTTTTGGATTTTTACAACAAATAAATTACTATTAAAAAAAAGCCAAACAATCAATGAAACTAAAATTAGCCGACAGTGAAAGATTTTTATTAATTGAATTAGCAATTAAAAAATATTTTTAAAAAATTGCACGCTTAGTTTTTCAAATTTTGTACATGTGCAATTTTTTCTTTTAATTTTTTTGTAATTATTTTATAAATAAAAAAAATTCTCAAAATTTTCAGCTAATTTTATTTTCATAACAAATCAACAATAAATTTTTTTGACATTTACAAGTGGAATTTTTTAGAAAGTCTTTATTGTAATAAATTATTTGTCAAAAAAAATCATAATACTGAAGTTGACAGATATTAAAAATGTTTTTAGAATTTTATAGCAATAAAATTATTATGAAAAAAATTTAATTAAAAAGTTCCACAGGTGAAAATTAATAAAAATTACAAGTAAAAATCTTTAGAAGCATTTTTTTACTGTAATTAATTTGTTAAAAAATTTTTTAAAATTGACAGCTGACGGCTAACTTCAGTATTATAAAAAATCATCAGATTTCAGTGTTATTGTTTTTTTTTAACAATTTTTTCATTATTTAATATTTTAATAATTTAATACTGAGTAAAAATTATTAAAATTGTCAGCTGTTTTTCACTAAATATATATTTATCTGGTGTATTTTGACACTGACTGGTGCTCCGCCATCTTTGTTTCCTTATTGACAGCTCAGTGGTGGGGAGTTGGAAGAGAGTCAGCCATCGCACATCATACAAAGTATACCTACAGGAATAGAAAAAATCTAAAATGAGAAAACAATAACAATGGAGGCTTGCAATACAGTAGAGCGTGAACTTGACAAAGTTTTACTTAAATTCACTGACATCAACGACCAAGCTGGAGCTGTCCTCAGGGATTTAATCAGTGAAATTGAGACTTTTAAACGGGAATTGGATCAAGGTATGTTTTTTTTTTTTATTTATTTATTTTAGTAAACAAAGACCTCCGTCATTTTTTTATTTTTTTGACGTTCATTTTTATTTTTTTTTTCTATTTTTAATTCTTAATTTTTAATTATGACTTAATATTTAATTATTTAATTATAATTTTTAATATTAATTATTTTTTTTTGGCAGCTCCCCCAGACCAAGAGCTAACCCCAAAGCAGATTGAAATTCTGAAGCAGTCAGTGAGCAAAGTCCGTGACACAGTGCATCGACTGGCGACAGACCACCGCGAGTCCCACAGCACCGTCTCCAAAGTCGGGAAAGCTATTGACAGAAATTTTATCGCAGACTTTGCCAGCACCAGCCGTGAAGATGTCTTCAATGGCGCGGAGAAGACGCAGCTGCTTAACCAGGTCATCTGTCAGCATTTTTATCGACAGGGAATGCTCGATATTGCTGAGGAATTAGCTGCTGTAAGTTTTTTAAAAAATTAAATGAAAATTAATTTAGCAGATATTTGATAATTTTTAGAATTTTTCTTAACAAATAAATTATGGGAAAAAAGAATAAAAAAATAAAATTGACTTCTAGAAATTAAAAAAAATAAAAAATGAAATTTTTTAAATAAAATTAAAAAATGGTCAGATGACAGCTAACTTTGATGTCATAAAATTAAGAATTTTTCCGAGTAATTTTTTTATTATAAAAATTAAAAAAATTTTTTTATATAAATAATTATAAAAAAAAAAAAATTATAAGTAAGATTTTTAAAAAATAGTTTTATTATTTAGCTTTGATTTAAAATAAAAATTATTCCAGGAGACGGGAATAAAGACTGATGACAGTAAAAAGGAGCCATTTAATGAACTCAACAAAATCTTGGACTGCCTGAAGCAGCGAAATTTAGAACCAGCGTTAGAGTGGACTAAAAACCACCGCGAAGCCCTGCTGGCTCAAAATTCCTCTTTAGAATTCAAGCTCCACCGTCTCCAGTTCATCAGACTGGTCCAGCAAGGTCCAAGCAGCCAAGCAGAAGCGGTGATGTATGCTCGGAAAAATTTGACCCAGTTTGTGACTCGCCACGAAAAGGAGGTCCAGTCTTTAATGGGGACGCTTCTGTACCTCCCGAATGGGATCCAGTCCTCACCTTACAGCCATCTGCTGGATCCGAATCTTTGGCTGGATATTCACGATGTTTTCACCAAGGAAGCATGCACTTTGTTGGGACTCAGTGTTGATAGTCCTCTGTCTGTTTGGTAGGATTATCTTTTTTTTTATTCATTGATTGATTTATTAATTAATTTTTTTTATAGTGTAAATGCGGGATGTACAGCATTGCCGGCATTGCTAAATATCAAGCAAGTTATGCAACAGAGACAAGTTACCAATATATGGAATGGAAAAGATGAACTTCCTGTAAGTTTATTATTTATTATTAAGAGAATAAGCAAAATTAGATACGTAACTAAGAAATGACCTTGTTTCTAGTTAACTATTGACATTTTTAAAGATATAAGCTCATCTTGATGTTACACTCATTGAGACCTTTCATTTGAGTACCCACATCAATTTTTCATATATTTTATATATTTATATATATTATATATGTATTTATGAAAAATATATCAAAAATGCATGTGGGTACTCAAATGAAAGCTCTTGATGAGTGTAACATCAGGGTGAGCTTATATCTTTAAAATATATGTTATATATATGTATATATGAAAAATGCATGTGGGTACTCAAATGAAAGCTTTTGATGAGTGTAACATCGGAATGAGTTTATATCTTTACAAATGTCAATAGTTAAGAAAGTACAGTGCAATTTAACAAAAGTCATTATTTAACAAAGAAAGTTTATTTATTTATAGTTGACAAGTCCAATAAAATAATAAAAATAAAATTTTTTCAGATCGAAATAGACTTGGGAAAACAAAGCCGCTATCACTCAGTATTCGCATGTCCAATCCTGAGACAGCAGAGTACAGAAAACAATCCACCAATGAAGTTGGTCTGCGGTCACGTAATATCTCGTGACGCATTAAATAAATTAACAAATTCAAACAAGTAAGTCGTTCATTATAGAGCAAGTACCAAGTGCATTGATATCGAAATCACTTTTTTAAAATAGAAACCAATTTGTTTCCAGGCTCAAGTGCCCGTACTGTCCCGTCGAGCAGAACCCGGAGGATGCAAGGCTCATTTATTTTTAGTTCCTTTTTGTTTCTGTGATACTTTTTTTTTTTTTCTAACTTTATTTTTCAATCAGTCAATTAATTTTATTAATTAATAAATCGACTGATTTATTAATTAATTGGTTCAGTTTATAAAATTTCAAATAGTTTAAATCCGGAAACATATTTATTCGAAGACAACTATTAAATTGTTAATTATTTCTTTTGTAATTAATTCCTGTAATGAGTCAGTAATTGAAATTATAAGAGAGAATTTTATAACTTATGTGTTAAAAAATGATTTTATAGAAAGTATATATGTAATGATATTTAAAAAAATAAATATATAATTAATAACTGATTATTCTTTTAATTATTTTATAGACATATTTATTTTGACAATTAAATATCAATTACAATTAGTGAAACAAACAATTAAACCCAAGCAATAAATTTTTCATTAATATTTAGAAGTTAATTAAAGAGAAACACGCGAGGAGATAATTAATTATCTCTAAAAGTTCGACTTTTGGTTAGTGGTCCTCTCAACGTGTTACGGAGACACGACAGTCACGATAATACAAATCAAACTACCCTTGCGCAGCTCCAAAAAATCTTTTACTACCCCAAAACTTTTTTCCCATATATTCTCTTTTCTTTTTTCTTCTCGCTTCTGTCCTTCTCTTTATACTTTGAGTACAGAGTACAGTGTAATATCAAATCAAACTCTTCACGAGTCTCTCGCGAGCCACCTTGTCGAACACTTCGCTATCAGGTTTTTTTTTTATCAATTGTTTTCACGTGTTATCAATAAAAAAAAATTTTTTTTTGTATTAAAAAAAAATTGTTAATTTTTTTTAATTATACAAAAAAAAAATTTAACTTATATTATTTTAAAAAAGTGTTAATTTTTTTAATAAAAAAAATTTAATTTTTATTATTTTAACTGTTAAATTTTTTTTAACACTTTTTAATAAAAAAAAATATTTTAACTAAAAAAATTTTACTCTAATTATTTAAAAAAAGTGTAAAATTTTTTTTAATGAAAAAAAAAATTATTCTTACTAAAAAAAATAATTTTTATTATTTAAAAAGTGTTAAATTTTTTTAACATTTTTAATAAAAAAAAAAAATAAATAAATAAATAAATAAATAAATAAATTATTAAAAAAATTGAATTTTTATGATTTAAAAAAAGTGTTAAATTTTTCTTAATGAAAAAAAAAGTGTTAATTATTTTTTTCCTTTCAGGAAAAACTGCCAAAATGTATGGAATGCTTTTGGAAAGTGTTCAACATTTTGTCCAAGTAAGAAAATTTTCAATTAAAAAAAAAAAAGTATACAAAGTAAAATTTACAATAAATCTTTGCTTTATTTCTGTCGGAAATTTTCGGGTTATTGAATATTTTAAAGAGATACTAAGAACTTTTACAAAAAAGCATCTTTTATTCAAATTTAAAACTCGATAAACATTCTTCTAATACCCTGAATAAATTTAATTTTCCGGGTGACTGTTAAATTTTTTTTTTTATTTGTAATATATATCACTTATTTTACTGGTGTTGATATGTTTTCCCAGTGATTCATCGGGGCAATTAATAGGGTCAATCGGTGTCAATCGTTTATAGATGAGGAAAAGCGACAAAAAATAAACAAAGCGTAGAGTTTTCTATGGGGAAAAAACTTCCGGGTGGGCTAGAAACTAGTAATTGATATCTTTTGAAGCTTGATAAATAGTAGCTGACGTTTCCGCCGAAAATGGGAAAATGTTACCGTTCGTGTCAATAGAGTCTCTAGGAAAATCTATTATAACTTTATTATCATTGTTATTATTGTCATTAATAATGTATTTTAGTCTCAAGAATAATATATTAAAATTTTGCATAAATCGGATGAAAAGATCCTGAGATACTGGCAAAAAGGAGATGCATTGATTTTGAAAGTCAATGCAAGCAGAAATTATCCTTAGTTCTAGAAAAAAACTGTTGATTTTAATTTTTAAAGAATATTTCTAATAAATATTACTAATTAAATTATTTACGGGAAAACTGCATTGATTTTGAGTGTTAATGCAGCAAAAAATGTCATTTTTTTATATAAAAGAAACTATTCATTTAGATTTTTAATTTTTTTTAACAAAACTTACTTTTTGCGTCATTGAAAAAGAAAGTGCATTGATTTTTAGCGTCAATGCAGTAAAAATGTAATTTTTTATATAAAAGAAACTATTCATTTAGATTTTTAATTTTTTTTAACAAAACTTACTTTTTGCGTTATTGAAAAAGAAAGTGCATTGATTTTTAGCGTCAATGCAGTAAAAAAATATCATTTTTTATATGAAAGAAACTTTTCATTTTGATTTTTAATTTTTGTTAACAAAACTTACTTTTTGCGTTATTGAAAAAGAAAGTGCATTGATTTTTAGCGTCAATACACTTTATCAAAACACTTTATGTACCCCTATAGTTAGACCAAAACTTGAATATGCTGCTCTAGTATGGTCTCCTACATTTTTAAAATTCAAACTTGAAATCGAGAGAGTTAAAAGGAAATTTCTAAAATTTTTATTTTTCAAGAAATACGGATATTATCCAGAGCGAGGCATAGACTATCATATTCTTTGTAATGAGGCTGACCTCTTAACGCTCGAAGAAAGAAGAATTTGCTCATCTGTCCTCTTTATGAAAGGATCATGTAATGGAAACATTGACTGCCATAGGTTTCTATCCCTTGTTCAGATAAAAATTCCTCAGAAGAACAATAGGTCTTTCACACCTTTCCGAACCCTAACAACCCGAACAAAAACGAATTTGGCAAAGTCTGCACCTCTTTATAGAATCACAATTATCTGTAACTATTTGTGCGAGAATGACGGTCAGCTATTTGACTTGTTAGGGTTTAATCAACCCCTAACGATTAGTCACCTCTCATCCCTACTAGTCACTCTGCCATCTAACTGATCCGTGAATTAATGATCATTATAGTTTTCTTGGTTTAAGACTGACTCACTGTAATTTTTCCTTTTGTTTTTCATCTTATTTTTCTTTATTTTCTTTAATAATTAAATAATTGAATGAATGATGATTATTAGGACTTAAGCGCTATAAATGTTAAATGTAAAATGTGTTTATGTACATGATTTAAGTGACCCTGTTATTGGCCGAATGGCTGTTGGGTTTTTTCTAAATAAATAAATACAGTCAAAAATTATCTTTAGTTCTGTAAAAAAACTGCTGATTTTAATTTTTAAGAAATATTACTAATTAAACCATTGACGGAAAAACTGCATTGATTTTGAGCGTCAATACAATAAAAATGTCATTTTTTATATAAAAAAAAACTTTTCATTAAAATTTTTAATAAATATTACTAATTGCGCCAATGAAAAAAGGAAGTGCATTGATTTTTAGCGTTAATGCAGTTAGAAATTATCTTTATTTCTGTCAAAAAGCTGCTGATTTTAATATTTAACGAATATTACTAATTAATCCATTGAAGGGAAAATTGCATTGATAATGGGAGTCAATGCACTAAAAATTGCCATTTTTCCTATAAAAAAATTTTTAATTCCAAATTTTACACAATATTTCTGATAAAAATAACTCTGTAAAACATTGATTAAAAATTGCATTAATTTTGAGTGACAATGCAGCAAAAATTTATAATTTTTCCTTAAAAAAACTTCCATCGATTTTCACCTAACAAATAACGAATTTATCCCTAAAAATTCTCTATTTTTTCAATCCAATCGACAAAAAAATTTATTTTAAATTTACGACTAAAATAAATTCTGTCTGGAGCATATTTTTTTATTTTTAAATAAACAGTAATATCGATGCAAATCACTGAAAGGTAAAAAATAGAGTCAAGATAAAAAATGTCTATTGACATTTCTTCTTCAATTCGTTCTTTTTTTTTCTTTCTCCAGAAAGACACTAAGTATATTTTGTTTATTTTTATTTACCGAGTTTTAAATCGAGAGACATTAAATTCACATCTGATAAATTTTAAGTATCACATTTTTATTTTTTACTGTATAAATATGCCGAATAAAAGGACCCTAAGCCCCTTTAAATTGAAACGATTAATCTCTTAAAAGTCTAGGCTTACAAAAAGAAAATCAATCTTGAATGACGTTAAGAAAAATATAAATTAACATTTCATTGTTATTCACCTCGTGGAAAATGATAATTAATTATTGAGCTATTGTAAGCTAATTTTTAAATAAATAAATTTTATTTTTAGAAACTGTTTTTTATTTTTTGTAGTTGGAATATGGCGAGTCTGTTTGGCTGGAAATATTGCAACAAGTCGGGGCGAAAAACACCGTTTTTAATACCCGGCAAATATATTCGGACACTTTGATGCTTGAACTGGCCTCTGTGTTGGCGGACAAAATTGGAGTTTCTGCCAATAAGACTGTTGAATTTTTTGGAAGGTGTTTTGTTAGATTTTTCAGTAATTTGGGGTAAGTAGAGAAAAAGAAAATAATAATTAGTAAGTTTGTATTCAGGTATATTCATTTCTTATGAATGAAAGAAAATAATTAAACCCCTGGGGAAAGTTTTATTGACTAATCTATGAAACCTCTTATTAAATTAAACACTGAGGGCGGGTGATCGATAATTATAAATATTTAAGTTTAGTTATAAATATGTGTCCCGTTGGGGCTACTTTCCTTTAATGTAAATTATTTTCTATTTATACAAGATTTGCAAATAGTAATTACTAATTAATTATGTTTTTGATTGATCAATTATTTATTTACAAATTTTTTGTAGTAAAAATTATTTTTTTATCATTTAAAATGTCTTTTGGATAAAAAAAAATTTTTTATAATTATTGAGAATAATTTTTAGATCAAAAAATCGTTTTTAATCATTTAAAGTGTCTTTTGAATCAAAAAAAATTTTTTTAAATATTGACAAAAATTCTTTTGGCCAAAAAAATTTTGTTAAAATTATTGAAAATATTTTTTAGACCAAGAAATTGTTTTTAATTATTCAAAGTGTCTTTTGGATCAAAAAAAATTTTTTATAATTATTGAAAATATTTTTTAGACTAAGAAATTGTTTTTGATCATTTAAAAATTTCTTTTGGATCAAAAAAAATTTTTTTAAATATTGAAAATAATTTTTTTGGACAAAAAAAAATTTATTATAATTATTGAGAATATTTTTTAGATCAATAAATAGCTTCTGGCCATTTAAAGTGTCTTTTTGATAAAAAAAAAATTTTTTAATTATTGACAATAATTTTTTTGGACAAAAAAAAATTTTTTATAATTATTGAGAATAATTTTTAGATCAAGAAATTGTTTTTGATCATTTAAAGTGTCTTTTAAATCAAAAAAAATTTTTTTAAATATTGACAAAAATTTTTTTGGCCAAAAAAATTTTGTTAAAATTATTGAAAATATTTTTTAGACTAAGAAATTGTTTTTGATTATTCAAAGTGTCTTTTGGATCAAAAAAAATTTTTTATAATTATTGAAAATATTTTTTAGACTAAGAAATTGTTTTTGATCATTTAAAAATTTCTTTTGGATCAAAAAAAATTTTTTTAAATATTGAAAATAATTTTTTTGGACAAAAAAAAATTTATTATAATTATTGAGAATATTTTTTAGATCAATAAATAGCTTCTGGCCATTTAAAGTGTCTTTTTGATAAAAAAAAAATTTTTTAATTATTGACAATAATTTTTTTGGACAAAAAAAAATTTTTTATAATTATTGAGAATAATTTTTAGATCAAGAAATTATTTTTGATCATTTAAAGTGTCTTTTTGATCAAAAAAATTTTTTTTAAATACTGACAATAATTTTTTTGGACAAAAAAAAATTTATTTTTCAAAAATTATCAATATAAAATTTAAATTATTCTTTTGAATTTATTTTAGATACGGATGTATGATAAAAGCAACAGGCCGTTACTTCTGTGATTTCCTGCAAAGTGTTGACAACATTCACATCCAAATGCGATTCACATATCCGAAAATGAAGAGCCCTTCCATGTACATCACACATATCGATCCCCACGGAGTCGTTTTGGTCTACCGGAGCAATCGGCAGGGCTTGACCCATTACTTGATCGGTAGGTCAAAAATTAATTCAATAAAAAAAAAAAAAGAAATTGATAAATTTTCGGAATTCCGCAGGAATTTTGTTCCAAATAGCGAAAGACCTCTACGAAACAACCCTGGACATCCGGGTCCTGGAAAACCTGAACAATATCCCCGGGTCGAGGAATGTTATGGTGAAATTCCGTATCGATTTCGACAACCGCGAATACGTAAGTCACTTTTAATTTATTTTATTAATAAATTCTTAAGAAGGGTTTACATTTTTTCACTTTCTCGCCCTCTATTGGACAAACGAAAGTATCTCTGTCACACTTGTACAACTTATGGAATCTTAAAACGCATTTTATGCATAAATAAATGAAAATTTTCTAAAAAAGCGCTTCGCTCTTCGATAGATAATTTAATTATCTATCGAAGAGCGAAGCGTTTTTTTCAAAATTTTATCTTATTCATGAGCAAAACTCGTTTGAAAATCAACTATCAACCGCTTTTAAATTAGTTTAAATTAATCAATTGATTGCGCTCAGACGGCGAAGACGAATCGCATGAGGGCCCCAATCGGCAGAGAGCTTTCTCCAGTTTCTTGCGGATTACTTCTCAGATTATTCCCTTTCGGAGTGGTGGTTAATCGCGAGATGAGAATCGAGGGGGCAGGTGAGAAGTTGCTACAAGTTTGGGGAGGAAACAATTCTATTTTGAACAGGCATATTTCTGAGATCTTCAAACTAAGGAGGCCCAAAGGAATTTCATTTACTTGGCGCAATGTAAGTCTTTTTTTAATTTAAAAAAAAAAAAAAAAGGGACCTAAAATTTAAAACTTTAATAACTCTGATAATTATTAATAACTCTGGTAATTATTAACCGATTTTTGAGTTAAAAAGCTACTTTTAATCTGCATTTAATCCTCTATCGATTAAGTAACAATTCTAATAAATTTGTAGTAGGTCAAAAATCGGGTAAATTGAGCCAGTAAATTAATTTACAAATTTTTAACTAATTTGTTAATTTTCAGGTTATTTATTTGTACTCAGTTATGTTCGAACTGGAATTAATTCGCTCTAATGAAACAATAACTAATTCAGACCGTGACCCCGGAAGCTCCAAATCCGGATTGGATCGCAAGGGAAGTCACGGTGCACGCAGTATTCTTTTGAAGGGACAAATGCGATACATCGAAGATATCAAGTCTATTATTTTCCTGTGTAGTCCTTTGTAAGTTTTATTTTATATCTTTTTAAAGTAAGATGTCAATAAAAATTTTTCCCGTAGAATTAATAGCCTGGATGAGTTACCGAGCATGGGGCTGTATCTAAACGACCTAAACCCTCATGGAATGAGTCGGGAGATGGTTTTGGCCGGTTGGCAACATTGTGACAGATTGGAAATGATGTTCGAGAGAGCTGAGCAAAGGTCAGAGGAACTGGAAACTAGTTACGCGTTGCTAGATCGCTGGAAAAATAAGAGCGACGAGCTACTTTATTCTATGATACCGCAGACGGTCGCAGATCGGCTTAGAAGTGGCTCTAACCCTCTGAGCACATGTGAGGTAGATTAAAAAAATTTTTTTATTCATTTTGAGACGTTCAAAAAAAAAAACCGTGACCGGGATTCGAACCCGCGACCTAAACTCCAATAATAAAATTTAAAACTGCAATAACTCTGGGAATTATTGGCCGATTTTTGGGTTCCAAAGCGAGTTTGTATCTAAATTGACTGGTCTATCGATTGAGTAACAAGCGCAATAAGTCTGGCGTAGGTCAAAAGTCGGGAAAATTGGGTCGGAATAAAAAAAACTTGAATTTAACAGAAACTTTTGGATTTTTTTTATTGCAGTCTTTTGAATCGATATCAGTATTGTTTTGCGAGCTTTGTGACTTCGACTACTCGACAATCGAGGGTGTGATGGACATAGTGTCCTCGATGAACGCCGTTTTTTCCTGTTTCGACTCTCTGATGGACAAGTTCAACGTTTACAAGGTAAAAATTTATTTATAATAATCATGCAATTTTTAAACACTTTGACGACATAGGTGGAGACAGTAGGACGTATTTACATGGCAGCAAGTGGAGCTCCAGACAGGACGAAACATCATGCGAGGAATATCGCAGACGTATCATTGCAACTAATCAAACGCGTACGTTCTCTCCAATTACCTTCAGGGATTGACATACAAATACGGATAGGTGAATATGTTATTTATTTAATTTTGATTCTGTGGTAAAGAAGCTTGATTTTGATTGGGGTATTAAAATCTATCAATTGAAAGAAATAAATTGACCTTTTGTAAAAGTTATATTAGATTGTTTGGAACGTGATTTCTGGGGTAAATATTGAAGATACGAGAAAATCATAAAACTATAAATTCAATTCTGTACAAAAACGCCTGTAAGATTTTATCATAATAATAATAATATGAATATAAATTATGGTTAATTTAACATTATAAACAAAATTAACATTATTAACAAAATAACAAATTGCAAAATTAGCAATAACTAATTTTTTAAAAATACATAGTCAATTGAGTTAAAAAGCGCAATAAAATTCTAAAAAAGAAAAAATTAAGAGCAATAATAATCTAACAACTATTATTGAGTTATTAAATGTATTATCAAGTGAGTGTTTTGTAAAAAAAAACAATTATTTTTAATGTATATAAAAAATTTAGAATATTAATTGTAAGAATTGCAATTGACGTTGGAAAAAATGTATAGACATTGGTAAATAAATGTCTGATAATGCCTGGAGGGAACACAGGCGAAAAATAACAATAAAAAATAATTAAACATTGGTGTATTAGACTGGATTGTCACTAACTTGAAAATCTAAATAATAATATGCTTGCTTTTCCTAGGAATTCATTCAGGACCCGCAGTTGCAGGAGTCGTAGGGATTAAAGTCCCGAGATACTGTTTTTTCGGCGATACAGTGAACACTGCATCAAGAATGCAGTCTACAGGGTTGGTAAGTTCAATGATTTTTATTTTCCAAAAAAAATAATTAAAAATTGAACTAATTAATTCAACAGCCGGGAAAAGTGCACATTTCACCGGAAACTAAAGCATTACTGCCCTCAGATCGCTACCGGGTTGAGTCCCGAGGGGTGTTGTGGGTCAAGGTGAGTTATCGATCTCGCGATAATATTTTCTTCATAAAAATGTACTTGTAAGGGATGCATAAGTGTTTCTCCCTTGTATTTTTTTTAGGGGAAAGGAAACATGGAGACTTATTGGCTGTACGGGACTGACGAATCGCCCCCTAAGGAAAATTCATCCCAAACTATCATAACAAATGTTTGAATTGCTAATAGAGAAATTGCATGTTGTTTAATTTTATCAAAATTATTTATGGAATTAAATGTCAAATTATCAATTAAAAATTAATGCAAGTTCTCTATTTTTTGTGCCTTAAGTAGATTTTTTTATTTAAATTATAAATTATAAATTAAGTAGAAAATTTGATTTAGATTGTGTATAGTTGTGAATAAATAAATAAAAAATAAATAAACTGTGCCGTGAATTACTTGTGATTGATGGTCATTTAATTGATGTAATATTTAAGTCAGCAGAAACAAGATCCCCTTGTGTTCCTCTCAATCCACGTTATGTATCGATTAACTCGTGAGTAAACTCCTGGGTACCCTTCAAGAGCGCACCCTTCACCCCAGGACACGATTCCTGACAGAATATAAATTTACTTTTGACAAATATCCTTACTAATAAAGTTTATTGTTTTTAATGGAAAGTATACTGGGGGAAAGTTTGAAATATTACCTCCTGTTCTAACTTTGAGGTTTACAATTATACAAGATTTACTTAAGATATCCTTCGTTCATTTTTTTTTTTTTGCAAAACAAAACGAATTTATAAAAAAACAAAATTTTTAACAATAAATAAGAATATCTAAGGTAAAAGCCCTAATTATTGACAGGGGTCTAAATGATTGGCACCCTAAATTATTTTTAAATATATTTAATTATCTGTAATAAGAATAACTATCATATAAATTTTTATTAATTAAAAAATTGAAAAAAATTACTGTCCAATATTAAATATTAATTATTAAAAAATAAAGTTAGCACCATCAAACCAGCTAACGAGCGTCTATTTTCTCAACAACTTTCGTTAGAAAAGCATTTTTTTAAATGCCGAGTTTAAATTAATTTCTTCATCTAATTATATGATCTTTTTTTTTTTTTTTTTTTTTTTTAATTAACAATATATGAAAAATTTATAAAATTGAATAATCGAAATTAATTGTTTTCTTTATAATATTTAAATAATGGGTATCAATAACTAGTTGATAATTTTTAAGTTGAATCTTATATTGACAGCCATTCGACAGCGCTTTGGCGCCTTTTTTTGACTTTAACCTAAAAAATTAACTGTATGAATTTGAACTCTTGATTCAATAAATTATTTTTAAATTAATTAATTTATTTTTAATAGTAATTAATCATTCATGGAAATTACTATTAATAAACTTTAATAAAATTGATTGCTTAATAATAAGTTTCGATAAATAAGAATAAGCAGATGATTCAACGCATGCGCAGTATAGGTGTCAATAATTGGGACTGAGGTATGTCAATAATTAGATCAATCAGTTTTTTAACCGGTCAATAATTGGTGTATCCGGATAATCTATTTAATTATTTAAAATTAATTAGTAAATATCTCTGATTATCATTTTAAAAAAAGAAATTAATTAGTTAAAACATTACTTGAGACATTACCACAAACAAAATTCAACGATATTGATATTTGATAGGTTAAAAAAAATCAAATCATAACTTTATCTCTTATAGTGTCAATAATTAATTTTACCTTAGTAATATATCTAAATTTAACTTTGACTTAGAATAACTTTTTATAAATTGAATTTATCAAAAAATTATAAGACAACTTTTTGGTAATTCTTACCTACAACATGGTAAGTATTGTCTTCCAAAATATGAAGCGGCCCGCCGCTATCTCCCTTGAAAAAATAATTAATTAATTCAAATTAATTCAAAATCTTCCCTAGAGCTTGAAATAATTAAAAAGACAAATACTTGACAAGAATCCTTTCCTCCGTCAAGAAATCCCGCACACAACATATTATCCGTGATTTTTTTGGGCGGATATTTGGTGCCGCGACACTCGTTGTTGCTCAAAATGGGTACAACGACTTCCTGTAACTTCGTAGCCAGGGTCCCGGATTCCTCGACGGCGCCCCAGCCAGTTACACTGGCATTTCGCCCAGCAAAAGTGCTCCCGCGCTCTGGTAAGCAGACCGGCTTTAAGGGGCCATCGAATTTCATCCTGCCGAGAATTTTTATCAGCGCAATATCGTTGTTGTAATTTAGCAACGAGTACCCGCTATGTTTGATCACACTTTCGACTCTGTATGCAGTTGATTTAGAAGTTTTGTTTCCTCGTTCGAAAGCACCCACGTGGACCATTATTTTGAAAGTATCAAACCTAGTTTAACATTATTTAATTGATCATTGGTTCTTTTTTATTCAAAATTTCAGCCAATTTTTTTATCTATCTATAATTAATTTTTGATCACCTGTCGACGCAATGAGCGGCTGTTAATAAGAATTTATCATTGATTATGCAAGCTGCACAGTAAAATTTTCCGCCGTAGGTCAGATAAGCCATCCATGGAAATTGATCCATTCCTGCATCGTGACCTCCTACTATTTTGTTAGGGGTACTTGATGTTCCGCATGCTAAAAAATATTAAAAATTCATTTTGATTCCCTCAAAAGCGCAATCTTTACAAGAAAATTAATTCAAAATTAGTTCAAAATTAATGCCAAATTAATTCAAAATTAATTTAAAAATCTAGAGTAAATAATTTAAAGTACTAACAGCATTTTGGACACTCTTTAGGGATACTTGCAACAGTTGTTGTAGTTCCGACAATATTTTGAATCCACTCGACAAATGTTCTTTGGGTTGTTCCTAATTTTTTTTCCAAATCTTCAATTTTCTAAAGATTAATTCAAAATAATTAAATTAAAATTGATAAAAATAATTATATAGAGTATGCAAAAGATGAGAATGATAGAAAGTTAACCTTGGAAGTGACGAGTCCTAGATCAACAAGGTCACTAGGTGATTTTTTAAATCCCCGAGCAAAGATCTCGTCCATAAGTCCCGCACTATCTACATCTTTATTGCCATTATCATTATAATTATTTACATTATACTTATCTTGATTATTAGCATTAGGATGAGCATTAGCATGATTATGACTCACTCGTTGGTTATTCCAATTCTTATTTGAATAACCAGATAATTTTGGGTAATTCACGTTTGAATAAACTACAGACACACACACTAATAAATTAATCACAGTTATAGCATAATTATTCATTTCTTCTATCCAGTGTAAATTAGATTTAGTAAAAAAATTTATTTTGACATTAAATAATTGGATCGACTTATCGATACGACGGACACTTTCACACAGGAGTTACTCAGCTGTGCTACATCTTTATTTATATACGGAATAGTGGACTGACGGGTTATTAAGTGAAATTTATAATTCATAACTTACTTATCATATCATCTTTTCCAGGATTTTATTGTTGCTGGAAGCTTTTTTTTACTATTTTTACTATTGTGGAGAAATTAAGTTTGAGCTCCGATTTTTTGGACCGACCTTGGGGCTGCTACTTGACGATAACTTCTAAAAGAATGAAATTAATCGGTCGAGTAGTTTCCGAGTTATAGTTATTGCAAAATTACGGTACAACTCAAAGCGCGGAAGCAGGAAAATTTAAAGATTTTTATTTACTACAAACTATTAAGTACGTCTACAAATAATTATTAGGTGACTGAATGGTAAGTACGGACGATGTCTCGAATAGCTTAACTGGTAGAGCCTTTGGCGCATAACCAAACGATCCGGGTTCGAGTCCCGGTCTGGGCTTTCTGAATTATTTTTTCGGTTACCGAAAAATTCCTACTGAGTAAGGTCCCCCCTCCCCCCTTTATCCTTTATTTTCCCAGTCCCCAAATTTGTCTGTAATGACAAATTTAGCTATAAATTATGGCTATCCCGATTTTCAGAGAATTTGATTGATATTTCTTGTAGGAAATTAAATGATTTACAGAAAAGGTCTTTTATAATTTTTTTCAAGGTTAAAGGACATTGATGTCAGTTTTTTTTTTTTTTTTTTTTTTTAAATTATTGTTATAATTAAAAATGATAATTTTGGATTAATTATCTATTTTCAAGGTGATCACTGTTTGGCACTGTGACAATTGACAATGGGTCAAGGTATCTGGGTCACATTACCCTCATGCGGGTGTTGCTGTTTTTATTTTATTTATTATTTATTATTTACATTATTGTCGTTTGTGTTATGTATTCAATTGGAATGTCTTTTGTTATCAATTATCAATTATCTTAATGTCACATTAGATTCATTTCGTAATTTTTTCAGGCAAATTATTCCTTAGAATATTAAATTAAAAAAAAAATTCTTCTAAATTCAAGCTTTTATTTATAATAAGCTTTTGAACCTCGTATAACTTTTTGAAAATTGAATTTATTAAAAAATTAAGACCTTTTTTGCAGAGCATAAAATTTCCTATAAAAAATCTTGAAATATTTTTTTATAAATAGAATATTTAATGTTTTATTTAAAATTTTCAGTCACAAACTATAAAATTTTATTGCATTAAAAAAAAAAAAGCAATATCTAAATTATGAAATAAATATATTTCCGGTGGTAAGAAAAAAAAATGAGGCTAGAATTGAAATGAGCGTTAGGATACATAAAAGTAAATCCTTGTACTAAAATGCGAACAATAAAAAGTAATACCGCGACAGAAAAGCAAATAAAAGAATAATTAACGGATAAATCATAAGTGAAAGAAAAAATGTCAAAGTGTCCCAGCGTGAAGCCGAGAAGAAATATGAAAAACAATAATTCGATGGAACTTTCGTTTTCAATTACGAAATATTTGACATTGATCGGTGGCCCGGCTGCATGTGCATCAAAAAGGAAAAGTTTGGGTAAATATTAATACATAAGTATTACCGATTTATGTTAATAGAAATAACGCGTGACATTGTGTTACGGCCGTTTAAGAGGCAAAGGTAAAAAGTAAAATAAAAAGAGACAATTGCGACATTACAGCGTTAGTGTATAGTACCCGAGAATGATTTAAAGGCCTGGATGTACATCTGCCAATGCAGACACGCCGGCCAAGGTGATTCTTCGCCAGTTGACTCCCACCAGTTCCACTGTTTACTGTTTATTAGTTATAGTTTACTATAAAACGGCGTTTAACAAACTTTTACCGGGTACTTAACCACCGACAATCCGACAATCCGACAATCCGTCTACCAGACCAATTTTAGTACCTATTGTCCATCCTAAGGCCCGGCTATCCTTTTTTTCGGTTCATTCTTATTCCTCGTTATTAAGTCATCATGCGAGTTTTTGTGTTTTGTGCCGTTTTATTCGTCTGTTTTTTCACTTTTTTCAACGTTAATTCACTACCGAGGGTAAGTTTTAATAATTAACATCCAAAAATCTTAAAAATCTTTTATTCAATCATAAAAGACTACTTTTACAACCATTTTAAAATGTTTAATTATCAAAGTGAAGATATTGAACAGTTGAAATTTTTTCTGCACCCTTGATTAGAAAAAATAATTAAAAACAAGATTGACAATGTTTTTTTCAACAATTAATTGATTTTATATTCAGAATCAAAATAGCTGGGCCGATAAGCCGTTCGACTTTTACAATTTGTCGGCGAGGAGCAACAATGATTTGACTATCGACGATGGATTTATTGTCAACACTAATCCGCCTAAAATGGCCTATCCAAAGATGCCTAATATGTGTAGTAATTGCAGTGAGTTTACTTTAATTGAAAGAAAATTATTAATTTATTTTTCTTATAATTGTAATTTATTAATTACAGTTTGTGGCGTTGGAAGAAAAACGCGGATTGTCGGTGGTACAACAGCAACAATTGGAGAATTCCCGTGGATGATTGCTATGAGCAAACACGGACAATTTCACTGTGGTGGGAGTTTGTTGACTAAACGGCATGTTTTAACTGCCGCTCATTGCTTAGAAGGGTACTTAAACTATTTACAATTCTTCATTGGTTAAAATTAAGCCAATTAAACGCTATTTAAATTAAAATTATATTAATTTTCAGATTTGACAAAAGACATTTTGAAGTTTTTATCGGGAAGCAAGATTTCGACAAATCGAGCTCGGCTGTGATACATCGACGCATTAAATCTTGGACAGTACACGAAGATTTCAATACTTATAACTTGGACAATGATATCGCTGTCGTAGAATTGGATCGTTCTATTCCAGTTGGAGGAGCGATACGCACTGCGTGTTTACCAGAAAATCGTAAGAATTTCTTTTTATTTTCATGTTAAAATTCAAATTTTCAGTCTTTTTGAGCCATATTAGGTTACATTGACGCTCACAATCAATTTAGTAGCTGTATCAATTGATAATTAATCATTTAAAAATTTCTGAACAATAATACTACTTAAAAACAATAATTGAAATTTTTTTTTCGATGAAAACTTACATTTTTTAAGTGTATTGATACTCAAAATCAATGCAGTCGCTCTAATAATTAATTTTATCAATTTTTTTAGGATGTTTATTCCCTAATTGTTTATTAATTAGTTTTTAATCAAGATTATCTCTTTAAAATTTTATTTTAGAGCTTATTTATATAGTTAATGGCATTTTTCTATTATATTAATCCTCAAAATCAATAAAGTCGCTTTAATAATTAATTTTATCAATTTTTTTAGAATCTTTATTCCCTAATTATTCATTAATGAGTTTTTTTAGCAAGATTGTCTCTTTAAAATTTTATTTCAGAGCTTTTTTATATAGTTAAAGGCATTTTTCTATCAAATTAATCCTCAAAATCAATGTAGTCGCTCCAATAATTAATTTTACCAATTTTTTAGAATCTTTATTCCCTAATTATTCATTAATGAATTTCTGAACAAGATTATCTCATTAAAATATTATTTTAGAGCTTTTTAGTATAGTTAAAGGCATTTTTCTATCAAATTAATCCTCAAAATCAATGTAGTCGTTCTAATAATTAATTTTACCAATTTTTTTAAAATCTTTATTCCCTAATTATTTATTAATGAGTTTTTAAACAAGATTATCTTTCTAAAATTTTATATTATAGTTTTTTTTTGTAAAATTAAAGGGATTTTTCTATTACATTGACACTAAAAATCAATGTACTCACTTTAATAATTAATTTAATTAATTTTTGTTAATAACTACACTTATAAACATCATTTCAGAGTTATTTTGTGTATAATTATTGACATTTTTGCGGTGCATTGACACTAAAAATCAATGCAGTCCCTTAATTAATCGATACTTTCAAACTTCCGTCAGTTTTCTAAACTAAAAATTGAAAACAACCTCTTTTAGGTGCCATTGACTACACAGGATCATTAGCGACCGCCATAGGATGGGGCCGCACGACAGAGGGTGGGGAAGTAAGCTCAACATTAAGGAAAGTAGAGCTTCCCGTTTTATCCGACGAGGAGTGTGATGAAGCTGGTTACCAAAAATCTCGGCGCACTACTAATATGTTTTGCGCTGGTTACTTAGAAGGAAAACGCGACGCCTGTTCTGTAAATTTTTTTATTTCTTCTTTTTGATAAACAATTTTTTATTAAAATTGCGACTATATTATCAATTAATTAATTTTTTTTTTTTTTTTTTTTTAGGGAGACAGCGGCGGGCCTTTATTGGTTGAAGGGCCGTACGGGCATTTAGAAGTCATAGGTATGATTAATTAATTAATTAATTTATCAATAAATTTTTTTAATTTTAATAAATTAATTTTTTTATCCAGGAATAACTTCTTTCGGTCGAGGATGTGCAAGACCAAGATACCCCGGAGTCTATACAAAATTAACAAATTACTTAGGATGGTTACGTGATAATCTAGACGGAGAATGTATTTGCCCGTCTGCCAAATAATTATTCAGATTTTTCAAATGAATAATTATAAAAAAAAAAAAATTCTAGTCGTTTTATATCTTAAGAGTGTAATTAATATTAAGATACTTTGTGATGATTAATTTAAAATAAATAATAGTACCTATAATTACATGTTTATTAAATGAATCAAGATGATGATGATGATTTATGACCTTGAAAGTAAATGTGAGATATTTACTCCGTAGTTTGGAAATGTGTTTGAATAAGAATGTGATTGTTTTTGTGGGGACCAGAATGGTAATTTGAATTTTTTATTACATCGAAATATATATATCGTATATTATTATATATTATATATAATGATAACCGGGTCATGCGACTAAAACGTTTTGCTTTCGACGAATGAATCTGGGTTAGTGAAATCATCGACCGTTACTTACTAATATACTAAATTGTTATTTAGTATTGGGATTAAGAAAAATTTATTTTTTTGTGTTATGGAAATTAATTTTTTTTTCAATAGAGTTTCATGAAAATTTGAGATGTAAATGGAAGAAATTAATTTTGGGGTTTCTAAAAAAAAAAACTGGAAATTTGATATAAGTAAAGATAGTAATATCAATATCAAGGTCATGATGAATATCAATATCAATATCAGTATCATGATAGTTTTAATTGTTATTATGAAAAAATTTTTGTTATAAATAATGCAATAGTTTATGATAAATATCGCGGTGAATATCACTATGTTTATATCAATACTGTCAATATCATTATGAATATCAATATCATTATCATGATAAATATCAATATCATTGTCATGATAAATATCATTATGATGATAAATGTCATTATGAATATCAATATTATTATCACTATGAATATCATCATCATTGTGAATATCAATATCATTGTCATGATAAATATCATCATCATGGTGAATATCATTATCATGATAATTGTCATGATGAATATCATTATCATTGTAAATATCAATATCATTATCATGATAATTGTTGTGATGAATATCAATATCATTGTCATGATGAATATCATTATCATTATCATTATCACGATAAAAGTCATAATGAATATCAATATCATTATCACTATCGAAAATAGAAAATTATCACTATGAATATAATTATTATGAATATCATTATCATGATAATTGTCGTGATGAATATCAAGATAATTGTCATGATGAATATCATTATCATTATACATATAAATATCATTATTATGATGAATATCGTTGTCATGATAAATATCAATATCATTATCATGATAAATAACAATATGATCACCACGAAATTCATTATTCAAATATCAATATCAATAAAAATATCATAAACACCATTACTAATATTCCATAAAAAGAAGAAAATAAAAAAGGAGAGTAAAACGATAAACATATAACTAAATTGAGTATCCGGTTATAAATGTTGGAGAAAGAACTTTCTTCATAACACCAAGAATCACGATCCTCAACGTTAAAGACACTCGAGTACTCTTCGCTTACTCGATCAGTCTTCACTTACTCGTCAGCCTTTTATATTACACATTTAACATTTATATCCAACCAGAGAAAGCTTCTGTTCGACAGCTCAGTTATTATCACTCTTCAATCCCCTTATCAATAAAAACCAATTAACAAAATAATTATAAAAGTTCTTTCATAAATTTCAAAAAATAAAAAAATGTCAGTTTATACAAATACTGCATAAAGTGCTACACGCGATAAATCATGTCACGATTCAAGAATTATAAGTGCTTGATTATTGTCATTCGGTGAAAGTTTTTATAAAAAACGAAAGCTTTTTCATTTTTCAATTCTTATTTTCAAGTGCCAAGTGATCAAATAATGGTGATAGATAATAATAACAAACGTATAGTAGTTAATATTGTTTTTTTTGTTCTACTTGTCGATAATTTATGCTCAAGCTCAAGGTTTTTCGGCCCAAATATTAATGTAAGATTATTTCCATAACATTATTATTATTATTCATCCTAATAATTTATTACTTATATTTTCGTAATCTGCAGAAAATTTCCAAAAAAATGAGTACCCACATGATATTTTCCTCATATGTGATCATATGTGACACATATTTCACATATGTAATTATTCCACATATGAGAAACCACATACGGAAAGAACAAGATGACACTGGATATCATCCTAGATTATACTCAGTGATATCTGTGGTGAAAAATATTTTTGGATAGTAGCTAGTATAATCCAGATTATACTGAGTGATATCTAGATTATACTCATTATAATCTGGATTATACAGGGTAATATCTAGATTATAGTCATTGTAATCTGGGATGATATCCAGTATCATCTTATTTTTTTTTGTGTGTAGGCGTGTGGGTAGTCATTTTAAATCGCTTTTCACGCTATTTAAAAATAAAAAAAAAATATTTATTTAAAAAAAGAAAAATGTTTATTTGTGTTATTACGAATTTGATAAATATTTAATAATACTATTATGTATTACATCCACTAAATGTCAAGTTCAATGACTAGTGTAATATTTTAAATGGAATGAGTCGATAATATTGATTGCACTTTCTCTTTTTATTGTATGTAATAGCTCATATTAAATTTTATAAATAATAAAATTTTAATTTTTTTCATTAAAAACTAAAAAATATTTAAAATAAATTTCAGAACCGAACTGGGAAATTTCTTTTTGATGAAATTTTCGGCGTGGATGTTACCGCTGGTGACAATTTTGAAAGCGATGAAGGACAAACTAAAAATTGTAGTTGTGGTAAAAATTATTCTTTATAAATTTCTCTTGTAAATAAATAATTATTCTGATTGAGAAATTAATAATAAGTAATTATTTAACAAAGAAGAAATTATAATTGATGATTAATTGTTGAATGTTGTCTATTTAGAGTGCGGCGTATCGAATCAAGAAATCAGGATAGTTGGTGGGAAGCCGACAGTGCCTCATCGTTACCCATGGGTCGCAAGACTCGTTTACGAAGGACGTTTTCACTGCGGTGCGAGTTTGCTCACTAATGAATATGTATTGACTGCTGCTCATTGTCTTCGGAGGTTAATTATTTAGCTAATTAATTAAATTAATAAATCAATTTATTTTTTATCAGCTTGAAAAGCGGGTGAAGTGTTGATAATAGGAATACAAGTCGAAAAATTGAAATTTTAAAGTGGTTTAGAAAATATTACCGATTTTTACACTCAAAATCAATGCAGTTGTAAAATTTTGGCACTTCAAAAACCTAAAATAAAGTTATTTGAACAAAAACTGGACTTTAAGTAGCAAAAAATCAAATTTTTGGAAATTTCTGACTGAATTGACACTCAAAATCAATGCAATCTTGCTTTTTGGAATTTTAAATGTCAAAAGAATAATTTTATCAAGAAAAATTGGTTTTGAGAGATGAAAAGTAGAGTTGTTGGAATTTTTATAGTGTATTGATGATCGGAATCAATGTAAAGCTGAAATTTTGACTCTGGAGAAGAAAAAACTGGAGTTATTTGAAGAAAAATTGTATTTTGAGTAGAAAAAATCAAGTTTAAAGAAAACTTGGACTGCATTGACGCTCAAAATTAATGTAATTTTGAAATTTGGACATTGTAAGACACTAAACTCGAGTCATTTGAACAAAAACTGGACTTTAAGTAATAAAAAATCGAATTTTTGGAAATTTTGGACTGCATTGGCACTCAAAATCAATGCAATCTTGCTTTTTGGATTTTTGAATGGTAAAATAATAATTTTATGAAGCAAAAATTGGTCTTAAGGGATGAAAAGTAGAGTTTTATTGAAACTTTTATAGTGTATTGATGATCGGAATCATTGTAAAGCTTAAATTTTGATTCTGTAGAAGAGAAAACTGAAGTTATTTGAAGAGAAATTGTATTTTAAGTTAAAAAAAATTAAATTTTCGACATTTTGGACTGCATTGACACTCAAAATCAATGCAGGTTCATATTTTAAACATTATAATCATCAAAACTGTAGTTACTTAATTCAAAATTGTAGTTTTCGTTGCAAAAATCATGTGTCTTCATTATTTTGTCCTGCATTGATGCTCAAAATCAATGCAAGTGAGTTTTTCTTCAATTTAGCGACCTTGACTAATTAATTAAGTCAAAATCATAATTTAGATGAGAGCAAAAATAATTTCCCACAATTATTTGCTGCATTGACACTCAGAATCAATGCAGATAGTTTATTAATGAACTATTGAAGATTTTTTTTCTCTATTCAGGTTAAAAAGATCAAAACTACGTGTGATCCTCGGTGACCACGACCAACATTCAACAACGGATGCCCCAGCTGTCATGAGAGCAGTCGCTGGCATAATCCGACACCGCAACTTCGATATAAACTCCTACAACCACGACGTCGCGTTGCTCAGACTACGAAAGCCTGTCATTTTTTCAAAGACAATCCGCCCGATTTGTTTACCTACTCCAGGTGAGTACTTTCCCCAATTTTCAATTTTCCAGTAACTATTTTCCTCATTATGTCTATCGCTTTCATCAAGGATCCGATCCAGCCGGCAAAGAAGGCACTGTGGTCGGATGGGGACGAACTATGGAGGGCGGAATGCTACCAGGAGTCGTTCACGAAGTAAAAGTTCCTATTTTGACTCTCGATCAATGCAGAAAAATGAAATACAAAGCTAATAGAATAACTGGTAATATGATTTGCGCTGGCAAAGGGAGCCAAGACTCCTGTCAGGGCGATTCCGGCGGCCCTTTACTTATTCAAGAGAGTGACAAAGTTGAAATTGCTGGTAAATTTTTTTTCATTTTTATCCCTCAAACGACCTTAAGATTATTTTAATAATGAGTGATGAATTTAATTTTGAAATATGGAATAGAATAATTTTAATTTCTAATTTTTTGAATATTTTTGTTAAGAAATAAGATACTGATTAATAATATCATGTAAAAGTTATCAATATAGGCTTTTTTATAGCGTTTTTTTGAGATTTTTCTGCTGGATTTACACTCAAAATCAATGTATTGCATGTCAATGTCTCAATTAGTCATACTGTTTCTCAAAATTTAATTAAAATTCTAATTACAAGTGCATTAATGCAAATTTTGATTTTTTTTAAACTGCATTAACACTCAAAATCAATGTAATTTTTAGTCAATGTCTTCATTGATCAAAATTGGTACTAATATTACTCTACAATTTCAATTACAAGTAATTATATGCAAATATTGATATTTTTGAACTACATTGTCACTCAGAATCAATGTCATTCTAATTAATACCACAGTAGTCTTACTTTTCGCCTAACATCTCATTAAAATTCTAATTAAAAATGTATCAATGCAAATTTTAAAACTGCATTGCCATTTAAAATCAGTGTATTGTTTTTAAATGCCTCAATTAGTCATACTTTTTCTCAAAATTCCAATTACAAGTGCATCAATGCAAATTTTGATCTTTTCAAAACTGCATTAACACTCAAAATCAATGTAATTTTTAATTAATGCCTTAATCAATTAAACTGGGTACTAATATTACTCAAAAATTATAATTACAAACAATTCTATGCAAATATTGCTATTTTTGGACTGCATTGACACTTAGAATCAATGTACTGTTCATTAGTACTTCAGTAGTCTTACTTTTCACCTCACATTTCATTAAAATTCTAATTAAAAGTACAGTAATGCAAATTTTAAAACTGCATTGACATTCAAAATCAATGGATTGTTTTCAAATGCCTCAATTAGTCATACTTTTTTCAAAATTCGAATTAAAAGTGCATTAATGCAAATTTTGATCTTTTCAAAATTGCATTAACACTCAAAATCAATGCAATTTTAGTCAGTACCTCAGAAGTCTTACTTTTCACCTGAAAATTCATTAAAATTCTAATTACACAAGTACATTAATGCAAATTTTGATAATTTTGAAACTGAATTGACTCTAAAAATCAATGCAATAGTTCTTTCTCTCAATATCTCTAGATCTACTGAACCAATTCCTGTAAAATTTTAATATGTCCTTCCCTGCGACCTAACCCTTTTCCAAAAAATTTCTCCAAACTCTACCTTCACAATTTTCTGGAGAAAAAAATTATTTTCCAAATTATTCCTTCTATCTTAAAATTTTCCCTATAGATTTAAATATTTTTTCTCCTATAATAATAGATTTAAATAATTTTTTCTTTATGCTTCCTCAGGGATAGTATCGTGGGGAGTAGGCTGTGGAAGACCAGGATATCCTGGAGTTTACACACGAGTAGCTAAATACCTGAACTGGATAAACACAAACATGGAGAATTCCTGTCTCTGCAATAAATAAACGCCAAAAATAATCGTATAAAAAATTATTTAAAATAGTTTGTATATATATATAAATATAAATGTACAGAAATAAATTTCTAATATAATATTTCGATAAAAAAATTTTTTTTTCCACTTTGAACAATGAATCCCAAACAAAAAGACAAATGATAGATGATTCGATATAGATAACGGTCGTAATGCGAATGGAATATTAAATCACCTAACGGTAACTTAAATGTCAAGAAACTTTAAATATATATTTTTCTATTTTCCTCAATTTGCAATCTTGCAATCTTGAAAGAATTTTCTTTTTTTTTACAGTCGGAAAGTTTTTTAATTTAATTTAAAAAAAAATCAAAACCGGTTGAGAAAATTAAAAATTTACCTTTTATTTTATTATTGTAAATTATGAAACAACTTTTAAGATTTTTTGTCAAATTAATGTACGGACTTATAGATATTTATAAAAAATATGAAATAAAAATAAAAATAAAAGGTGCATCCGACGCGAAATAGTCTTGCGGTCAGTGACAGCCAGGGTTTGTCCGTGAACGTGAACTCAAACTGGTCGTAGAGTCTTAAGATCCAGTTGCGTTTAAGACGTTCGCCAATACGTATCTTGTATATTTTATTTTAATTTTAATTTTATTTTTTAAGATGAATTTTTTATAAAATTTAATTTTTTGATTTCTTCTTTTGAAATTATTTTAATTGTAAAGATTTTTGGAAATTAATTAAAAATTGCGATGAAAAAAATTATTATTTTGCTGTCGCTTTTTGCGCTTGTGAATTGTTATCAGGTAAGAAATTGTGTTTAATAATATAATCAGCTGATTTTTAAATGGAAAAATTTATTTTAGAAAAAAAATATTGTTGGGGATGTTGTTAGAAATTTTTTTGGAATTTTTGGAAATAAACCGCCGAACGCTACCGCATCGCCTGGGCCTTGTTATTGCAGTAAGTGAAATTTTATTTTTTTTTTCAGGAAAATTGTGGATAATTCCGCGTTAAAATTCGATTTTGGAAAATCTTTGTATGAAAAATGACACTCAATATCAATGTAATTTTTGAAAAATGCATTTATAAGCAGTTATTGTTGCTAATATTACATTAAAATTCAATTTTAAAGGACCGTTGTTTAGAAAATAACAATTTTCAACTCCATTGACGCTCAAAATTAATGTAATTTTTGAAAAATGCATTAATAAACAGTTATTGTTGTTAATATTACATTAAAATTCAAATTTAGAAAGCCTTTGTATAGAAAATGACAATTTTGAACTGCATTAACGCTCAAAGTCAATGTAATTTTTGAAAAATGTTAATTTATAAATATATATTACGTTAAAATTTAAGTTAAAAGGGTGTTAATATAGAAAATGACGATTTTGAACTGCATTGACGCTCGAAATAAATGAACATCGATATCTTAAGATTCTATCCTCGCGATTTTGATGAAATTTTGATATGATATTCTTGAGAGTTACACAAAGAAAAAATTTGAAGAAAATTCTCAATTATTATTGAAATAAAAAAAAATTTCAGGCTGCGGAGTTAAAAATGAAGAAAGCCGCATAGTTGGCGGACAAACGACTCAAGTAAACGAGCTACCATGGATGGTAAGACTGTCATATTTGAATAAATTTTACTGTGGGGGAACTCTTATCAATGATCGTTACGTATTGACTGCCGCTCATTGCGTCAAAGGGTATGTTTTGATAATTACCGAATTTTAGATTAATATATTTAAGTTAAAAACAACTCAGTCTTATTTTTAGATTCATGTGGTTTATGATAAAAGTAACATTTGGAGAACACGACCGTTGTGACGAGAAAAATAAACCAGAGACGAGATTTGTCGTCAGAGCAATTACCGGAGATTTTAGTTTTTTGAATTTTGACAATGATATTGCTCTACTTAAGCTCAATGATCGGGTACCACTGACCAATACCATCAGACCGATTTGTCTTCCAATAGTTAAAGGTAAATTATCTGAATTAATTGTATTATACAAAAAAATTACGCAAAATAACCTCGATAATTATTATCAGTTACGTAAAAATACGGGTACTTAATGACCTCATTAATTTTTTATCGTAATTAGAAGAAAGAATTTATTATTATACGGGTGGTTTATTTTCTTTAGAAAATGACTACGTAGGGACAAAAGCAATCGCGGCTGGCTGGGGAACTTTGCATGAAGACGGAAAGCCGTCCTGCCTGCTCCAGGAAGTGGAGGTCCCGGTTATGAGCCTTAAAGACTGCAGAAACACCAGCTACAGTCCTAGAATGATTTCGGACAATATGATGTGTGCTGGATACCCCGACGGTAAAAAGGACTCCTGCCAGGGCGACAGCGGGGGTCCTTTAATTGCCGAAAGACCAGACAAAAAGTACGAAGTTATCGGGGTTGTTTCCTGGGGAAACGGGTGTGCTCGTCCAGGGTATCCTGGAGTTTACACCAGGCTCACACGGTATCTAGACTGGGTGCTGTATAATTCAAGGGATGGATGTTTCTGCGAAACTTGAATTATTTATAATTAATAATCTATTTTATAAATTTTTATTTTGATGATTAATAGAGAACTTGCATTTTAATTATATTATTCTCAAAAAATTTAGTTAAAGTAATTAAAACAAATATTTAAGTCATTTATTTGCCCGATAACTTTAAAAATATTCAAAATTGTTTTTTTTTTTTTAATTCAAATTTTCGCGGGGCTGTGACGTAGTTCCGAATCCGCTTTGCAACGCCATCTTACAGAAAATTTTGAAACTATATTAATAATTAATCTTCTTAAATAAATAAACAAAGGGCTTTTTTTATTATATAGCTTCTATTTGTCGATTAATTAAATAAATAAATGTAAAAAAAAAAATAATTCTTTTATTTATATATTAATTAAAAATTAATGCAAGTTCTTTATTAATAATTGTAATAATTAAATAGCTGAAAATTTTGTATGAATTTTGAATGAACAATAAAAACAGTGAAAAAAAAATATTTTTTTGTTTAAATTATATGTTATAAGAGTATAAGGTTACTGACCGTAAGTTGTTGCAAAAAAATGATAACTGGGTAGTGGAAAAGTGGTGGGAAGAAATGAAGATGAGGGTACCGCTATTGCTGACAATATAGTCCTACAACAGGATTACATTTCAGTTGAGTGTTTGCTTCTAAGCTTGATCATTTATTATTTATTGAAACAATAAATAATAAATTTTTATTTTTATAAAAATGAATTTGCAAGAATTTGTTAAGTTTATTATTTGCTTGTTATTTCTTCATTTAAATGGATTTATGGTAATTATTTTTTAAATTTTTGATTAAAAAATTTAAAATTAAAAATTTTAAATTGATTTTTTATTAGATAAATGGAAAAAGAGTTGAACGCGGAGTTTTAGATTGGATTTCTTCCCGATTTCGACCATGTGGTGGTTGTTGTAAGTTGTAGATATTTTTTTATTAAAAAAAAAAAGTTTCATCAATAAAAATAATAAATTTTCAGTATGTGGAAGATCTAATCGCAACTCAGCAAGATTTTTAGGGGGAGAAACAACATACTCTCATGAATTCCCCTGGCTAGTTAATGTCCACGTTAAATCCGAGAATCAAGTCAGCGGGGCGTTGATTAATGACCGGTATATAATAACAGCAGCCAGTCAATTAGAAGGGTATGTATTATATTAATAAAAATAAATTTCACTTATAAATATGAAAATATGATTTATTTTTAATAATATAACTGGTAAAAAAAAAAAATTGCAGGGCTACTGCTCCGGAAATAAAAGTATCCTTAGGAGCGTATGACCGCTGTCATATTGATGTATCGTCAGTAAACACAAGTATTGATTCTATAATAATGTACCCGGAGTTTGTAAAAGAAACTTATGCCCACGATTTGGCGCTAATTCGCTTGAGCAGACCGATTAAATTTGAAAAAAGAATTTCTCCCGTTTGTCTTCCCAATCCTAGTGAGTATAATTGACTCTAACAATTACTTGAGAAGAATTTTTTTGGTTTAATTGTAAAATAATGGTAGATTCAACGTATCTGGGGCAAGTTGGAACACTACTAGGATGGACAGAAACGCAATCCGAGGAAAAATCAGCATGTCTTCCCCGTAAAATCGGGCTTCCGATATTGAGCGCGAAAGAGTGCATTAAATCCGGTGTTGAGTCTAAAAATTACCATGATGATTCGGGATGTATGGGTGTTTTGGGTACCAAATCAATTATTTGCAATGTAAGTATCTTTGATTTGGAAAATTAAAAAAAAATTAATTTATATATTTTATCCTGTTAAATTGTAAATAATTAATATTGTGTAATTAATTAGTTATATAATTAATTAATATAATTAATAATTAATCCTTATTTTTAGAACGACGTTGGAACTTCTGTTAACTATCGTTCCTACGCTGGAGTTTACGATTTAATTGGTAAGTTTTTTTCACGATATTTATTAAATATTCAAGTAACTGTTAAAATTAATTCCATAAAAATTTACAGAACTGGTAATTAATTTATTTTTTTAACAATTTATTAGGGTTACTATCAAACGACAACAATTGCGAAGGAGACTCAAAAAAGACCGCAGTTTTTACAAGATTAGGCCCGCATTTGCATTGGATACTTCAAAACACCAAGGATGCTTGTTATTGTTCTAAATAATTAACAATTCATTTTAAAAATATCAATAATTAAAAAAAAGATAGCAATTTTTGTGAAAAAATTAGTTGTTAGAAAAATATATGACTATTAATTTTATTTAAAAATTAGCGATTTTAGTATCAAGAATACTACAACTGCGCTAATGATACTAATGATAACCACAATCACATTTCTTCTTTATCCACTTTCGGTCAATAAATCAAAAATATTATAAATATTATTATATAAGTTCTATTGTAATACTAGTATTAACTGTTAACAGCCGAGACCAGTGATAGCAGTTTCTATCGGCTTAGCGAAACGAATAGAAATTTTGAAAAAACGTTTTTAGAGATAATAGATAATTTAATAAACTATTTCACCACAAAGCGTTTTTTTCAAAAATGTCATTCGTTTCGTGAAACCAATCGAAACTGCAATTGCTCTTCTGTTGGGAGTGCGACAGAGATAGTTCCGTTGAACTCCGTGAGAGCAAAGCGAGAAAAATATGGTCTCGACTGTTAATAAGTTCTAGTATTAAAAAAAAAAAGATGCAAGATGCACAGCAAAACACTAAAACTAACAACATGTCTTCTCCTGGGTTTAGTTTCAATAATCGGTGACAAACTAGTGTCTTATAATAACAATAATCATTTTTTAAAAGCAGTTATTGACAATGCGACTCACGGGATTGTTGCGGGGCTATCTTGGACACTGATAGTTCTTCTGCAGAACGAGCCAATCGCGAAAAACCTCCCAAGTATTTTATTTTGTATCTTCTTGTCTTCTTTGATTGACGTCGACCATTTTGTAGAGGCCAAGAGTTTTAATATCAAAGTAAGTTAATTTATATTTTAAAAATATAACCTTACAATATATTTATTTTTGCTTTTAGGACGCAACAAATTTGGACCATCGGCCATTTTTTCACTGTACAACTCTCCCGATAATAATTTGGGCGGTTTTATTGGTAGTTTCTAAATTAGCCAGCGAGAATTTGTATAACCTCAATTACTGCGCCTGGATTTTGCTGACCAGTTTCCTGAGCCACC
The DNA here is from genome assembly GCF_020080835.1 of Cotesia glomerata. Lineage (NCBI taxonomy): Eukaryota > Metazoa > Arthropoda > Insecta > Hymenoptera > Braconidae > Cotesia > Cotesia glomerata. The sequence goes on from NC_058161.1 coordinate 11,765,943, forward strand.
ACATTCGGGACGCCACCAGAAGAGGGCTCTGGGTTCCGCCTTTTGGGTCTACCGGCAAGATCCCGTACTATTTTTACGTACTTTTGACAATGTTGTTCCCTTATTTTGTGTATTTATCAATGGAAAAATACCAAAAGATCATTCCTAGTGTTGATAATGTTTAAAAATATTTTTTATAAATATTATTTTGATTAATTTTGACTTTTTTATTTCTTCACACTTTATATTATTTACCAAAGCTAAATTTAAAAAATAAAGTCTATAAATTGATAACTTTAAAAGTTATTAACTATTTTTAACCCAAACTCTCGGAAATCCTTAATGGAATTCTTCAATTAAAAAAAAGTAAAAAGAATTGTTGAGGCATGAATCACCGGAGATAAAAAAAGATAAAAGAATCAATAAAGAAATAAATAAATAACAACCTCGACTAATTACCGTTTTTAAAAACGTGCAGAGGAGTGATAGCTGTATATAACACTTATCTATTAAGTCCGTAATGCTAATGATAACAAATATATTTTTATCAAGTTAAATCACTATATCAAGACTTTGAGTACTTTAGTGTATCAACAAATCTCAACGCGTTCGTGACGACCTAAATTATTTTTTTTTTTTTCCAATAATGGTAAGTAATTTATTAAATTTTGCATTTCTTCT